>NC_138512.1:5025940-5168440 GCF_964252035.2 Podarcis erhardii | reverse complement strand
GGTCAAACAAGCACACACAGTTTAAGCCAGATTTCACTGTTGTCTTAAAGGTAAGATTTAGCTTATGCAACTAGCTGTCTGTATATTACACCATCTCCATTTTGACTTTATTTTATTACTAAAGCATTAAGTTTTCTTGTATGAGCATATTTTAATGCTCATTTCTCAGTAGTTTCCCATTTGGTGACTGGTTAGCAGTGGGCTGGCCATCTTTGGTTTGTAAAGGAAGTTTTAACCGTGAACAATCAAGAGGGCTGAAATAAATATAAATCTATTTAAAAATCTAGTAATTTTGCTCAAACGTGTCTAAGCTACACCACTCCACACTAATTAGAACCACACATCACAAAGTTGCACAGGGATTACAATATTACATCCAGTCTGCAAAAATTGAATTCCACTACCAACCAAGTCACAAAATGGCTGCACTTTCTAATCTAAAACTAGTTTGCATATTGTACACATGTAGGACATTTTTAGAGAAAAAAAAACTTGAGTCACAATAATGCATGCAAGTGTCTTTTGTTACAAATTTTGCGGTTTGCTCATGCTATCTAGATTTCAGAGCATTAAAAAAACATTTTCAATAACTCACCTCTTGTTAGATCTAGTGCATGCATATGGTGTATACAGGTAAGTAAACATGCAATTTTTCACATTCTAAAACTATGGCACTTTATGCCATATTGTGCTGCCTGCATTTTAATCGGCAATGCAGTGTATCTTAAAACGTTTTAATCCCGTATTAATAGGTGGCATTACACACAACACCTATATAGCAGCAAAGCTAATACAGCTTGTGATTATAAATGTTTAAAAATAGCTAATAAATCAGATTATCTTGAGGTATTATTTCTTGCAAGTCAAAATGGAGAGCAAAAAATCAACCCTATTTTTTTTTAATCGATGTATACACTGAAAATAGCAACAACAATAAAAATAAGCTTTTTTGTAGCAGACATATCCCATCTTCACTATTTTTGCTACCTTTGGTAAATTACTAGGGCAGATCTTGAAGTTAAAAACCCATGTTTAGAAATAAGTGCACGCTTCACCCACTAAATATAGCAGCAGACAGTGTGCCCCTATGCAAAAACATTCTCATATCTAGTTTTAATTTTACATATAAAAATAAGTTGGAGAAAATACAAAAAAACATTTTTTTTATTTTAACATGAAAATATCACAAAAATTATTAAGCCTGAGATGTAGGGTTTTGGTGAAAAACAAGAGGCTTTGTAGTGTTTTGGCTGCTGAAAAAGATGCATGTATTGAGAGTCGGGGTGAGAAGCAGAAGAATGCACTTATTTCTTCTGCATGTCAGTATCTTCAAACACAGTAAGCCACATGCACCCTTTGTTTCTTAAGGAGATGCTGGAGAAGCAGGCTCAGTTCCAGCGGAAGTGGATCTGGCGCGGGCGGTCAGCCCCTTCCTTAACCAATGGCTTATGGAATTCACGTCCTGCCCGAGAGTGGATATTCGCCCAGCAAAACTCACAGTAATACTGCAGGCAAGTGACATTGGCACAAAAAAAGGGAGCAAACTTTCCACCACACCGTGCGCCCTGGCATTCGTCACACATCTGGTCATCCAGCACATATGGCTTTACCTCCACCTGTTTAAGAAACAAGCGCACAAGAGGACAAGCGATCGGATTAGCTTCACATATCGTTAAATTTGTATCCTTTCTTTTCTCCAGGGAAATCTGGGTGGCATAAATGAGCTCGCCCCACGAGGACGGTGCACATCAGTTAAGTTATATTAGATAGTGGCTGGCCCAAGTGAGCTTCATGCTGAACAGGGGCTCTAACGCAACCCTTATTTCAAATTTAACAACCAATCTACTTCATCACACTAGGCCTCGAGGGTTGTTTTTTTGTGGGAAATAGGGATAGTAGTGAGAAGCAAAGAAGATGTATAGTATTACATCTGGACTCGGCGCTTAAAACGAAGAAGTAAAAAATGATCAGCAAACAACTTGGCTTGCCCTCTCAAATTTTGCCAGGCACTTTTACAATAGTTTTATAGATTATAAAATTAGAGAGTTTACAGTAAAAATCAGAGCCAGGAAATCAAAGCAAATAAGTGAAAAATGACACCCCACCCCCCACAAATGGGTTTTAACTAGTGTTCACTATGTATGTATTATAAAGTTAATCTATTCAGAATCCTAGTTCAATATACAACTATCAACAAATTGTGAAGATGTGCTGTGAACATGCACACACACACACACGTGAACCAAATTTATAATTGTGAGTATATGACTCTCATGTTGAGTTTTTGTTCAAAAAATATTTACTTATTTAAATGACCCTGAAGTGTATATGGATTGTGTCACTCATTTAATAAATCTTTGTGGTTGAAAAATATGACATCATCATCAAGGTAGCTACCGTCACAAAAAAGAACAAAATTCATCAGTATCTATTGGAGGAGGTTCACTGTATTCCCTCTCACTGGAAAGGTATTTCCATGTGCTACAAAACTTTCCATTTTGCTTGAAAACTTCCCCTTTTAATTTTGGGTAAAAAAACCAAAACATTTTTTAAAGTATTACAGAACTGACAGCTTAATTACAATTGTTTATTGATTTAGTGTTTGCATTGCAGATGCCCCCCCCAATAGAAATGTCTTTGGGTGATGAAATAATTTAAACATCTCCTAAGTCCAAGAAACATGTTTTCTGGAACACATTCTATAATAGAAATACCTTTCCAAAAGAGTTTAGTGAATTAATTGTTTGAATAGATAACTAAATAATGTAACTGTGTCCATCTTGATGATGTAGTCACAGCTGTAAATAACAGCTGAGAAAGTAACATCATAGATATTCTTCAACTACCAATATTTATGAATCAAAAGGAACTATATATAGTTAACATTACATTTGATACTGAAGGATTTTTCACACATTATGCTTGCAGACTAAATGTGAAAATGTTAATAGACTCCACCAGTGGTCAGAAATGTAGAGATCTTATTAAAACTTCTGCTAATTAAATCCTAACAAGATACAGGATTAAAATGTTATATTTTATATATGCAAAGCAGAAATATGTAGGATGGATGTTATCATTTTCTTACTTGAGTTGTTGTTGCATTAAGTAGTTCTGGGTCATTTTCTTTACCTGACCACTCTAGGAGAAATTCAGTAGCATTGTAGGTGGGTGAGGTGTTTATGTTCTATTTGCTAAAAGTCTTAAAATAATCCCAGGCCTTTGCTGTTCATTAATGCCAGCTTGTTGTGTCTGCCCTGCAAATGCTGCTGTATTTTAATGTATTTTTATATTGTTGTGAATTGCCTTGAGATATTTTTTTTTAAGAAATCATTTTAAATAAACAATTTTCCAATATATGTTCTTGTTTACTTATTGGTGGTGCTTTGGTAGCCCCATCATCTTCATTCTAACACTGCCAGCTATTTCTCAGCGTGTTTTTATAAAGGTGTCTGTTAAGGTTCAGTGTGGATTTTCTGGCTGCCAGAGAGACACCAACCAGTCTTGCATACTGTTTTCCTCCTCAACAAATCTGCCTGCCCAAATGGAAAAATGGCAAAGGTCCAGTGCCTAATTTGCATGAGACCTGTGCTTGCTGCTGAACTGCAACAGATTGTGTTAAGGAAGAAATCGGAACCCCAGAACAAAAAGCAGTTCAACATATTTTTTAAAGAAGACACTTCATGTTTCTCTTTTGTCCCTTATACAGTGAATAAACCAAGAGTTTACAAAAGTTGAAGTAAACTGTTGCTGCAAACTGTACTGAATCATTGTAAAAACCTTGTTGCAGAATGCAGCTGTGAAAAGATGTTATTTGTTTCAAATGACTTAACTTCAAACTACACCTTGTACACTGAAGATTCTTGAAATACCCGGATATAATGTGAAGAACATCCATTTCAAATTACATGGGTGGGTTTACAAAAGAAGACTTTCCAACAGCAGCCTTCACATAGATGGTGCCCTTTTGGGTTAAAATGGTGTGGCTGTTAGCTTGTCACTGGCAACACATGTACCCAAAGCACTTGCGGGAGGGCACTGAGAAATCCTTACTAATTTTGCAAAAGGTTAGTATATCTGAATATAATATTTTAAAAACTAGATGTTACAAGTTTCTAAAAGCAGCTTTTATTTAAATTGACGTATTCTGTGATGACCAATAGTTTCCCACAAATAAATTAAACTGAGAACTCCCCAAAAGTTGATTGTTCCTGTGTATCTTTCCCAAAATGATGATTTATGTACGTTTAGACTTTCAATCGAAGTAGAACTGGTGTGTGTGTGAAGGGGGTGGCATTGGGCATGCTGGCTCTGACTCCTTGCTGAACTCAGTGTCCATACAATCCCACCTGTGTGAGACCTAAAAGCATACTCCTCAACATAAGTGGACTTTGTTCCTTCAATTTTTGCAAATACATGGAAAATCAGTGTGGTGAAGGTGTGTGACGAACAGGTACAGATCAAACATATGTAGGCATTTGACACATGTCAGTCCATTCAAACTCTCAAAGATATTCCTAAGAATTTGGATTGGGGTCGACAATCATTTTATAAGCTCATCAAGGGGCCAATGTACACAGAAGTTTTGGAAACCTTGTTTGGTGAGACTTGTATTTGGGATACAGTTTCACCTCGGTGTAGCTTTTCTGGCACCAAAATCTCTGTGTTGCCCAGATTTTGTAAGTAACTGTTTGTTGCTGATTGACATGATCAGATGATCTAGACCAATTAAGACCTTCCGTTATCTATCTCAGGCACTCTGCTGCCAGAGATCTTACTGTGGCAACCCCTCCCCGCCTTCGACTTGCTTCTTGTCATGCTAGTCAATGTTTTCACTAAACAACTTCTTGCATAATGAAATCAAATCCAAATGTTGCCCAAATATAGGCTGAACACAAAACATAGGTAAGAATCCCCTTGAGATAAATATTCAATTATCAAAGCTTCACAGAGATAATTTCTGACTGACTGTCCACTTTTGGCTTTTTTGTATGAATCATGCATTTATTCATATATGAACCACCTTGTGGCTCAGTGTCCATCAAAGTGACTTCTAATACACAAGAAATTAAAATAAGCCCCATATGGTTCAGAGAGAAGAGAGGTTTTCAAGAAACCAGAGGAACTGGAACTACTGCATAGGGAGATTGATTTATTCTCCTCTTGGCTATGATACTGAAAGGTCTAGCTTGACTTGAATAACCTGCAGGGAGACAGTAGACAGGGACCTGTGACTTATTTTGGGAGGGCAAGGGGCTGCTGCTCTACTGGAAATTTCCCCAGCTGTTGTTGAAGGTTCACCAACTGAACACTGGAATGAATGTCTCTCTGGAAAAACATGCTGAGTGCTTCAGGAATCATCTACATGTCCATTGAAATCACATGTGGATGATATTGGACGGAAACACACTATGTAGCAGGAAACATATTAAAAGATAGGGCAGTGGAGATATATAATTGGCATGTGTGTGTGTGTTTTGTAAGAGCAGTGCTTTTTTCAGGGGGTACTCAAGGGTATGCAGTACCAGCTCCTCTCTTTCTTTGGTTAAAAGATGTGACTCTTACTGTAACAACTTCATGGTGAGTACCAGCACATATTTTTCTAGAAGAAAAGCACTGTGTAAGAGCAAATGCAGTTCTAAGCTCTGGAGCAGGTCTATGGCACCATGGGAGGGATATTAACCCTCCAATTGATTAGAGCCAGTTAATCTTAACATCTTGTAAGATCCTGACATCCCACACAGACACTAGGCAATAAGTTTTTCTTAACGGCAACTGGCTTGCAGCCCAGGCTGTGCGCGTGTGCACACTCATACACCCTTTGACTTTGCGCCCAAGTAAAGTGACCCCTCCCATGCTTAGACCCTCATATGCTTTTCAAAATGCAGTCTGTCCAGTTGGTCCCATAGAAAATAATAGTTGCTATGAAATACAGCAATGTCATGATTGATATTAATTTGATACAACTTACTCGTTTATCAATATCACCATGTTGAAGCTGAACAAACCGAGCACTAATAGCAGCAATGTAGCTCTGCTGATTGGAAAAAGCAACTCGCCCAGCACCTTTTGGATATTTGAGTTCAGGATCTGTATCAATTCCTGCGTAGCAAACTCCACCATACAGACGGTCCATTATCATGGCTAATTCCACTACAGAAGAACAAAAAACATTGCAGTAACATTAAACTAAGTTGATATACTTTAAATGGGACACATATTTATAAACTATAATGGATTATGGGATGGGAAAACCCATAAGCCATGGATTCTGTGATTTGCTGAATAGCAAAAATAGTGCCAAGAATTAAGAGTTAAGCTAGCAGTGGTGGGACAAAAGGGCAACTTGTACTGTACAAGGCTACAATCCCCGGCACCAGGCAACACCTGCTTGCAGTGCTGTTGTGTTAGGAAGGGGGATAACACCCACTGTGGTGCAACAGTATTGCACAAATAGCAATTTGCAGACAAAAGGAGACAGGTTTACCAGTGGCATTTCATGCTGCCGACTACAGGCAGAAGTAAATGTCTAGACACTTTGTTGCAGTTATTTTTGTTCAACTGCTAGCAATAACCTGTAGTGATGAGAAGGGTTTTAGGACTGCGTGGTTTTGATCCCACAAGGTATTTGCTATACTCTTTACGGTACAAACTTGTGCTTGTACCCATGCAAACTAAAGAAGATTTGGTTTCAAGACACAATTATTTTACCCAGAACTACCTATTAAAAAAGCTGAGCTGCAAAGTAGCTTTCGTTCAGGGCCTGCTCACATGGTTATAAGTGCTTCGTATATGTATTCCATCATTCACATGCAGACCTACTTTACACAATGTTATTCATGCAAAGTGAACCCATGTAGAGGGCATCTGTGCCACAAATGTGAAGGAAAGAGTGTGGAAACTGGGGATATGCACGCTTGATCCATTATATATGTAGGATCCATAGCTAAGCAACTGTATTAATCCAATCCATGCATTTACTACATTTAACCTACTGTTTCCTCTGAGTTAATCTATATTGGAGTGGGAACATCCAGCCTGTGGGCCAAACTTGTCCTGCCAGTTTTCCCTATTTGGCTTTTTGCAAGTATCAGGACGGGGAGGGCCTTGCAAGCCTTCCCCTTTCAACCTTTGATGTCCGGATTTTCACAGGAGGGCGTGGCCTATCAGTAAATTGTGATGCCAAGTGATTGACAAGGGGGTTGCCTTGTTCACCTTTCAAAGTTGGCCCACAGGGTGCAGCCAAAAAGCACCGACACAAGCACCTGTTTGATAGCACATCCCTAGTAAACACTTATGAGAATGCCTACTAATAGCTCTTTAACAGTACCTGACAATATGTGAAAGTAACTTGATGCATTTTAAGATTAACAAATTTATTATGGCATAAGCTTTTGTGGACCACAAAGCACCACATCTAATACATGAAGCATAATTCTAAAAAGGCAAACAGATGGGGTGGGGGAAATGTAGAGGAGTAAATGAAATGCAAAAAGAACAGGCAGTGACTATTACATAAAAGGAAAATAGTTAGTGACCAATTAATGAGGCAGTGTAAGTAACAGAACATGGCATCCTGGTATTGGTAATCTAACTGTCATATGTAGCTTTTTTTTAAAAAAGTATAATCTTGATTCAAGCCATAGGTGACAGAACTGATTTGCCTAATAAATTTAATCCATCCGATTCATAGAATCATAGAATCATAGAGTTGGAAGAGACCACAAGGGCCATCGAGTCCAACCCCCTGCCAAGCAGGAAACACCATCAGAGCACTCCTGACATATGGTTGTCAAGCCTCTGCTTAAAGACCTCCAAAGAAGGAGACTCCACCACACTCCTTGGCAGAAAATTCCACTGTCAAACAGCTCTTACTGTCAGGAAGTTCTTCCTAATGTTTAGGTGGAATCTTCTTTCTGGTAGTTTGGATCCATTGCTCCGTGTCCGCTTCTCTGGAGCAGCAGAAAACAACCTTTCTCCCTCCTCTATGTGACATCCTTTTATATATTTGAACATGGCTATCATATCACCCCTTAACCTCCTCTTCTCCAGGCTAAACATGCCCAGCTCCCTTAGCCGTTCCTCATAAGGCAACGTTTCCAGGCCTTTGACCATTTTGGTTGCGCTCCTCTGGACACGTTCCAGTTTGTCAGTGTCCTTCTTGAACTGTGGTGCCCAGAACTGGACACAGTACTCCAGGTGAGGTCTGACCAGAGCAGAATACAGTGGCACTATTACTTCCCTTGATCTAGATGCTATACTCCTATTGATGCAGCCCAGAATTGCATTGGCTTTTTTAGCTGCCGCGTCATGAGCTGTTGGCTCATGTTAACTCTCAGTGGAGTTTCCCTTTCAATTGTCTTTGTTCAAAAATGGTTATCTTGAGGTCAGTTACACAGTTTCCTGGTAGACTGAACTGTTCACCTACACAATTCTGGATATTACCGAAATGTCAGATTTGCACCCACTTATTCTTCTGCACGGAGATAGATCTGTTTGTTCTATGCAGAGTGCAGAAGAACATTGCTGGCAGGTGATGGCCTATGTCACTTCAAACGATGAGAAGGTATATGAACTCTTGATGCTGTGGCTTATGTCCTGTAATGTCTTCACCACTGCTCTGGTGAAGAAGGCTCAGCAGAGAATTTATTTCCTCAGACTTTTAAAGAAGAACAATCTGAGTGAGAAACTGCTGGTGTCCTTCTACCAAGGCTCCATAGAGAGCATTCTCACATACTGTATTTGTGCTTGGTTCTCCAGTTGTACAGCTAGGGAGAAGAAGGTGCTCCAGAAGGTCATAACCACAGCCCAAAGGATTATTGGTCATCCTCTCCCATCTTTGGAAGAACTGTACGGTTCCCGTTGTCTTAGGAAAGCAAACAACATCCTGCAGGATTCATCTCACCCGGGATACAGTCTGTTTGCACTACTGCCTTCTGGCAGGAGATATAGAAACATCAAGTCAAGGACAAATAGACTGAAAAATAGTTTCTATCCAAGAGCTGTGGCCTTTTTGAATGCTGTAACTCGATAGTGTGACCTGGAAGTTTGATGGGTGTGGGTGTGGGTGTGGCTGGAATGTGGTTTGTTTGGTTGTTGTTGCTGTTTTGCTTTTGTTGTTTTTTTAAGGGATGGCATCCAATTTCGTTGCACTGTGCAATGTTGCACTTGTGTAATGACAATAAAGAATCTATCTATCTATCTATCTAATAGTGGCGCCAGGGCATATTAGAGGAGAACACTGGGATCTCAGTTTACTGCACAGTCTGGTCTTCCTGTTTGTGTCTTTGTTATGTGGCCTGTTGTTGGCTGAAATCAAAGTACTGTACCACAATTAAGCTAGCTTGTGAACAAGGGTGGTATGTGTGTTTAAAATAATGCAATGATAGTGCAATGTTAAAATTCTACAGTGCTTTAACAGTTCTATACTTACCAGCTCGTAATGGCCTGGGGACACCACCAACAAAAATTGTTTTTCGGGGATCAAGAGGCTGAGAACCATCCATCACAAAGTCACTATCACTTAAGTTCCAGGGACGGATCTGGACCTATTAAAACAACAAAGAATAGATTTGCATATAAAGTTTTCACTAGATGTAGATGTAGTTTATTAATGCTTGGGACACAGGTCATTCACATCCAATATAAATAGGTTCAGTACAAAACCTAACAGTATAAAATACTGTATAAAACCACTCTGCTACCCAGAATCATACATAAAACCTACATCTTCACAATACTACATAAATCACAGTAACATATATAGAACTTACAAATTGAAAGAGTAAAATTTAATACAGATTAAAAACATTAATTATTAAAATATATTAAGGTTAAACAAGAGCATCTCCAACGCAGTCAACTGCAATCTCCTTAATAATTCTTGCCTGGATTTTCATTGCTGCTAGGGCAAAAAGAGAGACCTTGTGGGCTACCCTACAACTGGTGTCTGACAGGAGGTATTTTCTGGAATGGTATGGAATATAGATGAGGCAGAATAGATCCCAGAAATTTGGTTTTTGGATCAGAGTAAAGTGAATAAAAGAACTAATAGATCCTCAATATCTGGGGCCCTGCAAATACACAAGAGGAGTGCCAAGGAGGTATGAGAGTATCTGCCATCAATCAAAGCTGTGGGCATCATTAAGAAATGAAGGGCTTTAAATGCTTGTATAAGCTTTGAAAGGGACGTGGGTGGCGCTGTGGTCTAAACCACTGAGCCTAGGGCTTGCCAATCGGAAGGTCGGCGGTTCGAATCCCTGTGACGGGGTGAGCTCCTGTTGCTCAGTCCCAGCTTCTGCCAACCTAGCAGTTTGAAAGCATAACAAAGTGTAAGTAGGTAAATAGGTACTGCTCTGACAGGCAGGTAAACGGCGTTTCCATGCGCTGCTCTGGTTTTGCCAAAAGCGGCTTAGTCATGCTGGCCACATGACCCGGAAAAACTGTCTGCGGACAAACGCCGGCTCCCTCGGCCAGTAAAACGAGATGAGCACCGCAACCCCAGAGTCATTCGCGACTGGACTTAACTGTCAGGGGTCCTTTACCTTTTTAAGCTTTGAAAACAGTAACCAAGGGGTATGCACTGGCTATAAGATTTGGTTTGAGCCCTGATTTGGTGCTGTAAAAATTGGTTTAATTTGGCTTCAACTGGGTTCAAATCAGACCTCTGGTTTAGAAAACCTGAGCCTTTGTCTCTCCTCACTGACTATAATGGAGAAATCAATGAATAGCTCCACATTCTTCTATTTTAGACAGAACTGAATGAAATTTAGAGATATTTATTTATTTGTTTTTGTTATTTACATTTATGTCCTACCCTCCCTCCAAGGAGCTGACGATGGTATACTTGGTCTCCCCCTTCTCATTTTAGGTAACCCAGCGAGTTATATTCAAACCACTATACATCACACTGGTTCATACTGGTCCCATCTCAGTGAACAAAACCTGACAAACTACAGACTAACAGGTACAGGGTGCTTTTAAAGTATTAATTTTAAAAATAACCCTCTATAATTTTTATTTCTTTTTTGCCATATTAGATGAAATTTGCTAGCATAGTAGCTCGTTCCGAGGAGATAAATACAGTGGTACCTCGGGTTACATACGCTTCAGGTTACATACGCTTCAGGTTACAGACTCCGCTAACCCAGAAATAGTACCTCGGGTTAAGAACTTTGCTTCAAGATGAGAACAGAAATCATGCTTCGGCGGCGCGGCGGCAGCAGGAGGCCCCATTAGCTAAAGTAGTGCTTCAGGTTAAGAACAGTTTCAGGTTAAGAACGGACCTCCAGAACGAATTAAGTACTTAAACCGAGGTACCACTGTACTGCTAAATTTCAGAAGGATTGGTGCAGGATATTTAGAGCTAGGCACCTTTACATTTGATTGAAAGGATCTCAGAAGGATAAGTGTAGACAACTAAGGAATGGTGTTGAATGAAAAAATATATAAACAGTTCCAGTCTTTTTTGTGTCCTGCTCACTGGCATTAAAGTCAGGAACTAAATACAAATCTGATTTAACATGCTGCATGTTTAACATGTAGGGGCATGTGGCAGGGGCAGAACCAGAAGGACTTGAACATGCAGCATTTTGCATGAAAGCACCTCTAGCAGAACTACCAAAGAGCACAGAACAGACAAGAACAGGGTTGATGTATTACTTCACTGTGATTGGAGAGCCCTGATAAAATCAACTTGTTTAGTTGCTGTCTTTCAATATTCAAGGTACTGAACTTTTTATATCAACTGAATATATCCAGATGTTTGGGTCCAAGGATCAAAACAGTTATGAAAATTCTAGCAGAACCACTGCTGGGATCTGAGGAGGATTAACCTTCTTCCCTGCAGCAGCGATCCTGCTAACCCTCCACCACTGCTATTGTTGAAGGGGGAAAAACAGACACATTAAATGCTGGCCCTAAGTAACAACTTGCTTCTAGCTATTTTCATCACCATCCTCTTGGAAGCAGCCTTCATACAATGACAGTTAGCCATGTTAGGCCATGTTAGGTTCACTTACTGGCTTATCCTTGATAGTAGGGCTGGAAACACACAGATAAAGCTTTCCATCTTCTTCAATGCAGGCATCAATCAGTGCTTGAACAGAGGTCTCCTCTTGGAAAAGAAGGAATGCATAACCTGAACAGCACAGAGGGAAAAAGGCTTGAGTATCGTTAAGACATTCTTAAGTATGACCAAAAACCAAAAGACTCCATATGTATGTTTCCATGCACATACAGGAGTTTCCCTTGCACTGCTATCCAACACTCCACTGTTTCAGGTGGGTGTTCGGGAAAATGGGAACCTGCAAAGTTTTCATACCAGCATTGAAGCTACCTGATGAGATCCCAGGCCATGTTTTAAAACTTCTGGATAGTGAACAACTGAAGAGAGTAGGCTCTCAAGCAACACATACTCTGCCTTTTCTGAGTTTTCTTTTTAGGGTGGGTGGACTGCCCCTCCTCAGAACCATAGAGAGGGAATTCACAAGGTAATCTCACATTTTTACTTCCTCTGTTTACATATGGGCTGTAGAAAGTAGTACATACTGTACTGTAATAGGGCAGATACCAACAACACTGAAGCTACCTTCCATAATGCTTATTTCAAAGGCTGTGTTGACTCTTCATTCTCTTCCATCTAATACAGTAATGTTCAGTAAATGGATGAAAGACTTCAATGGGACTCCCTTGTAAACTGTGTCTACAGAGAACTTCTATATGCTGCAGAAGTGGCTGGATGTCACCCTGAGTGGACTATGGCGCCTTTGGGAATAGCTATTTCCAGGGCCTGATACAGTCCTACCTTGGTTGTTGAATGCCTTGGTACTTGGACATTTTGGTCCCGAACGCCACAAACCCAGAAGTGAGCGTTCTGAATGATTTTGGGAAGCTGAATGTCCGATGGGGCTTACGCACTTTCCAATTGAGTGCAGAAAGCTCCTGCAGTCAATCAGAAGATGCACCTTGGTTTTCAAACAGTTCTGAGATTCGAACGGACTCCCAGGACAGATCAAGTTCGACATCCAAGGTACCACTGTATGTTTTAAGAATATAGTCCATAGCTACTGATCAGCTGTAGAGATGGATACCTGAGCTCCCCATCAGGAGGGTTTGAAAGCTTGCACACTATTTTGCGACATTTTAGTTTACCTAACAAAGGTTCTAATATTGGTTTTGGATTTTTTGTTATGAGTGAATATACTTACCTTTACTTTTTGGGTGTACTACAAATAAATTTGGTTTTGTTTGAGTAGGAGCATGGCTTCTGTTTGTCATGTGGTATATTAAAAGTAAGGAAAGTGATTTAATTTTGTATGACATAAGACCGCCACTTTATTCTGGTAAGGAATGAAATACACCTTGCTCCCATAGCAGCATGCAGTGTTACCTCTCATACAGAGAAATGATATACAGGCTTTGAGGGCTAGCTCACAAATTGGAAACAGCGTCTGTATGTAAATTTGTGGAGAAACTATATGATGAACTGGGCTACCTACTGAGACTAACTGCAGTCATCAGTGTGTTGACACTCTTCTCTAGCTACTAGAAATACAGTAATGGATGCTGCACTTGGTTATGTGTACTGCCCAAGTCACCACACAATCATGTACAGATAAAGAATAGAGGGAAGCATGGCTCACATGTGTGAACGAGCTTCAAGTCTCTTCAAAAACTGCCTTATATGGAGTGAAGAACTCAGAAAAGCAATACCTTTAGGTGGAAAGTAGGATTTACTTTCTGCTTTGTGAGGCCAGTCAACGACCAGAGGTCCAAATCGTCTGAAGCTAGCAGTAATTTCATCTAAAAAAATTGATGCAAATAATTGAGTAAATGTATTGGCCTGCATTTCCTTTCTTAACATTTTCCACAGCTACTTGTGAACCATTTAATTAAGTCTAAGGTAATGTAGGGGACGCGGGTGGCACTGTGGTCTAAACCACAGAGCCCAGGGCTTGCCGATCAGAAGGTCAGCGGTTCGAATCCCCACAACGGGGTGAGCTCCCGCTGCTCAGTTCCAGCTCCTGCCCACCTAGCAGTTCGAAAGCACGAAGTGCAAGTAGATAACTAGGTACCACACGGGTGGGAAGGTAAATGGCGTTTCCGTGCGCTGCTCTGGTTCACCAGAAGCGGCTTAGTCATGCTGAACAACATCAAACCTAGCGTTATGTAAAATACAATTGATGAAGCCCAGGAGGGCGAAACAAGGCATTATTCCGGAAATCCTTGTCAAGATTCTGTGGAACTGTAGTAAGCTTCCATTTGGATTTTATGAACATACAAAGACATATGTGGAACAGAAACTAGCAGGTATTTGGACTCTATGAATGAACTGATCTATTGGGACTTCTGTTTACATTGTTATACTTTATGTGTTGATTATGTGCAAGAGAAGTATTTGATACTGTGATAAAAATACAGAAGAGAATTGTTTATGTGAATGCACAGCCGGTTACATTTTGTGTATTTGTTGGGCTTAGTCATGCTGGCCACATGACCTGGAAGCTGTCTGTGGACAAATGCCGGCTCCCTTGGCCTACAGAGCGAGATGAGCACGCAACCCCAGAGTCGTTCGCGACTGGACCTAATGGTCAGGGGTCCTTTACCTTTAACATAACGTAATTTTAAATGGCTCACATTGAAAGTAGTTCTGTGTGAACTCTCTTCCATGGAACCATTTGGGTTTACTAAACATTCCCGTTGAACAATCTTTGAACATTGCATTTGAAATGATTGCTTGCAAATCCCTGGATGGTTTTCCACACACAGAAGCTCATCGACCTCTCACGAGTAAAAGCATCTACTTGCCTTTGTAAAAGAGAGATGGGTAACTGAAGGTAGAGGCGGCTCACAGTAGACCACACTGGCAGGAGCTCGAGACAATGCTCCTGAGCGCAGGAGTACTGTATGGAGTTTGTGACAACTACGCTTCCCCCACCACTTCCCCCAGGAAAGCCCACTTCTGTTTACCATTAAATTGGAACAAATATCAATTCGTTTTTCTATGGATCGATGCATGTTTTGATTCATCGGTAAAGAATGGGTTTTCTCAGGGAAAGCAGCGGGACAAATGAAAAACCATGTCTACAAAGCATGGGACAAGCAAAAAACTTACTGTGCTTTCTAGGAATGGGACAAGCGGAAGTGAAGAGGAGCCCATAGTCCGGCAGGCTAGTTGCAGACTTTGCAAAGGAAGAGGATTTGAGGGGGTTGATTGTAAAGGTTAAAGAAGAAATTGGCAGGGAGGATAGACCCCATTTTAAGGGGGGTTTGGGACCAACTTGAAACGAGGTGCCCGTTTTCAAAGCTTTTTTGGCCTCACTTATTTAAAATATGAAACTATAATTAAACTAGCTTTTCAGAGCCGTGAAAACCAAACTCTTATAGACATACTTTTATTGATATATCTTTCAAAAACATGGAAAGACAATACAAAAGCAGCAATGCTTTATTTTTAAACTGTTTATACCAATTGCATTCCTGCTCTTGGAAGGGGCAAGCTTGCCCTGCTACCTTCCAGAGGCAAGAGACTAAGGGAGGTTTATTCCTTTGGGAGACTGGACCATGTTCTATAAAGTTTACTTTGAAGTTAATCTTACTGATTTCAGTAAAGCTTACTTCCAGGCAAGTGCATATAGGATCGCAGTATCAATTCCATATCTATTTGGTTTTTCCAAGACCCACCCCCAATCGAGCAATTCACCTTCATCAATATCTGGAGGAAGACCACCAACAAACACCTTCCGAGAGAAACGTTCTATCCGTTCTCCATTCTGATGAGCAGAATAGCATGTAGGTGAATTCAACACGCCTACTTGGTCACTATGACCATCATCCAGTAAGCCATCATCTATTGGAAAGAGGGAAGAACGTCCTGTGGGGGGGGGGGAGAGAAAGAGAGAACAGAATTCAGTGTTATTTATGGATTCTTTATTCAAACCTCTAATGGTCAGACTAGATGTCATTGAAAACTTCACGCTGGAGATCAGTAGCTTTGGGACCATGATACAGGAGGAAAAAGTTAAAAACACACCTGCTACACGGCATAGTCCCAATTCTGACACGCACACCTCCCCGTGTTTAAAAATAGGTATGGGATTTTTGCATGGGGGTTACGTTCTGCCTTGCCCCCTTTTCTGGCCACTTCCAGGTCGTGGAATGAACACAGGCGCAGTCGCAGACTTGGATAAGTATAAAACAGTCATTGCCTGTATGTGAAATATGTATTCACAAATTTTATGTATCATGCAGTTGGACTGTTAGTAGCCTTGGGCATGCTACTATCTCTCTCAATCAGCATTCTCACCTGCAAGCTGAAGACAATAACAGACATCCCTATAAAGCTGCCATAAGGATTACTAAGTTCACATAAGTGAAGTGTTTTAATGCACTATACAATGCCAATTCTGCAATGCGAAAGAAAGAAAGAAAGAAAGAAAGAAAGAAAGAAAGAAAGAAAGAAAGAAAGAAAGATTAAAGGAATGACCGCTCCCCACTTAAAAAACGGGGGGCGCCCTTTGCGTGGACGCGCGCAGCCCTGGATCTGGAGTGGCCCCATCAACATAGGCTTTGCCTTCCCTCAGGTGGGATACCTGGAGGTCCCCGCCTACCCCAGTGAGTTGTCCAATCCCACCTGGGGGAAGTGTTGCCAGGGAAACCAGGCCAGGTAGGGGGAGGGATTACCTGCGCACACAATAGAGGGTGGATCTTAATTGGTAATCCTCACTTGGCTCCAGAGCTTCTCCCACCCTACCCACCCTCAGTTAATGTCTTCTTTTGCAGGTTAACTTTTCTTCATAGGTTTTGCAGGTTAACCTGTCTGCACAGGTATGCGGGCGCTGCTACGATAAGGTCGCTGTTAAAGGGCCAGAAAGGAATTTCCCTGCATTGGCAGGTTTCGCCTTTCCCGTAGCAAAACGTCACAACTTTGGCGGTATCAGGCCTTGGGCGGAATCCTTTAGTCCATCTTCCTCTTTGCGGCGGCGATACCAGGGTTCCCTGTTAAAGGGGTTTTTGAAGGGAGGCTTTGGCCGTACGCCGAAAGGTCGTCATTGCTCTCCCCTGCGGCGGCGTAACGGGGGCGGCTATCTCTGCTTGAACATATGTTCTCCAGAGCCGGCCCATCCCCCCCCCACACACTGGATAACCCTGATGCTCCCTAGGTCCCCGGCTGGGGACTAGGGAGGGAGAACGCCCAATGCCTGAGCCAAGGTCTACCCACATTTGAAATTTAATAAAGTTGTGGCCAATTTAATCCCATAGCACGTTGTCTAGAGTCGTTATTCCACATGACGGGGGGGACCACTCGGGATCTGGGGACTCCGCCTGTCCACGCAATTATGTTTTCAAATACCAAAAAAATCATTTTTGCCAATTTTAAAATATTTAAGGAAAGCAAATTTCAAAAGTAAAGCAAAAGATTAATGTGTTGCTTTAATAAAACTATATTGTTTTGAATAAATATAATTAGAACTGTTACAATATCGGTGCTTCAGAGTTCAGGCTGCGATCCATTGTGGGATTACCATTTTAACCAATGTGGAACTTGCTTGCTCAAACAAATACAGAATCCATTTACAAAAGCCACGCTTATAATATAGAATTCATAGCAGTCCTGTCTTTCCCTGGTTTGTTCTCCATTAATCCCTTTGCAATACTATCCAGGCCTAGTTGCTGTTATACTGAAGCAAAACATTAACTAGGATAAAAAGGACAGTTTAAGAGATTTTTTTTAGTGGGCATTGCTCTCCAGTTACAATAGAACAGATTTGGGTAGTAAGAGCTTGGCTGGGTACATAAAGGTCAGCTGGCTCATTCTGTTGTTGAACCGATGCTTGTAGGGCCCTAACTAGCTTTGAATTTGCAGTCATATTTTACCAGGGTAGCAGCTACTTTTTATAAAAGATTACTTGATATCCAGATGGGACCTTTAGTAGGATTACATACACCCACACCCACTTATGTGCATTCCACTTGAGTGCAACCACATCTACACACGTCATAGTTAAATAAATGATTCTGGGATTTCTGAAGCAGCAAAATGTTATTTATAAATTGTTTAATAAAATTATTATTTTTTTAAAAAAGTAAGAAATTAATAAGTATTGGTGCTTCAGGCAGCAGAGATTTAATTTTAATATGAAAACATCCTAAAAACTAGCAAGTAAACAGTCCAATATGTTCCATTTGCCAGCAATTGTCAAACTGCACATAAAACCAGAGGGATGTCATACATATTGCTAAATCTCCTATGTTCCAATGAAACTGGGCATAGATGCCTAACTGACTGGTTCAGAGGAAACTACAGAAGATAATGGTATTTCAGAGTAGATTTTTCTCAGTTTACTGGGAAAGCTTTTGTGACTGAAACAAATTTTAATTCAGCTATGGTGTGAAAGCACCTGATTGGCACTGAGGCTCAGCAACCAGACAGGAGTTTACTTGGAAACAAAAACACGAAACAGCAACCAAACAAAAGAGACAATGCTCACCAGGTGCTGAAAAAAATATTATTCATTGGGTGGTGTCCAACAAACTCATTCCATCTGCGCAAGGATGTCGGATACCACACAATATTTACAAAAGCATTCCTATGCTCCGTTATTATGGCTAACACATTCTGAATATGACATCGCGTCACCAGAGGCAGTAGATACTTCTTGTATCCGGAATGAGAAGTTTCTTTGTCTTTTCAGAGAGCACTCCCAAAATACAAAGGAACGTCTTATTCAGAAGGAAAGTACTGCCTCTGATGAGAAGATGTCATACTCAAAATGTGTTTGCCATAACAGAACTTAGGAATGCTTTTCTAAATAAAGTACTCATTTTTTAGTACCTGCCAAGGTATGGCTTTTCGTTTTGTTTGGTATTGTTGCCCTTCTTTTTTCCTACAGATTGCCTATGAACTCATTATGCTCGGAATGCCTCCCTTAAGGAAATAAACATACACAAAGTGGTGGTGGTTTTCAAAAAAGAGGGAAGGGGAAACATTGTATGTAAATGAAATTTATCCAGACTCGTTTCTGAGTATTGAAATAGCAAAGTGCCTCACTGTGACTTATTTGTGAAGGAATTTCACAGAGGGAAACAATCAGATGGCCTTTAATATGGGCTCCACATTGTTTTCAGTGCAAAAAGAGCTGCTTCCAGGAGAGCGTGTGTCAGGGGCTCAGGAGCAGAGGCACAGGGAAGATGGGAGATGGAGAGCGAGGGCGAGGAATCAGAGGGCAGTGTAGGAGGAGACAGTGGTCCGAGGGATTCCATAAGCCTCTCCAGCAAATCGGAAGATTCACAGAAGGGAGCGCCAGTGGCCAGGGGTAGGGGGGTCCCAAGGGGAACGCCCCAGGAGCAAGGGGGGAGCAGGGACTCCCAGAGTAGTAGTTGGAGATCAGGACCAGCTTCCCCACCAGAGCAGAGTGGGGGGGGAAGGGTCCCAGGCATCGGGACCAGTACTTCCCCCACCAGGGAGAGAAGACGAGGCAGAGCTGACCACGCCTTCCTCGGAGAGTCGTACAACGGAGGGGAGGTCAGATCCGGCCAGTGTCACGGAAGAGGGAAGCAGTGATAGAAGCAGTGTAACGGTTAGGAGAAAGGTCACTGGGTTGGCGCGAGAAGCAAGTTCAAATGTACAGGAGCGCGGGACAGCAGAGAGTGAGGATTGGGAACCGGGTCCTAAAGCACGCCGGAGGCAAGGGGAGGAGCTAAGCGACTCAGCGTCGGAAGAGTCCAGGAAGGGCAATGCCCCAGAGGGCAGGAGGACCCAGAGGAGGAGAGAGCAGCGCAGAAGGTGGAGCAGGGCTAGGATCTTAAACTGGTGCGGAAGGGGAAGTGATTCAGATAGGACTTCGCTGATCTAGAGTCTAGACGTAGGGTTGCACGCTCTGGCTTTAAAATGGAAACTATACTTCAATAAAGACTTTTGTACATAATATCAGCCTGGCGTTGGTTCTCTGTGAGCTGGGACCTAGAGGCAGCCCTGACAGCGTGAGTTACTTCTGCTTGGATAGGTTTCCATTAGTGAGGCCAAGGATGCTGACGGGGTGCCTGGAGGGCACTTACACGTGTGCACTCAACCTTTGTACATCTTGGCTGGACAGGGTAAAGAAGATGATCGGCTGGGTCCAGGAGACAATGAATGCTTCACTGAGAAATGAACCAAATTTTGGTTGCCTTGATGGCAACAGTTATGAGGCATTCCTGTAGAAGCTGTTTTTGGCCACCAATGATTTTGGTAACAATTGACTGTTCACTGATAACTTTTCCCCCAGGGAGTCTCTCCAGCAGTTAGTAACAATTTAGCTCCAGAAATCCTAGATGAAGCTGATTATCTAAACCAATTTCAGTGTGACTTTCAACAGTTGGGCCACCCTTATGAAAGATCTACACAGGAAGACAGACAGAGGGAGCCCAACCCTGTCTGTTTTTTTTTTAAAAAAAAATATTTCAAGTAAAGAAAAAGGTGGTGGTAGACAGTTGGCCTGCCCTATGATGCTTATGTTAAGAGTTTCCCAGGCTATTTAACATAAAACCATCAAATGAGGTCATTTGGAGATTTGGAATAAAGCATAGTAAGTATTATACAGAAGACACCTGCATTTCTCTTTCAAATCCAATCCAAGTGGGGTTGTGAATATTCAGAACAGGTATTTGGAGTTAGTAATGGTGTAATAAACCAAGACTCAAACTAGATAAAACTAAGATATAACAAAAGTAATGTTTGTTGGTGTGAATTGACCAGAAAATAAAAAGGGTGGTCTGCCCTGGACGGGGTTCTACTCCTATTAAATAATCTGACCCACAATTTGTGTGATGCCTTAAAATCGGGCATTGCAGATTATATGTAGATGTTTTAGATGGGATGAAGTGTTTTGGCTGCTAGGATATGCCAGTTACAATCTTTATTAAAGACTAGAGTCACTTATGCCTTGGCAGCATCCAAGCTGGAGTACTGTAGTTAACTATTATTTGGGGGGCCACAAATAATTCAGAATGCAGATGCTAGGTTGTTTGCTAGGACATCTAGAAATGAATATACTTCACCTGTAAATGAAGATCTTTCATAGCTACCAGTTCATGTCCAGGGACAATTGGTTTTGACCTATAAAGTTCCATAAGGCCATGGACCATGATATCTATTCCCTTATGGCTGCTAAACTATCTGCTAAAGACCTGGTTCTTCATTCCCCCACCATCGGAGTAAGAAGAGCAACTTCTTGGTACTTCCTTGTTGTTTTGAAGACCACACTCCCCGATACCTATTCACCAAACTTGATGGTTAGGCACCAGGAAAAAACAGTTACTTAATTTGCTGCTGGAGATGTCTCATTTGTCATTATTTTACTGTTATTTATACCATATCTATTATTTTCATATGAAATTGTGAGCAACCTGGAAGGCTGATAGACCAAAAATATTTTAAACAAAACAAACCAAAGAATTAGGATGCAATTTCATGATTGTGGAGTCATGTTATCATGAAGTTCCTTGCAAGACTATGCAGGCCACCACCCTAAAAGAGGTAGTGGAAAGATGCACTTTTGCCCTAGAGGAAAGAAATATTTGAAAAAGGAACGGAAGAATTATAACCAAACCAAAAGAATCTGAATCAAACTATGGTGAACTGATACGAATGCCAACTCCACAAAGCAGGAGAAAAGAACATTTAACATGCTGTTAGCCTCTTAACCCAAAAAGCTCATGTTGTCATAGCAACAACACCCACATAATTAAGAAAACACCACAAAGTGAAGTGCAAAGGGCAGAATGAGAGTCAAAAGTTCTCTCTTTTGCATACGTAACATCTTTCATCACTACATATTAACAAAGAAACATCCTCCATTGAAAACAGGGTGTTATCTAATGCTGTCTGTGCACAAGCAGGGCAGACTTCCATTTACATGGTGAGGGTTCCTCCTCCTGCACTCCTTTCTGCAGCCCCCACCCCCACCAATGTGTCCCTAAAATCTGCTCCAGAGGGTTGGGGGGACCTTCAGAGCAACATTTTAAGAGAACACAGGAGGGAGAAGACAAAGTGTAAGTTTGCTTCCGTGGTGTTGGATATTACTGAGACAGGTGTGTGTGTGTGTTCGTGTGTGTGTGCGTGCGTGCAAGCATACATGTTCACCAGCCAATATGCACAAAGCTTCCCAAATGATGGTGGTTGGCACCCA
Source organism: Podarcis erhardii (assembly GCF_964252035.2). Lineage (NCBI taxonomy): Eukaryota > Metazoa > Chordata > Lepidosauria > Squamata > Lacertidae > Podarcis > Podarcis erhardii. The sequence goes on along the minus strand of NC_138512.1, from coordinate 5,146,271 downwards.
CTCACTCACCTCCAAGTATTTGGAACAAATTAGCCAGCTACAAAATGGCACCCTGGTAAGGAAGTGGATGACCTATAAAGATTATCGGTACCTTTGTGTATTTCACCTTTAGCTGTGATTTGCAAAGTGTGGGCCAAGCAATTGCTATCAGAAATAATATAGTATCAGAGATTTAACACATGAGTTTCATCTGGATTCTGTGCAGAGTGGTATGTGTGCTGACATGGATATCACTGAATTTCTTGGTCCTTTCAGTAAGTTATGTGGAATTAATGAGGATGTGTTCGTTCTATCCAATACCGTGAACCACTGAAAAATATGTAACCATGGATACATATGCATTTTATGTATCTTGGAGAATATCAAATTTAGCTGCCCAGGTGAGAGCACCTGAAACTGCAGGTTATGATTTTCAGCCACCTAAATATGGGAGTTTACATTCTGGAGTGCTACATATCCTCCAAAACAAGAAGGCAATGCTACCCAATTTGGCTTCGTGGTGACCGGGGACACTTTTCCCCATCTCCCACTGGAACACCAACTATGAACTTATATAGAGGTAACATACCTTTGCCACAGCTATACATGCACTAGTGACTTCCAGGTTAGGCTACTATGATACTCTATATAAGGGGTTGCCTTTGAAGACTGTTCAAAAACGTCAACAGGTACAAAATGTGGCTGTTTGACTACTCATTGGGCCCAGGTGGATGGAACAATTTCACCAAAATTGTGCCAGCTGCACTGGTTACCAGTGCGTCACCACTGGTGATGACCTTTGAAGCCCTAAACAGCTTGAAAGTAAGTTACTTTTAAGGGCTACTTTGCACTTGATCTGCCTATCTGTTCATTAAGATCTACTTCAGAGGCCCTTTTCAGACACCTACCTATTAAAAAAAAATAGGCACATGGAAACAGGCCTTTTCAGCAGCTAATTATGGAACTTGATTCAAAGCAAGATATCGCTACTTTTTAATGAGCCTTGAATACTCATTTTTTGTGATCTTTGAGGGCTAATCTAGGATCTGTAAATTGGATGCTCATTTTGCTGACTGAGCTAGATTATTTTTAATTTACTGTATGGTTTGTATATTTTTGGATGTAACTGTGTATTTTTAAATGATTTTATTGCTTGATTCTATGGGTATATTTATCCACAGTTGCAAACGAGATTGGGAGGCAGTGGTGCCTAAAAAGTGGGCTAAAAACCTACGAAATATATAAAGAACATAAATCTGAAGGTCCATTCAGCATCTAACAGAGACTAATCTAACTAAGTCTGTACACTTCCTTCTATAAACCATCTTGGGGCAGTTAAAATATGAAGGTATCATGCCATTAACATCACACCAACCTTTTCTCTTTTCCCTCCCATGTTATATTGTTAGACCTTAGCCTGATGGAGATGTTTGAGAAGTCAATCACTTTCTCAGTATTTTATGATGGTTTACTTGGTCCTAATAACTGTATTGCCCCATTGTGGATTTTGGGTCATGGTGACAAGAATCTCTTTGCTGTGGTGTTTCCCCATATTTCTCTTAATTTAAATCAATATATTATTTACCAATGCCCATTGCCATTAGATAGTGGAAATCACTTATGTGTCTCAAGCAATGAGTCCCACAGAACACATTTTATTTTAGTGCTATATTTACAGGAAAGTACATATAGCATTGCTTGAGATAACCATGGCTTTCCAGTGTTGCAAAACTGGTTAAAATTTCAGATATGGACCTTCTCAGCATCAGCAATTACATTCTCTTTTGCTGTAGTCCATGGTCTGCTTTGAGAAGGCTATTCTTTTCTTATCATGACTTCAAAATACATTTGTTTCAATACTTCAGTTTAGAGTTTATCTTGTCTCACTGTTTCAAGGCAGGCCAAGCCAGGACACTTCAAAAGTAGGGGGTAAAACAACAGTAGCCTCCCCATTATGTATTACAGTAATCTAACCTTAATATTATGTAGCCTGGACAATTCCAACCCAGTTACTAGGTCCAAATATACAGTTTCATGAGGGACTTGCTCCAACCCCCATGGTTGGAAATCTGATTAACTAAATGTAATCAAAATCCATCCATGATCATCTGTGATCCATTGATGATCATTCTCTCTCTATAGACTGGTGGTCTTAGCATTTCCTTTACATGGCACCAAACTATTTTCCTTCATGACCCAGGCACTCGGCCGTGAAATTAATATTTACCCTATTAATAAGTCATTTAAGCTGAGTATATCTGAGAGACATGGTTTGAGATCTGAACCACTAGATGTGGAGCTATGCTTCTAAGAGTTGTTTTAGTCTATATAAAACTGTATATTGAATCTGAAACTTGCTGATGCAATGAAACAACATTTTTAGGAGGGGAAGGTGTGTTTTTTAATAAGCTTATTCAGGAAGTATTAATTATAAACAAGAATGTGAATAAGGAGGGAGGGAAATCAAGCATCAACCTTTAGATAATACTAAAATCAGTATCTAAAGCAGATAAAGATTTTGCTGAAGTGTGGTCATGCAAAATGAAAGGAACAATCTATTATTAAAAATCAATTGTTAGTTTACCACCAACTTCAATGAGAAGTAAATGGCACCTTCAGAATCACTGATTTGGAGTAATTATCAGAATAACAGCCAGTCTAACCCCAATCAGCATTAGATTTATTATAGGAAACAGAAGGGAATTACCTCGTCTTCGCCCATAACTCCTTGCTGCATGTAAACAAAGGACAAATGGTAAAACATTTGGAAATACAAATATAATGTAAGTGATTTGTGTGTATACCAAATTTAGTCTGCAGTGTTTGTTTATGATGTGCATTTTTACTTTCATTTGATGAGCACCAGAGACACTTGCTATGCAAGTATGAAAATGGTTTGGATAATTTTATTTAAATTTTAATATTTTAATGCCTTATAAATTCTGATCGTATTAGTTGTAACAAATATCACACACTGCGTGTAAATATTTTAAAACTGTGTTTCCACTTACAGCTTTCAGGATGGAGTATAAACAAGATGAACAGAGCTTTACTCTTAACAGAGAGCACTTTGATTCTTTTCAGTGTAGAAATATGCAAATGAATCTGAGAAATGTCCTGACTCTTGGGACATTTTGTACTTCTTTTGCAGTGGTAATACAAATACTATAAGCTATGACCTTCATTTGCCATGAAAACAGCTGGAAGAAAATTAACTCAAAGGCTTTTGTCTCAAACAAAAGACTCCTTTTGATCTTAGATTAGTCTTGCAGATAAGTAAAAAAAAAAAAAACAAAACCCTTTGCCTGGTAACTCAAGTGTGACAGAATCACCGCTGACTTTTTTGCAGTTTAAAGGCTCAGAGTGTTTCACATATAGCTGTAATAGAAGTCCTGGGCCCTCTACTCTGGCCCCAAATAGCCACATGACATTATCTGTTCTCTCCGATTTTTAAAAGTGTGGAAAAGTATCATGCATAGGTATGGAAACCTTGGAATGCCACTGCCTGTCTGTGTCAGTAATAGAGCCAGGTCGTTGGACTTTGGATAAGGGAGCTTCTTATGGACTAAAAGTCATTCTAGCCCTAACTCCTACTTCCAGCTACTCTAGCACAGAAGAACTAGCATATGCTGTGCATGCACGTACTTACACACACACACACACACACACACACACACACACACACACACACAGCTTTTTCACCTCATATGGGTCTTCCAGAGAATAAAAATATACAATATACAACATTTAAAACATTCATTAAAAAATTAGAGAATTAAACATAAGAGGAGCATTCACAGTGCAAAGAGCTGACTATATGGGAGTGACTCATGTGGTTCAATTCAGGCATCAAGCAATGGCTTGAGGTAGTCATATTTTAGGAACTTAGCCACAGTATGAGCCCAACAGGTAAACCATGGTTTACAGCTACTTGTTTGCTTGCATTTCTTAGTATTTACATGCCATCCTCAAACAAAGTGCAATGGATTCTTACTACATTGACTTCACTCCTGTCAGCTATCACCCCCTGCGCAAAAAGTCTCCCCCTCCAATATCATCAAACATCAACCATACATGTATGCCGTTTCTTTCCAAAGATTATCATCCAAGTACAAGTGTATTTACCTAACAATTGTAGAAAAACAAAACAATTAGCTAAAATAATTGTTCAAACTACAGATAGAACAAAACTTATATTTCCATTGGATCTTGCAATAAAATATAATAATAATAATAATAATAATAATAATAATAATAATAATAATTTATTTATACCTGCTCATCTGGCTGGGTTTCCCCAGCCATTCTGGGTGGCTTCCAACAAAATATTAAAATACAATACTGCGTCATACATTAAAAGCTTCCCTAAACAATAATGGTACAATAATGTACCAGGGTTTTATATACTGTATTTTTTGCCCTATAGGACGCACTTTTCCCCCTCCAAAAATGAAGGGGAAATCTGTGTGCGTCCTATGGGGCGAATACAGGCTTTCGCTGAAGCTTGGAGAGTGAGAGGGGTTGGTGTGCTCTCCAGGCTTCAGGAAGCTATCAGCAAGCCTGGGGAGGCCGCGGGAGTTCCCGCAGGGCTCCTAGGCTGTGGATAGCAGCCTGCCGCCCGGTGCACGGGGTGCCCTGAAGCAGAGCACCCCGCGTGCTGGGCAGACATCGGCCAGCCCCACAAGCTTGGGGGACAGCGGGGAGGCGCACATAAAAGTCTTCAAAATAGAGAGATCCTCCTCTGGCAGACTGGAAATGTCTCTAGTATTCAATCATTAAGATTACAGGCATTTTACAAATTAAAATACCCACAATATACAATGTCTAGCAGTGGCATCCTCCCAGGGCAGCGGCAATGTACTTGTTGATACAAGGGGAGAGTGGGACAAGGTCAGGGCAGCTCTGGATTCATTGTGGAGCTGCTACCACCACCACCACCACCGAGCTCCCTTAACGTTGCAGCTGCCACCACCTTACCCCAACCTGATGAGCTTAGCGCCACCATCAATATACTACTGCCTCCCCTCCCCAGCCACATTTACTCACAAAGCCTAAGTACAGCTGTATTATCAAGTATGACCACATGCAGCAGGTTGTGGAAAGCACTCAAATGAGCCTAATTGCAAAATAAGAAGGAAAATAACTTATAATTTGTTGTGGTAGCACTAGAAGGCTGTGGTGGTGGATTCTGACAAATGGTACTTCAGACTCCATGATGAAGCCACCAATTACCATGGCAGCACTTTGACATGACTAATGCAATCTGCTACAGAGAAGACTGCTGTGATGCCCTTAAAGCAGTAGAGACAAATGATGAATGCTAAAGAATTTCACCTTGACTGACACAGAGGAATAAACAGTCCATATGGCTTCTAAAAACTGCTCAACCAAGCCAGCTGCATATTTACTGACAGTTGCAAAAGATGCAGGGCATCTGCAAAAATATCATCCAGTATCTCACCATGGAGTAAAAAAACAACTATCAGCCTTTTGATACCTTAAACTCTTACATATTTGGCTGCAACTCTATATCAATAGAAGACATAACTCATGTGCTCCTTGAGTGCCCTTTCTATGAAGATCTCAGAAACAATTACATCCACCCATTGCTAAGATCGCAGAGGGGTAGACCATCTCTTGCAAATACCTGTTTTTTTGCTGTCTGATGTTGAGAGAGCGATATCCTTTAGAACATCTAGATTTCTTGTTAAGGCTTTACATATTTTGTGTAACAAAACTTGAGGGGGTAATGGGAAATGATTTATCCACTAGGGGTCAGGGAGTAGAAATGTTTATTAGTAGCAGTATTCCTGTTATTATTATCTTATGTGTGTAATGGCTGCTTGCTAAACACAATAAACCAAATTGACTGACTTAGGTGGAATCTACACACGTATAAAAAAAAAACATTCTGAAAATGCATTCTTTTAAAAAAAAGCATTTTTAAAAATACATCAAATTTTCCCTAAGGCTCACCATCGCCATGTAGTGTCACATTGTATATTGCACTAAAACACACTTAAAACATTTTGTTTGCAGCTCTATAGCTGAGTCCTTAAACTTTTACTGTATTAAGGCATAAGCTTTCATGACCTAAGTCATCTTGATGTGCAGCAGGAGAGGAACAGCTGTTTACACAACACCACCAGGGTGGCGTCAAGAAACTGTAAACCTTGGACTGCTGCTTGGTTTACTGGAGACCTCTCCTGGCAATGGAACAGAACAGGAGACAACTGGAGCGCTTTGGCTGGGAGGGCATAAGAGTACATAATTGGGCTTGCTGTGCAGCAGCAAGGGTAGCCTTCTTTGCTGCCTCCATCATGCCCTCAAGTATCTGTCCTGCAGAACATTTATGAGTAGTATCCCTATAAACTCAGTTTTAGAGACATTGGAAGCCCACTGTGCCATTTTTTGAGTCACCTTGAGGATAAAATTGCAGACTTGCATGCTGCTGCTGATTCAGTGCCTGTTGATATGTCTAATGAACCTTCTTGTGGGATCAGTTTTAGTTGTTGACACCTGCCACCCGCAGCTGTACAGCAAATCTTATGCTCTTTTGACCCTTGCCCTTCTAGGTCATGTACTAGCCACGGCAAAATGATTGGGTGGATTCAGAGCATGACAGAGTGGTCCACGATGTCTTAGAAGAGATGATGGTGGAAGCTCTCCTTAAAAGATAACTACCTTCTCTGGTCATTAAATAGCTCAGCTGGTTAGAGCATGGTGCTAATAATGCCAAGGTTGCAAGTCTGATCCTCATAGGGAACAGCTACACATTTCTGCATTGCAGGAAGTTGGATTAGATGATCCTCAGGGTCCCTTCCAACTTTATAATTCTATGATTCTATGAATACACCTTTTCTAAGCAAGGTAATCAAGAGGATGGTGGTAGTTCAGCCCTCACCACTTGGCAAGCCTGACCCTGATAATCTCGCAATTAGTCTATTGTAATGTACTACATGTGGGGCTATCCTTACACTTTTTTTGGAAGCTGCAGCTAGAGCAAAATACAGCTGATAGGGTGCTCAGTAGGACAACAGTTCTGAAAGATATGCCCTGGCTGAATATTAGCCACCAAGTTAGGTTCAAGGCCCGCTTGCTAACATTTAAAGCCCCAAACAACCTGAAACCTGGGTACCTAGTTGACCACCTTCCCCAGCAAATCCAAGCTTTCAAGTCCTCTGAGGAGATTCTGCTGGGCATTCCACAATCAGTGGATTGTCACTTGGTAACAAAATGGGAGCAGGTCTTTGATAGTAACACCCTTCTAATACAGTGGTGCCCCGCAAGACGAACGCCTCGCAAGACGGAAAACCCGCTAGACGAAAGGGTTTTCCGTTTTGGAGGCGCTTTGCAAAACGAATTTCCCTATGGGCTTGCTTCGCAAGACGAAAATGTCTTGCGAGTTCCTGCGTTTTTTTTTCCCTTTCCCCCCCTTTTCCTAAGCCGCTAAGCCGCTTATCAGCTGATCCGCTAAAAGCCGCTAATAGCGCTAAGCCATCAATGGGCTTGCTTCGCAAGACAAAAAAACCGCTATACGAAGAGCCTCACGGAACAGATTAATTTCGTCTTGCGAGGCACCACTGTATTCGTTTAGCCAAGCTTTCCTGAACTCCAAATCCTAACTTTTAAATTCTTTTCAGTTTTACTTACGATATAAAATATATGTTTTTACTGAATTGTTAGAAAGTCTAATTTCAATGTTATTGTTGTATTGTTACATTAATGTTGGGTTTTTTTCTGACTTATGTAAACAGTTTAGATACTTATTTATATTAAGCGGTATATACATTCTGTAACTTAATCTCAGCTGCACAAGCAATAAGGCCAACTCAGTCTACTGAATGGCTTGGTTGTCTCACAAGTGTTTGTGGGGCCATAAGATGCCATGCTTTCTTCAAAGGTTGGGAAGGGCCAAGGAAAACGCATCCTGTGTCTCACTTGCTCAGCAAAGAAGGAAGACAAGAAATGTTTAACCCTATCACCTCCATTGTGTATTTATCTGTCAAGAACTATATGAAAAGTTGTTTCCACATTCTATCCAGAACAGAAAGCTGCAGGTATCTGCTTGCAATGTAACAGAAATGTTAAAGAGTTTTCTGTTCTATATTTAGAAGTGCAAGAATTTCACATTTTACAAATGCAAGAATAAAGTCAGCAATATTCACACACAAAAAATCTTAGCCCTGCATCTGAAATTATTGTCAGGGGTTTTATAACTACCAGAACATTCAGAATGTAGAGCAAACACATATTAAGGTAAAGGTAAAGGTACCCCTGCCTGTACGGGCCAGTCTTGACTGACTCTGGGGTTGGTGCGCCCATCTCACTCAAGAGGCCGGGGGCCAGCGCTGTCCGGAGACACTTCCGGGTCACGTGGCCAGCGTGACAAGCTACATCTGGCGAGCCAGCGCAGCACACGGAAACGCCGTTTACCTTCCAGCTGGTAAGTGGTCCCTATTTATCTACTTGCACCCAGGGGTGCTTTCGAACTGCTAGGTTGGCAGGCGCTGGGACCAAGCAGCGGGAGCGCACCCCGCCGCGGGGATTCGAACCGCCGACCTTTCGATCGGCAAGCCCTAGGCGCTGAGGCTTTTACCCACAGCGCCACCCGCGTCCCAAACACATATTACCAAGCGGTAAATTGAGAGAAGCTCATCTATTTCTCACTTGTGTGCTAAAGTACATATTTAGGGAAGGAGGTTGTAAATATGAAACAGTGCTATTTCAAAGAGGTCATTTAAAATTTGCTCCTGTCTTTGAAGTATTCTCTTTTGGGTGTGGTGGGGAATCTACCTTTTAAAAAATATGGTGGTATTATTGCTCTTAAGCTTCTAATGTCCTGTTTTACATTGCTGTTAAGTCTGTGAAGTCATCAATTTTGTATAATTACACACCTTAAAATCTAGATTACTCATACACACATCACCTAGCTAAGTCATCACAGAAAACTAACTTCAGGAATATGTCTAAAGTTTCTCACTTAAAAACAAACACCTTTTAAGTTTGCACTCTGTAGTGATCTTGTGATTATGGGGCTAGAATCTTTTATTATTATAGGTCAAAGAAGCACATTGCACTGAGATTTTCTATTCTACTTCATTACAATTTCTAGTCAGTGTATTCTACAAATAACTAGCAAGTTTTCGTAGTATGCAAACATTGATTTATTGTTCTTAAAGAATAAACACACTCACAAAAATTGCAAATATTTAAATAGTTCGAGATGTATAAAAAACACACCTGCACCAGAAATCTTAAATATAAACTCTGAAACATGTGGAGAAGTAGAGAAGAAAACTATAGCGATGCAATTCTATAGCTCACAGAAATTTATTCCCACCTTTTTTACTAATAAGATTATCAATTTACCAGCTATTCCAATTACCTATCTTGAGTGCTACCTTGGTAAGGGAAATATAAATAAGTAACACAAACACATACGAAAAGCCTTACTTAAGGTCTCCAGCATTTTATCACATATTAAGAGTGCATGTCAAGAAAAAAATATATAATACCACATATTTATTAATACAACAACAACAAAAACAACAACAATGGAAGAAAACCTTACCACTTGGTAAATTCGTATCAAAATTCCAGCAAAAAAATACTTTTAATCTAGCAGATCTTTACTACTGAGTGGTATTTTTAATTCTTTGTTTCAGCAGCTGACATCTGCTGCTCAATCTCTAGAAGTTCTGGAATTCCAACATCTAGATTGCACTTTTTGTAAATATTCTTCCAATCTGGAAAATGCTTATGCTGGTCTAAACTTGGAGAAAATCTTCATATACCACCATTTTAAACACCATTTGTACAGTTTGAAATGCATACTAAGTACTGGACTACCAACCTGCACAATTACCAATAATTAGATTAATATATTCTGCACACACACACTTGTTTGTTTGAGTTTCCAAGGTGATTAAGGTGATTAAGGTGGTACAAATGGTTTTCCTCCTCCCCATTTCCTCCTCACAATAACCCTGTGAGGTAGGTTAGGGCGTTAGGCTAAGAGATGGTGACTGGCCCAAGGTCACCCAGTGAGCTTCATGGCTGAGTCTCTCAGGTCATAATCCAACATTCTAACCATTATTTTTATATTGCTTAGTTTCTATATTTGTTTGTGTGTTTCAAAAGTTGTGGGGTGGGAAAGCCCATAATAAATAAATATAATATCTAATCTTTACAACATCCTGTAATACCTGATTTTTGCAACATGCTATCAATTCAAGGGACGCAGGTGGCGCTGTGGTCTAAACCACAGAGCCTAGGGCTTGCCGATCAGAAGGTCGGTGGTTCGAATCCCTGTGACGGGGTGAGCTCCTGTTGTTTGGTCCCTGCTCCTGCCAACCTAGCAGTTCAAAAGCACGTCAAAGTGCAAGTAGATAAATAGGCAAAGCTCCGGCGGGAAGGTAAACGGCATTTCCGTGCGCTGCTATGGTTCGCCAGAAGTGACTTAGTCCTGCTGGCCACATGACCCGGAAGCTGTACACCGGCTCCCTCGGCCAATAAAGCGAGATGAACACCGCAACCCCAGAGTCGTCCGCGACTGGACTTAACTGTCAGGGGTCCCTTTACCTTTAACTATCAATTCAAATATCTCTCCCATGACTGTACTACAGTATGTACTACTGTTAATAATGAAAAAAACAGATCTATGTACAGTGGTACCTCGGATTACATACGCTACAGGTTACAGACTCTGCTAACCCAGAAATAATACCTTGGGTTAAGAACTTTGCTTCAGGATGAGAACAGAAATCATGCTCCGGTGGCACGGCAGCATCAGGAGGCCCCATTAGCTAAAGTGGTGCTTCAGGTTAAGAACACTTTCAGGTTAAGAACGGACCTCCAGAACGAATTAACTACTTAATCCGAGGTACCACTGTACGCTCCTATGGTCATGGCAATTCTGATTTGTTTTTGCATTTATATGAAGTATTAAAACTTGAATTTTTCACTATTCATAAATGCAAGCATGGCGAACTGTACAGTAGATCATCGAATTCTGTGTTTATAAAACTGCAAATGCCCTCACTCTATTGCCTAACAGCATAATTATATGCATGTTTATTCAGAAGTAAATCCCTCTGATTTCATTAGTTCCAAGTTAAGACTGCAAACCTATGCACCCAAGGAGTGTTTTAAATCTAAATCCTTTTAGTTGTAAACACAGGAACCAGCTTCTAGGGGCCATGGGGGCTTCAGTCCCCACAATAAAATATTTGAGGGGGCCAGGCCCCCACAAAGTTGATAGGCATTCTCATTCAAATTGTATGTGTGATAAATTATGTGGGCCGGGGCTTACCTGGGCCCCCACAATATTTTATTCAAGTTGGCACCCCTGGTAGCAAATACAATTTGCAGGAAGCATCATTACAGAAAAGCAAACTTATTTCAACCATGTAAAGTAAGTGTGTCAGATGACAAAATTCCAAATGAATTGTCATATATTGGTAGAAAATAAAGCAGATGGAGGTGGAAAAGCATACCTGAAATACTAAAATTAGTAACTTTTGGTTTCTGTTTTTTTTATTTTAACGCCAGTAGTTTTATATTGATGTAAGTTTTGTGGGTGCTAGCACAAAATGGCTTCTGTGAGCAGCAAAAATAGAGGAATCAGTACTCCACATTGTCGAGTACTTCCACACACAAAATGCACTGGATATGATATATAACATACTGTAAAATGAGCTACTACTTTTTCGAAGTGGAAGACAGCCATGGTTCTCAAAAATGCTGGCTATCTTTGATTATTTGTGGATTATTCAGTAACAGAATGCAGCGGTACATAAAAAAACAAGCTTACTACGATAATAGAAAATTAAACTGCTAGAAGACTAGCTCTTACCATTTAACATTAGAAGATTGTCAGTTCCTGGATGTGGGTAATTCAAACGACCTAAGAACAAATAGTTGTAGGATTTTAGCCATTATATTCAATGGAAAAAAGAAGATGTGCAAAAATACTTAATAAAAATAAAAAAAATTCTTATTTCCCCAGCTACTCTGGGCTGTTCCCAGCAGAACAGTAAACACACGTTAAAACATCAAACATTAAAAACTTCCCTAAACAGAACCGCCTTCAGGTGTCTTCTAAAAGTCAGATAGTTGTTTATTTCCTTGACACCTGAAGGGTGTTCCACAGGGAGAGTGCCACTACCAAGAAGGTTATATACGTGGATACACCCATGCACCATAACTCCATTTTGTTCAAGAGCAGAACCAGCTAATATTTTACTCGATTAGCCAACACCACCCTTGAGCCAACTTAAGTTGAAAGAATGAACTTCTTAACCTTAATTCTCTGGTCATAAGATCTGCAATGTGCTTTGGGATCAGCTCCAAGAGGACAAAGGTTCTCTTTGTTTCAAGAAATCCAGAAATAGTGCCGACTATTCCAAGTCTCCTTTTCCATTCTTACTATGAAAACTTCTACCTAACTGCTTAAACTCAGTTACACTGGAGAAATATCAATCAGCTCAAATCTCAAACACATCTTCTGACACTACAGTTCAAACAAAATCATTTATTCTGGTATAGCTGGTTTTCATTTACTCCAAACATTTAAATACACATTTTAAGATAATACAAGTTCCATGAATGTTTTCTGGCTGGTACATTTTAGAATTTAAGTTAGAAAATACTAAAGAAAGAGAGAACTCCTATAATAATTGAATTCTGAATATTTATAACCACATAGCAAAAGCTTTTGTATTTTACTAATACATAGTAACATACAACAGCTGCTTTGTTTAACTATGATATGGAAGACTGGCATATTACCTCAAGCTCTAAATAAATCTGCTATAATCCCCAAATATATACTAATATACTGCAGCTTTTAGAATCACTGCTCTGTCTTCAGGATGACCGATGACAAATCATGAAGTGTCCATTCATTCAGGACTCTGCATACATAACTTAGATCAACTGAATGTATTAAATACTACTGACTCAAACAGGCATCTAAATACATATGAAAGAAGTAATTTCTGTTTTAAGACAGATTTAATTAAGCTCTATATAGATTAGCATCCTTTTTCTCATTTTTTAAAATACAATACTTTACTGAGTGAAATCAGTGTCAGGGCCACACAAAAGTAAGGTCCCCTCATTTCAGATCAAAAGCCCCCAACGTGATTGCCCAGCTGCATCTTTTATTTTTAATATTCTGATTTGGCAAACCTAGTACCACCTGTACTCTAACTATGGACAGCACAGGAGAAGGGGCAGCAACGGCACAATTCCATTTAACCCTGCAATTTTTGCGCCTTAATCTTAAATAGTTGTAGATTCAGGTAGGTAGCCATGCTGGTCTGACGCAATCAAAATAAATAAATAGAAAATTAAATTTTTTCCAGTAGCACCTTAGAGACCAACTAAGTTTGTTCTGGTTATAAGCTTTTGTGTGCATGCACACTTCTTCAGAAGAGTTCCTCCTTTATTTGCTTCTGTTTAGAGTACAGAACGCTGATCAGAAGTGTGCATGCACACAAAAGCTTATACCCAGAACAAACTTGGTTGGTCTCTAAGGTGCTACTGGACAATTTTTTAATTTAAAAAAAAATAGTTGTAGATGCCTATGTACTTTCAAGGCAGCTGTACATTTTACTGAGCTAACATAATAGGAGAATGCTGAGCGATGTAATGTGGATATGCTCCAAATAATGCATTATGTTGCCACTCAGCAAATCTTCAGTTTAGGCTCCTAAGGAACAACTTAACAAGAGGTTCTCTGCATAAGTCCCATCAAAATGAATTGGAGAAGGAGCAGCACACGATTCTGCACTCCTCATTCCAGATTTTGTGCATGCATCTCTGGAACTCCTCATTCAACCATTGCAAAATGACGTTCCCATTACAACTGTAAGGGCTATCAAGACAGCGATGAAAGACTGGAAGTCAGGCAATAATAGCATTTTGGGAGAAGTTGCTTAAATCACTGTGAACAAAAATAATAGAAAAAGCCCTTTCTGGATCAAAAAATGATTAGTTTTAGTAACTTTAAACTATACTAATGATAGTCCTCATCAAATAATTATTACAGTTGTGCATTTAAGGACTTATCAGACGCCGCAAGGATGGTAGTCAGACAAGGCAGTGGGAGATGGTTGATGAAGGATGGAGCCCACCATCCCTCCTCTGTATACCACATAGGAAACAAGTAGGATATCAATGTAAGGAAGCCCCCCCCCCCCCCGCCTCCAGTGGAATGGTGGAGGCGGGATAGAACTCTTGGTTCCTCCTATGCCACCATCCAGAAAACGAGAAAAACTTTTGAAATTTCGTGGGCTTATTTAAGGACTTATTAAGAGATACAAAACGACAAAAAGGCAACAAGCTGTTACTTCATAGAATTGACATTCTGTTAAATTGCTTTTCTAAATCCTGACAAAATCAAGACCCTGATTAATCCAAGATTTATTTATTTATTTATTTATTCAATCAATCAATCAATCAATCAATCAATCAATCAATCAATCTGTGTTACCCAATTTATTCTTTAAAGTCTGATTTTCAAACATAAATAAAAATTCTCAATAAAGTAACAGCACCAGCCTGAGCTCAATGGGACTTAATTCCTATTAAGTGTGTTTAGCATTGTAGTCAATACATACATTTAGTAGGCTATGGTATGCAAACTTATCTGAGAGTTTGTATCCCAGGAAATCAATGGTGCTTTCTTATCTGTAGATATGTACAAGATAGTGCTGTAGATGAATTTTAAAAACAAACCCAAACTGGGCAAGACTCAGTCAGAATCTAAATCGGAAACATGCTTATAGTTCTAAATGCTTCATTTTTGATGCTACAAATGTAAACATACAGTGGTACCTCGGGTTACATACGCTTCAGGTTACATACTCCGCTAACCCAGAAATAGTACCTCGGGTTAAGAACTTTGCTTGAGGATGAGAACAGAAATCGTGCTCCAGCGGCGCGGCGGCAGCGGGAGGCCTCATTAGCTAAAGTGGTGCTTCAGGTTAAGAACAATTTCAGAAAGAAACTGAACTGAAAGTTAAGAACAGACCTCCGGAACGAATTAGGTACTTAACCCAAGGTACCACTGTATTGTCAAAAGAATAAACCACAGAACCAAGGAGACTAATTTGCTCGGGCACCCAGGGCCCCAGGGAGTTGGCACCTATGGTTCCCAATATGCTTCATTCTTCTGCTCACCAAGAAGAAATTGATTTAATTGGATATTTGCCTGCAGCATTTCCTCATTTGGGCAGGGAAGAGAACATGTGATACTTGGATGATGGATGGTATACAAATTTAATAAAATAATAATATTTTTTAAAAGCCCAAAGCTCTCTCTGTATCTTTCCCAGGAGAGAACTGTGGAAAAGGGGCATAACTTCCAACAATCACATCTGAAGATAGGACCTATCTTGCTTTATTCAGTGTAAGCATATGATTAAACACCAATGCAACATTAATTTTTTCAAGTAAGGAAAAATACAGTAATGGTGAAAGAGCTCTCCTACAGACTGAAACATTAACCTACAGTAGTAACATACCTTTAAGAGGATCATGTTCAGCCCTCATTATATCAATGAGTGAATTTTCCAAGGAATGCATATTCAGACTGTCATACATTCTGTTTCGATCCTAGAAAAGAACAAATACATAGCATTAAAGCTAAAAAAAAAAAAGGAGAAAAGGACAGTATTTCTAGAATAAGTGAAAGTGTGGTATTGTTATAATAGTCTTCATTTAGCCTTGTAATACAGGTCTCTACATAAAATTTTCTTCCAACTGTTGGTACAATAGGACACAGATTTTCTCATAGACATTTTTATAAATCAGTTTTTAAAAACTTACTTTTACTATAAACTAGAGGAAATGCAATATTCTATTGTCGGTGCTTTTCCTCACAGATTGACCCATCAACCTAGTCGTGCTTACTTTGAAACAACTGCCACTCAAGTACCGGTAAGTTTGGCTTACACACAAGTGTATTTAGCATTAACTATATTTAGCACCTAACTAAACAGCTCAGATGCTATTTGGGAATTAGAAGCGAGTGTCTTCTGAAATACAGATTGTTATAGAAATATGTTCGAACAACAAATATAATCAAATCGATAAACGTTAGTTTCGTGAGAAGCAACCTGTTTGGTTTATATGTCAGTTCAACTAGATCTGGTGCTTTTCCTTTGCAAACACCATATATTTATAAATGATATTTAGAATATTTAGAAAGAAACAGCCTCTCTCTCTCTGGACCCAGGGTTGTTAATGTTACAGGGAACATTCAGGAGACAATCACAGGAGGACATCTAGATTTGACCAGAACCATCTAAGTAAAACTGGTAGGGGAATTATGGCACAATCATTATTTATTTCCGAGAAGTGCTTACTGTCCCAAGGAAGATTTAAAAATCAGACTGTTTCTGGTGCTCCTGCTAATATATTCCTCCTCACACAAACAACTCTAGGCATGACACTAAGGTGAACAGGTAGGAAACAGAGAATGAAGAAATCTATCCCATTTCCTTGTAAAGCCTGGAGCAAAATAATGCACATGCAGATTGTTCTGGCACTTTGTTTCCCTGGTCAGCAAATATTTTTTTCTGAGAGACACTTCAAGAGGAGAGAAGTAGGCCATCATCTCAACCTTTACCCTCTAATGATTTGTTTGCTACAGATGCAGCTTCCTTCACATCTAATCTGCCTACTAGTATGGCATACCACACTGCTCTAAACTATACTATCAGGTATATCTGACAATCAGCCATCACCTTGAAATGAAACCAACACTATGAACGCACACACTGCCTTTAACATTGTTAACAATGCTACTGATGTTTTTGATTATCAAAAGGTTTACAGCAGAAAATGTCGTCATTTGGTTTGTTTAAAAAATGTTTTATTCAGTATTTCTTAACAGAAAGATAAAGCAGCTTATAGTCTAAAATAGTACAGAGACTGAAGCACCTTCTCTGAAGGTCTCAGTTGGAGGAGGGGAGAAGGGATTAATTCCTCCACTTTGGCTATGAGTACCTTCACACACAATGGGTTTTATCTAATTAAGTCAGAGATGACCCTCTACAACTGTTTGGTTGGTTTTGATCCATGACAGGGCCCTTTCCTTGGTGGTTCTCATGTTTTGAATGAGATGTATCTGTTTCCATCATAACAGACTTTCAGGAGGAATTTGAAAACATTTCTGCTTACCCACCCAGACATTTGATGGCCGAAAGACACCACTCTTGGCAACCCTGAGATCACTGGATGAGAAAGTATTTAACCATTTTACTATTCTTTTAAATGTAACTTTTTTAGATGTTAATTAACTATGTTAATGGAGCTCGCTGGGGATCCTTCGCCAATAGGGCCACAATTTTGATGCAGGCACTAAGTGAAACCTTCTGAGTATGCATCTATTTTGCTTAAGAAATCTTTAAGAGTGTGAGGTTTTTGTCAGGAAGTCCGTATACTTTGGAACAAATATTTGATTTGTTTCATTGTACAGTAATTAGCTTTTGTGGTACCAATTTTTGCAACAATCACCAATCCTTCTTTATCCAGAAGATAGTGTGTAAATGATACTTGTAATCTATGATCACCATAAGTTCCCAAGGACTGGAGCAGGAACAAAAAAAGGGGTAACATCATGTCTGACTACTGTTCTTCCTGGCCACCATTCCAGCCAGGAGCCATGTTTCACCTGGCCTATGTGAGAAGTCCCTTCCCCTAAGTGATTTCCAATGGAAGCACATTGAAGAACATAAGAATACAATAATATATACTGAAGAATATAAGAATAGCAGTAGCAGGAATATTACACAGCTGTGGAGAGACTTTACTATGACCCCACATTAGCTCTCTTTGTTACAGTAACACTATAATATGAGCTATTAAATCTTGCTAATGTAACTAATATGCCCCAGAGATTGTTTGATTGGAGGCTACACATCTTTAAATAAATATTACTTCAATCATCCTAAAAGACCCTTCAATTTAGCATCTATTTCCATAATATGTTACATTAGACACTGAAAAAGGACCATCCTAAAATGATGGAACTTGAAAAATAAACATGGAGACCACTTGCAGAAAATGGAATAGTATATGCAGCAACCCAATAGTGGTGGTAGAGGACTGCTGTCTAATTTAACTCTTGAACACAATAGTGTAGTTTTCCAGGAATGTAAATTTAGATTTTTCACATGATGAGAAAGAAAAATTAAGGATTGCATACATGTAGTTTTTCCTTTATGGTTGAATGTCTAATTTCTACTTAAAAAACCAGACACACACTTTCAAACATAGCCTAATTAGATTTGTTCATGATACATCAGTTTAACATTCTGTATTATTATACAGAGGGTCAACACCCACATACTCATCTAAATATTTACTGTTTATGCGATTCAAACAAAGCAAAATAGCATCTGATCTGATAAGACTTCAAGGAAACCAGCTTGACTTGTAGCTCAAAACTGTCACTACAGCTCAAGTTGGTTAGGGATCATCTTGCAGGAAATGCACACCATTCTGTAGAGTACAGTATAGTAAACCTTCCTTGCCATTACTTTTAAAATTATTGTCTGGTTTTAACTTCTCAGGCATGCTATTTTGCGTTCTATAATTTACTTCCATGCAATACAATCCCATCCTTATTTCTAAAGAGAATCATCTGAACAAGAGTCCAATAATGGACTCAAGAGAACATGAAGCTGCAGCACTGCTGAAGCTAAGCAAATCTAAACATTGCAGCCCCATGTAAGAGAATTCCAGGAGTATATAAATTTTTCTTAAAATTGTATTATTGCATGCTACCCAGTTTCTTCTCTTGCAGCTACCCATTAAATATGTATTATAGTGGCCTCTATAGTACTGACAAGTCAGGAAAAGGGGAGCTATGATTTTAAGCCTATATATCACATCTGTGTATCACCTCCAATTTCTCAGATGCTTCATCGTAATGAAGGCAAATTTCTTGCCATAGGAACCCGCTTTTCTTTGTTTTAAAGCAGACATGGAGAAACATGTGGCCCTCCAGATGTTTTTCTACTCCAACTGCCATTAGCTCAACCCAGCAGAGCCGATGATCAGAAATGATGGGAGTTGTAGTGCAGGAACATCTGGAGGACCATAGGTTTCCCATCCCCAACTTAAAGCAACATATACATTGACTGCCATATAATAATACAATACTGAACAATGTCGGTACTAAATATGGGCATAATTGTAACTTGTGCTGGTTTATCCTAGTTTATTGAAAAGGGTGTGGGATCATTGCCTCTTGGGAAAAACCATTACTCCAACTATTAGCTTTTCTAATCTTGGCTGCCCTTTTATTCCTAAAGCATTTACTTAGAATTAAATCCCTATGGATTGACTTTAGCTGTAGTAGCACAAAAAACATGAAAGATTCCAAGTATCTAAAGTAGCAATCTACACATTGCAAAAGATCCAATACTGCCCAGCACTGGCAAACATCTACACATTTAGGTCCACAACAATTCACTTTTTCAGTCTAAAAGACTTCTGAAAACCAGTTCACGTTTTTCAAAAATTTAGATTTACAACACAGACTAGCCCGTTAAAGTATTAGTAGTGTGCTTCCAAAGCTCCTTTGTGACAGCTGGGGGGGGGGTTGGGGTGTGTGTGTGTGTGTGTGTGTGTGTGTGAGAGAGAGAGAGAGAGAGAGAGAGAGAGAGAGAGAGGGAGAGAGAGAGAGAGAACTGTAGGCATTTTGCATGAATTGTTTTAATGGTATAATTCATGTTTATGTTTTTAGATGTGTCGTAAGAAACTTGGAGACCATTGGGTAACAAGTGACTACCAAATCTAAGAAATAAAACAACAACAACCATTATCACCAAACTTTGAATCTGAGTTTGACCTGAGTGTCCAATGCATTGTAGAACCTGAAGGACAAAACATTCACAAATATGTATAGTCAGTAGGGTTCCTCCAATCAATGTTGTAATTTGAAGGTTGTAATCTAATACTCACTTACTAGGAAGGAAACTGCACTAGAACTTACTCTTGGGTAAACATGCTTAGGATTGCACTGTATGTTAGCTAATGTCCAAACGCATGGAGGACCCACTGAACAAACCTACAACCGTGTCCAACAATGTTCATGTGAATGTAACAGGGATTCTGCACTAGCAACCGACATTTTAATAGCAAGAGTACACAACACTATTTTCTCCCAAAGGAGCAACATGTTCAATGAGGTTACAAGAGGCTATCCTTGAGCACTCCTTGGTTCTGCTGCCTACAGTGCTAGACAGTGTTACCAGGGAACAGCAACAGAGGGACCTTACTCCTGCAACATTCACATGAATAAACAATGAAGGAGCTAGAACAGAATGTTACTCTTCTCTTTAAAGAGCAGCCTGTACCCTTGTTTCTTCCTCATTTTAATTCTTCACTCAGTGTAAACAGTACAGAAATTAAATAACTGCAAGTACTTAAAGCACATTTGTTAATCTGAAGTTTCCTCAAATATGACCTAAGTGCTTGGGACATTTGCAGGCATCTAGACCAGTGTTTCCCAACCTTTTTTGGGCAAAGGCACACTTGTTTCATGAAAAAAATCTCGAGGCACACCACCATTAGAAAATGTTTAAAAAATTAACTCTGTGCCTATATTGACTATATATAAAGTAACTCTCTTTAATAGGAATCAAATAAACACAAAGAAAGTATTTTATAATTACTTTATTATGAAATAGTAAGTACCGTATTTTTCGTCCCATAGGACGCACCTACTTTTTTGAGGGGGGAAATAAAGGAAAAAATTTTTTCCTTTATTTCCCCCCAAAAAAACCAGGTCGGGGAACAGTGGGATGGCGGTGCTGCGCCTCCCTGCTGTCCCCCGAGCTTGTGGGGCTGGCCCATGTCTGCCTGGCGCGAGGGGCGCTCTGCTTCAGGGCGCCCCGCGCGTCCGGCGGCAGGCTACAGTCCGCAGCATGGGGAACCCTCTGTTTCAGGGCGCCCCATGCGCCCCCCGGGTGCGCAAGGCTTGCAAACACGAGCGCAGAGCACGGGGCGTCCTCCGAAGGGCGCCCCGTGCTCCGCGCTGCCAGCTGCCGCCCGCAAGCCTTGCGCTCCTGGGGGGAGATCCCCCGGGTGCGCAAGGCTGGCCAACACCAGCGCGGAGCACGGGGCGTCCTCCGAAGGGTGCCCCGTGCTCCGCGCTGCCGCCCGCAAGCCTTGCGCTCCCGGGGGGAGATCCCCCGGGTGCGCAAGGCTGGCCAACACCAGCGCGGAGCAGGGGGCGTCCTCTAGAGGGCGCCCCGTGCTCCGCGCTGCAGGCTGCTGCCCGCAAGCCTTGCGCTCCCGGGGGGAGATCCCCCGGTGCGCAAGACTTGCCAACACCAGCGCGGAGCACGGGGTGGCCTCCGAAGGGCGCCCCGTGCTCCGCGCTGCCAGCTGACGCCCGCAAGCCTTGCGCTCCCAGGGAGAGATCCCCCGGGTGCGCAAGGCTTGCGGACACCAGCGTGGAGCACGGGGCGTCCTCCGAAGGGCGCCCCGTGCTCCCGGGGAGAGATCCCCCGGGTGCGCAAGGCTGGCCGACACCAGCACGGAGCACGGGGCGTCCTCCGAAGGGCGCCCCGTGCTCCGCGCTGCCAGCTAACGCCCGCAAGCCTTGCGCTCCCAGGGAGAGATCCCCCGGGTGCGCAAGGCTTGCGGACACCTGCGTGGAGCACGGGGCGTCCTCTGGAGGGCGCCCCGTGCTCCACGCTGCAGGCTGCTGCCCGCAAGCCTTGCGCTCCCGGGGGGAGATCCCCCGGGTGCGCAAGGCTGGCCGACACCAGCGCGGAGCACAGGGCGTCCTCTGGAGGGCGCCCCGTGCTCCGCGCTGCAGGCTGCCGCCCGCAAGCCTTGCGCTCCCGGGGGGAGATCCCCCGGGTGCGCAAGGCTGGCCGACACCAGCGCGGAGCACGGGGCGTCCTCTGGAGGGCGCCCCGTGCTCCGCGCTGCAGGCTGCTGCCCGCAAGCCTTGCGCTCCCGGGGGGAGATCCCCCGGGTGCGCAAGGCTTGCGGACACCAGCGCGGAGCACGGGGCGATGGGATGTGGGAGGGAGCTCGCTCCCCGCCCCGCGTGTGCTCGCCGCCGCCGCCTCGCCTCTCGCCGCCCGACTCGCCCGCTTCCCTCCCACGGCACACCAGCCGACGTCCCGCGGCACACTAGTGTGCCGCGGAACACCGGTTGGGAAACACTGATCTAGACACTCTCCTACAGTGTAAATCCTAAGCATGTTCACACAACAGAAGGTCCAACACACACACACACACACACACACACACACTCTCTCTCTCTATATATATATAAACACCCCACAAACTTATACAGTGGTACATTATGTTACGAACTTAATTTATTCCAGAGGTCCATTCTTAAGCTGAAACGATTCTTAACCTGAAGTACCACTTTAGCTAATGGGGCCTCCCGCTGCCACCACCGGTGCGCAATTTCTGTTCTCAGTCTGGGGCGAAGTTCTTAACCCGAGGTACTACTTCCGGGTTAGCGGAGTTTGTAACCCGAGGTGTTTGTAACCCAAAGTACCACTATAATTTATTAACTACATCTTTAAACAATGGCAAAAAAACAAATGTCAGCATCAAATAATTTTAGACCAGGGGTCATTTCAAGGCCAGGCAATCACTACTGAGAAGGTCCATTCCGTGCAACCATGCTACATCCTGTGTCTGGTGATGTAGCCAAGAAAAATGCGTCTCCTGTTGATCTTAACACATGGATAAGCCCATGAGGGAGAAATTATTCACATATTCAGGCCACAAGTCATTTATGGTTTCATATATCTACACCATCACCTTGGATTGGGATTGGAAATGTATAGGCAGCCACCACAGGTTCTTCAGGACTAGTGCTATATTGTCCTAACCTGGTGTACCTAGTTAACTTCCTAGCAGCTGCGTTCTACAGCTTCCCAAGCAGCTGCTCAAAAAACTTTACAGCAATCAAAATAGGATGTTATCAGAGCAAGCGTTACCATGGGAACGGAGCTGGGGAACCAAGCAGAACTTTTATGAAATTTTACAATTATAGCAAAGTATGTATCTCAAATATAAAATCACTAAACAAACAAAGCAAAAATAACAATCTGAGTCAATATAGGTTAAAAAAAATCCCCTAAAATACATGAAATCAATTACAGAGGGACTGTGGAGGACTGACAATAATGTCAGTACTAGGTTATACTTACACAACTTTGTTATCTGTCAGGTAGAGGAAAACCATGTTCCTTCATGTTTGTAAAAACAATAAAATCACACCAAGCTACCAAAAACAAGTCATGTCCACATTGACTCAATTTCCACATCCACTTAAACTTATGTATCAATTTCTCAAGTAATGCTGCTTCCTTAGACCTTTTGGTAGCAAGAATCTATAGTTACTGCACAGAAGTCACACCAGGCGCATGCCACCAACACTGACTGCAGATAACAAACTGTTTATTAGTTTGCTACTTTTCATATTTCTATGATGACCTTGAAATAAATTTAAAAGAGCCAGTTGCAGCGAGTTTTTTGCAGCCTGTCTTGTAATGGCTCTAATTTCACTAAAACTCACTGGCAAAATTCCCAAACTCTGTGGCTTCCCCACCACATATGAAGGTAAGTTTCAATTTCCTGAACTCTCTCCAACACAATGGAGAGGATCTAGGGTTGATATGACATACTTCTGTGGAATAAGATAGCAGTTATGAATTAGTTTTAATAATGATCCCTTAATCAGAGTTATTGATTTGAAAGGTTTATCCCAAAGTGAGATCAGTTGTCCATCATTATTTCTACTTAACTATTTTCTTTTTAACACATACAAAGACCATCTACTGCACCTTCCTCATGGTTTATCAGTAACCTATACATTGTTTGGGGCCAAACCCGTCTTACTACTCACAGTCTCCAGCAAACAAAGTAAGCCTTCTATAGGCAACATCATAAATCTCAGGTTTCAACAAAAAAAGAGCACAGCTGAACCCAAGAGAACCATGATAGTAATGTGGCTCTAAAATTCTCTCTAACCATGTGTTCAGTAATTAGTCAAAACAAAATAAAAGAAAAAAAATTCCTTCCAGTAGCACCTTAAAGACCAACTAAGTTAGTTCTAGGTATGAGCTTTCGTGTGCATGCACACTTCTTCAGATACCTGAAGTATCTGAAGAAGTGTGCATGCACACGAAAGCTCATACCTAGAACTAACTTAGTTGGTATTTAAGGTGCTACTGGAAGGAATTTTTTTTCTTTTATTTTGTTTTGACTATGGCAGACCAACACGGCTACCTACCTGTAACTTCAGTAATTAGTGTTCTGCATAAAGAAATTCGAGAACCAATACAACCACTTAGCATACCATACCTCACACTTAAAAGCTCTGTGTCTATTGAAGAAAGAGGGATGAAAGACTAACAGCAACAATGGAGACACGGCTGGCATTAAAATAGACATGTTAGATTCCTGTAATGGTTCTAGGGGTTGCTCGTGCGTAAGCCGGTGCTTATCTCCCCGGCTGGGTGCAAACACCTGGCTGGGTTGCCAAAGTGAACCTTTTCTGTCCAGACAGCCACTCACCCGTGGCTGACTCAATTGCTGGCAGAATCCGTTAGTGGGCGTTTCTTAAACTTCTTCCAGCAAAGAAGTTCTTTGACGCCTAGTCTCCTCCTACTCTCTCTGCGCGAAAGCCTTCTGCGCAAGGAGGGCGTGGGCAACGGAGGACCCCTACTCTCCCCGCTGGTCCCAGGCAAGGAGTCATGGGACCGCCTCGCCGCTTCCCCCATCTGCCCCCCTTCTCCACTGGTGCTACGCTGATTCTCTTCCCCAGAAGATGGGCTGCTTCTCCCGATCCCTGAACGCTCTCTGAAATCCCTCTGGCTTTTGCTCTCTCCCTCCGGCACTGATGGCAGTTCCCTGACAATTCCCAAACCTTAAACTTTTCCAGCATCACACAATTGTTGCGCCAATGGAAGGACCTAAATTTAATATTTAAGAAGAGGAAATACACCTAAGAACACAACCTAGGAGTACCAAGTAGTCTTCACCTTGTGCCAAAATGATTGTGAAGGTGAGACTGGCACCAGGGAAGCCTCTCAGGGGACAGCTGATATGCTACCAACAAGAAGGCCCTTCTCCTGGTAGCTACCATTTGGCAAGGGTATTAGGAGTAGAAACCCTGAAGAGTAGGGATAGGGGAGAAATTAGATATCATTTACATTTAAAGGTGAACCTGCCCAATGTTCACTTCTGAAACAATATAAGAACCAAATGCAGCTATAATTCGAAATTTGCACTTATCTGAATTTTGCAGTGCAACTCTCCAACCAATGTTTATAAAATTGCCTGTATCAGTGGAAAGTGTTCATAAAAATGAATATATTTATGAAAATAACATACAAAATATTAGGGGGAATTCTTGCAAACTGTGTAGTCAAAACTGTACAATAAACATGTAATTATTAGAAGAAATTTGTACTAAAATGCTGATAATTATTAATATTTCTAATTATTAATATTTCTAATCCACGAATTGCTGCAGAAATTTGGAAAACTGAAATTAGAAAAATCAGAAACTGAGAACACCAAAGTTGAAAGGTATGCTCATCCCTAAAGAAGACTATCTCAAAATGTGGGTGGATATAATTGGGAGAAGATTATTTTAAGATGTCCTGGTCCTAAGCCAATTGAGGGCATTTAAGGTGAAAACCAAGAGTCAGAAAAGAGACTGGGGCCTCATCTGCACTATACATTTAATGCAGTATCATATCATTTTAAATAGTTGTTGGGTTTCCCCAAAGAATCGTGGGAACTGTAGTTTAAGGATTGAGAGTTGTTAGAAGACCCCTGGTTTGACAGCCAATCCCTCTTCCCTGGGAATTGTAGTTCTGTAGGGGAAAAGGTCTCTCCTAACTACTCTCTCTGCATCTTTAACAAATGACAGTTCCCAGGATTCTTTGGTTGAAGCCATGATTGTTTAAAGTATTATGATGCTGCTTTTAATGTATACTGTGGTACCTCCGGTTATGAACTTAATCCATTCCGGAGGTCTGTTCTTAAGCCGAAACTGTTCTTAACATGAGGTGCGCTTTCGCTAATGGGGCCTCCCGCTGCTGCTGCACTGCCGGTGCGCGACTTCTGCTCGCAAAGCTCACAACAAGGGGCAACTACTTCCGGGTTTGCAGAGCTCATTACCTGAAGCATTCGTTAGGAGGCTGGGATGTAACACGAGGTTCCACTGTAGTGCAGATGAGGCCTGTCAGCCAGTGTAGCTGATAAGACACCAGCATACTGTTACTGAATCATCTAGACCCAGTTCACTATCTTGCAGTCCAACTGTACTTTCTGGATTTTTTTTTTTTTTTAAAGAGCCTGCATACACAGTGTTAAAATAATCCTGGGTATGTTTATGTGACACTCTTGGGCAAAATGGTACCTATGAGGAATATCTCTGGCACCTGCCATGCTTCTGAACTCACTTATATATATTCTCACTGTCCCCAACATTATGTGCTGGTAAGGACAGGTTACCTTTGCTTCCCTTGAGAAGTATGCAACAATGAAGGAGGAAACTGGAAGAGCAGCACTCTTTTTAACTGCCCAGAGTGGCTGGGGCAACCCAGCCAGATGAGCGGAATATAAATAATAAAATTATTATTATTTCAGCTCTGTGCTCCTCATGAATTGGGTCAGCAGCTGAAATGCTGATCTAAGCTTTGAAAAGCACATTGAGTTGAAATGAAGTGGGAAAGAACATTACCCTTCCAACTTTGTCTTTCATCTTTCTATACTTTTCAAGGCTCAGACTGCAACCTGAGCAGCTGAATAAAAAGCAGAGTGGCCAAGAAGGTAAGAAGGGAAGGATAGCTGAATCAGAGCAGATGTCAATTCGAGTTTTCCATGGATTGAAGTTTGCTCTGACAGAGCTTTAAAGAGCGGGTTTTCATGGTGGAGGGAGAGGTGCTTGGACACAGAGCTTTAAATTGCAGACAGTGT
The DNA here is from genome assembly GCF_964252035.2 of Podarcis erhardii. Lineage (NCBI taxonomy): Eukaryota > Metazoa > Chordata > Lepidosauria > Squamata > Lacertidae > Podarcis > Podarcis erhardii. The sequence goes on along the minus strand of NC_138512.1, from coordinate 5,119,298 downwards.
CTGTAAGGAATGGAGGAAAGGTAAGTGTGGGAAAGTGCACAAGAGAAACAGACAGACAGACGGAACACCCACATACGGAAGCTGGATCCAGTGAAATGGATACCATTGGAACTGACTAAATTTTCAGTTTCCCCCACCTCTTTCAAATCACAGATCCCAGCTGTCTTCATTGACTAAACCGTAAAAATAATAGGATTTAGTTCCCAATACGACACAGATCCATATAGATTCTCAAAATTTTCCAAAGGATCCAGTCAAACTACCATCAAATTGTAGTTCACATCTGTGTTCTGTGATTTGTTGCTGATTTTATTGGCATACTGTGTAAAAAAATATGAAGATCCATGAGGATCTGTACCTTGAATCAATATTTTAGGGTGCTAACAAGCACTGCATCTGATTTTTTACCATGCAATCTACCACTGCAAAGTTTAATTTAACATAAGAACCCCATATAACATAATGCAAATTCAAAAGGATCCATTTTAATCCTATTATGAATGTGTCCACAGATCCCAAAAATGTTTGTGACCTCTGTATTGTTGAAGCAGGAGGTTTAACAGGGTCTGGATAAGTGGTGTCGGGCCATCTCCTCCCAGATATGCTTGCTGTTGGTCTATCAGCCAAGGTACTCTAAACCTTGGAAGTCTCTTGACACAAATGATGCAAGCTTTCCTGGATGCCTACATCGCTACCTGAATAAAGTGTGCTCTAAAGTAAAAAGGTTATACCACAATTCTCTTTGCTGCAATACATTAATATGTAATTCCTTCTGAAACTTGCACACACAGTTGTTCAGAACCTCTGATTACCTCCAAGTGATTTCCAAACAAGAAAAAGAGCTATCAGTAAGGTCAGAATAATGCAAAATAAGAATATGTATTTCCTGGATACAAAACTAACACAGAGAAAAAACAACAGAAGTTGTTACTCAAGTCTAATATTTTTTCTTTTTGGAACCACAGATTTCAATGTGTTTGCTGTTCAAAAGCTGTAACAAATAATTGAGCAAGGGTCATAGGCCATGACAGCTTTACCACTGTCATGACTATATGAGTTTTACAATTTTTTTTAGCAATGATAAAGGAACAATAAAATAGCTACATGTTAAAGTGGCAAAGTATAAAAAAGCTGCATATTAAAAGCTGGAAGACTATGGGGAAACTACTTTAAGATACAGCAGTTGCAGCTTGAAAAAATCTATAAGATTTCTAGTGCAAGATATGGAAACTGCTAGTTCAATATATCTTGGATTCAGTTTTGCTGAAATGAACCTGTAATCTCTGCATATGTTATTAACAATGTAGTATTTATAGCTCTCTATAATGCATTTTCCTCAAATGCTGGCATTTCTAAGTTGCAAATGGGTTAAAATTCACATATTGAACTACTTAGGGTAAGGTTTCTGGAGCGAAATTAACATATTTGCCCAAGGTTTGAATACAATCTCTAAAAAAAATATTTTACTTGTTCATGGGATATCCAAGATGGATCACATTGTCACTGAGCCAGTCTAATAAAAACACCAGTTTGGATTATTTGTAATGCAACTGTAGGCTTAGCACTACAATCCTTTTTCCTAATAATAAAATAATTTTCTGCTTCACCTTTCAGCTTTTTGCTACATCTGATAAATTTTAATGATATCTGTGAATCTCATAGTCTTATCTGGGATAAAAATCAACAGGTTTCTAAAAAAGCTCCCTTTTGGTTAATTTCATAATGATTTCATTATCATTTATATGAGAATTCCTTGCTTTAAGGTAATGCCCAGTGAAGGAAATAAATAATCCTAACTTCACCTATACACAGGTGATGGTGGGGAGGTCTAAACTGACAGTCACAGACTAGAAGATAAAAAATAGCACAATGAAAATGTAAAGTTTGCATGTTGCAGCTGGGATAGCAACAGCAAATTCCATGTTGGGAATGATTAAGGGGACTGAAAAGAAAATTACTAGTCTCTCCCTCTCAAGGAGGACAACATAGAACAGAAGAAGGTACGTAAAAGGACAACAAGAATGATAAAGGTAATGAAACATCTTCTCTATGAGGAAAGGCAAAAGTATTTGGAACTATTTAGCATAGTAAAAGATTTACTGAGGAAGGAATATGGCAGAAGTTTATAAAATTATACACAATCTGGACAGAGTTAAGAAACACTGCCTCCATCCAGATGTCATGCTAAGTCATGGTTCAAGGTGACGTGAGTGAGCCTACTCTCTTCCCACATTTTGTGTTTGCCTTTGTTTCCCAAACCATAACTAAGAGCCAAAGTGGAAAGTTCTGAACTCCTTCTCTTGGTCATGTGGGTTGAAGCAGAGTGAATAGGACTGGGCAGTGTCCGAAACTCAGATACATAAGCTCAGTGCCAAATGGCCCCATAAACCAAGGTTAGAGTCAGCAAAACAAAATGTCTAGGGGTAAGATGTCTCTAAAGTCTTATATGATGGACTATGACTGATTATCAATTAAATAACTGGCTAGTTCAGATGACAACCTTGAGCTAGGTTAAGAACTTTGAGAACTTAAAGTCACTCGATCCAGGGAGAGTCCACATATGTATTAGCCTATTCCTACTTCTTTTTCATAACGGTGACTGCTGCTGCCCAGGCTGCACAGAAAAAAGCATTTTGGTTCCTGAAATTATTTTCAATTGTACAGATAAAATGTAACTGATAGAATTGTACAGGATGTGGTATTAGTGTTTGAAAACAGTCCAATGAACCTCAGGCATGCACTTCCAGATGGTGGAGATGTCAGGCACTATCCAGGCATCTTCATTTGGTCACAAGTGTCAAAAACCAGGTGCAAAATGTGCCTGGCTAATTCCAAACACTGGGCCTGGGAGGAGGTTAGGTGCATTCATGCAACACTAAGCCATTCACTTTCTCCCTGTTTCACAATGCTGCAACTCCAGTTCTTATATTCTTAATTACCCTCATCCAAATGAGATATTTAAACTGATAGACAAGACCACCAGACCTTGATTTTCTTAAGAGTCTGCAGTTATTCTTAATTACATTAATATACTGTATATCCTTCTTAAGAATTCACCAAGATATTTTACAGACCTTTCAGTCCATTCTAACTTCCCTAGAAATAACTTATTTAAAGTTGAAAGCTATTACTCTGGTTTTTTATATTATCTTGTTTTAATCCGTTATATTCAAATATTTTACTGTTTTTAAAAAACCTCAAATGTGGAACTGGAGTTCCCTTACCAAAAAATATGCGACTTGCTGTCACACAGGACCTTGGTCTCCTACCTCCATCATTTCTCTAAGCCAGACTGTCATGTATCTCCCACTAATTCTACTCACATGGGAAAAGGTACTTAAGCCTACCTGGGATATGTGACAAATCTGACAAAATGACTATGGCTCTCATTGGTCAGAAAAATCCAAAGGTCACTCTCTTCAGGGAGAGGAGAGAGAGTATTTAAAAACTGAGCTGCTCTTGCAACTTTTGTCCCTCTCATAATCAGTAATCTAGGCTGGCTCTTCCATATCACCAGGAAGCTAACCAGCCTCACTGCCTATGTGTAAGTAGACTGAGATCATTGTGCTATTAGCAATTAGAATAAAAGTAATCAGGTGTTAGAGCCTTCCAGCTCTTTTTAATATTTCTGTTGGACCCTTTTCCTTGTGTACTCTTAATAAACTTTCACAACTGAACTAGTGGAATCAGTATGTGACTGCCACCCTCAAGATTCGGTAATCACCACGCACCTAGGTTGCTTTGGGTTTAACACTATTGAAATCTAAGAACAGAGTTAGGAAATCCAGTAATTTGCCCTATTGTCAGGGAGAAACAGAGCGCTGGGGAGCTGACTTTACACTCTACATAAATTGCAAGGGATTGGCTGGAGACATGAAGCCTGCTAATGCAGGATCCCGGAATTTAACCATTAATTGGATATCCTCATTCCCTACCCCTTGTTTCTGGGGATATAGGTGACCAAAAAGGAGTGGTGGCAGCAGCAACTACTGGATATTAAGACTCAACTCTTAGTACTGCAGGGCAAAGAAAGGGGTGTGAGACGCTGTCCTAAGCATCCTCCCTTCTTCATGTCTATCACTAAAGCTGACCTCCTCAACATGGGGTTAGAAAGGAGCCAATTGATATTTAAAACTATGGAGATAAGGGTTTAAGTCAGATAACTGCATGACTAAGATAATAATAATAAATAATAATAATAATAATAATAATAATAATAATAATAATAATAATTATTTATACCCCGCCCTCCTCAGCCAAGGCCGGGCTCAGGGCGGCTAATAAGCAATAATAAAAACAAGATGGCTTAAATTAGGCATTATGTGAAGAACTGGAAAAGAGAGGGGCTTTTTATACATGAAAAAACAATAAAAATTACAATATGGGTCATTCAATGAAATTTATTGGCAATTGATTAAAGGAAGACAAAAGAAAGGACATCTTCACACAATGCATCATGAGAGTTCTCTTGGCACAATAAATGGTGAAGACCAGGGAGTGAGATGACTTTAAAGGGGGATTAGACAAATTCATGGAGCATATGTTTATCAGCTATTAATCATGTACACTAAATGGAGTCTCCAGATTCAGAGGAAGAGTACCTCAAAGTACAATGGGGGAGGGTATTGTATTCATGCTTTGCACAAATCCTAATCTAAAATACTTCCATATGAGAAACTGCACAAGTCCTGCACATAAAACTTTACATGTGAAAACAGCATTAAATGTGAGGAAAAGCTACAATTCATGACAACCTACTAATGTGTCAACAACTTTCTACCATAGGCACAGGGCACTATTACATGCATACATAGATTCATCAAGGTGTTTCAGTCCAGACAACAGGAAGAGATTGCTCTATTACAGAGACAAACTACCGTATTTTTCGCTCTATAACACGCACCTGACCATAACACGCACATCGTTTTTAGAGGAGGAAAACAAGGGAAAAAACATTCTGAATGAAACAGTGGATGTATCATTTTTGTGCTTCATGCTGTGGCCACAGACATGTGATCTGATGGTGAATTTGGGGTGACCCAATGCAAAAATCCTGAGAATCCCTGTGGATCCATGATTTTTAACCACGTTTTTGCACCACTGCAGCCCCAGGCAACAGTGGGTGCGTGATTTTGGGGGGGCAGGCTGTAACCATGGATATGCTATGTGATCTGATGGTGAATTTGGGCTGACCCAATGCAAAGATCCTGAGGATCCATGTGGATCCATGCTTTTTAACCACATTTTAAGTGGGGAGGGAAGGAAAAACACAGAAGGGACAAGGAGCAGGAGAGGGGTGTGCAGAGAAGCAGCTGGCTAAGAATGCAGGAGAGGGGTATAAACGGGAGGGAGGAAAGGAAGGCAAAAGTTTTCCCTCACCTACCCACCCAAGCCAGCCAGCTCGCGCGCGCGCGCGCTCTCTCTCCCCCCTTCCTGCATGTTTTCACTCTGCTTTCCCCTCTTCTTGCCTGGAGGGGAGGGGCTTTCCCTGCTCTTTGTTCCGTTTGAGCAAACACAGCAAGGAAACAGAGGTGGGTGGGCAGTAAGACCCTGAGGCAGAATGCCGGAAAGCAGCTGCTTCCTCTTTTCAGGTATCCCTTCTAGGAGACGTGCGATTTGATTTTTGCCTGCTTTTTTTTGCCTCCCCTTGCACTATTTGGCTCCAGGGACCACACATTCGCTCAATAACACGCACAGACATTTCCCCTTCCTTTTTAGGAGAAAAAATCTGCGTGTTATAGAAGGAAAAATACGGTACATGTGATGCACAAGATCTGTGATTAGATACTGATGGCATATTTTTTTTTTGCTAAAAGTGCATATGAACGAGGGTATTTGACATCTAGATCAGGGAGTGCAAGATGTATAGGGCAAAACATACAGGTGCAATCAGAGAAATGGGGTTTGAGGGGGGGAAATGAACTGGAAAATTCAATCTCATTGTCTAGCCTGCAAATTAGGGTAATTTGCAGGTTAACTTACATCTGAAAACTTTCAGTTAGCATGGGGGGAGGGAGAGTAGAATTTGGTGCCCTACAGAGTTCTAATTTAGTATGGCTGTTTTATTTGTGTATTTAATGCACTAAGCTAAAACTTTTGAAAGTGCCTAGCTTGTCTAAAACTATTTGAAATTTGTTTCTGCACATCCATACTTAGTTTCCACAGAAAATAAAGCTACAAAATGTTCTGCCCCACATGACTGGGTGCAGTTTGTGCTCATATTCCACTCCACAGGGAAAGTATTGTTGGGGTTCTAGTATACTAGCTTCTGCATAGCATTTTAGAGCACCAAAGGTAATAAGGCCACCAAGACCCCTAGATCCTTTTCCCATGTACTGCTAGTAAGCCATCCTATATTTGTGCATCTGGTTCTTCTTGCCTAAGTGCAGAACCTTACATTTGCCCCTACTGAAATTCATTTTGTTAGCTTGTGCCCAGTTCTTCAATCTGTTAAGGCCATTTTGAATTCTGATTTTGTCTTCTGCAGCATTAGCTACCCCTCCCAGTTTGGTGTCATCTGCAAATTTGATTAGCATACCCTCAATTTCTTCATCCAAGTCATTTATAAAGACATTAAACAACAACAGGCCCAAGACAGAACCGTGTGGCACCCCACTTGCTACTTTTTTCCAGGGCGACAAGGAACCATTAATGAGTACTCTTTGGATTCAGTCAGTCAACCAGGTACAAATCCACCTAACATTTACCTTGTTCAACCCACATTTTAGCAGCTTCCTTGTGAGAATATCATGGCAGACTTTGTCAAAAGCCTTACTGAAATCAGGATACACTATGTCCACAACATTTCCATGATCTACCAAGTTTGTAATTCCATCAAAAAAAGAAATCAGATTGGTCTGGCATGACTTATTTGTGAGAAACCCATGCTGGGGCTTAGTAATCACAGCATCCCTTTCTAAATGCTCACAGACCAACAGTTGAATTATCTGTTCTAGGATCTTCCCTGGTATTGATGTCAAGCTCACCGGTTGGTATTTCCTGGGTCATCCCTTTCCCCCTTTTTGAAGATGGGGACAATATTTGCCTGCCTCCAGTCTGCAGGGTCCTCACCTGTTCGCCAAGAATTCTCAAAGATAATAGACAAGGGCTCTTAAAATACATCCACAAGCTCCTTTAGTACCCTTGGATGCAGTTCATCAGGCCCTGGAGATTTGAATTCATTTAAAGTAGCTAGGTGTTCCCTTACTACCTCTTTTCCTATCCTGGGCTGCAGCTCCCTCCTTATATCATTTATTCTGTTATCACCAGGTTGGGCATTGCTTTCCTTTTGGGTGAATATAAAATAAAATCCTTATTTACCTCGAGATCACACAGTGTTTGTTGGGAAAAGATCCTGCAATTTTGCCTTTAATAGCAGAAGCCAATAAGCCAGTAGGATGGCATGAATAATCATGTCATATAACAAAGGCAGAGAATTACCATATTTTTTTGCTCTATAAGACTCACTTTTTCCCTCCTAAAAAGTAAGGGGAAATGTGTGTGTGTCTTATGGAGCGAATGCAGGCTGCACAGCTATCCCAGAAGCCAGAACAGCAAGAGGGATCGCTGCTTTCGCTGTTCTGGCTTCTGGGATTCAGAATATTTCTTTTCTTGTTTTCCTCCTCCAAAAACTAGGTGTGTCTTATGGTCTGGTGCGTCTTATAGAGCGAAAAATACAGTAACTGGAAGATAGCACTGTACAGGTGCCCGTGTAGATCATCCATACTTAACGCAGCCAAGATGCAATGAGGAATAATCACAATCACAGAACATACTCAGAAGAATAACTGAACTGTTATGGTGCTGTCTCAGCTACAATAGCTGCCAATCTCTCCACTCATAAAAGGTGCAAAAGCCATTTGCTATTCCAGAAGTGTGGGAAACAACAACAACAATAATAATAATCCAATTGTCTTATACTTGCTTTATCTGCTTGCTTACAATTCATAAACAATTTCATGCTATTCAGAACAAAATGATCCTAACTACTATCAACTTCACAGATTAAAGTTTATTAACTTTTTTATATAAAAAAGTAGACCTGACATAAATACTACAAGGTCAGAATGAGAATGTCTGTAGCTCATGCTGCTCCTCTTCTTTTTAATTCACATGCTTTAGTGTTACAGCCTGGGAGAGCTTAGCTTCAATATGATAAAATTAGTTTCAAAAACTGTATAAAATGGTGCAAGGGTGGAGTCAAACATGCATCCTTTGTTACCATGGATGTCGCAAGACATTTATGAAATCTACTCCACACAGCACTAAGAAGTGTAGAAGGAATAAATTCATGTTTTCCCAATAGCAAAGTATTGTGTTTTCAGTGCTAGGAAAATTCAATTCCTTCTCAACAAGACTTCCTTGAAAGTGATCTCCAGATTTCTCAAAGTAATGGAAATGCCACTGCACATTAATAAATAAAAGATAATGGTCATGCTGACTACTAACCTCACTGTTAAGGTATTTTTTAAGGTATTAAGGTATTTTTCGTACTTTGAGAATACTTTCAAATGGAGGAAGAGTAGAGGAAAGACTCTGTTGATATATGGGGCACTGGTTTAGCAGTATAGTAAGCAGTATTAACAGTCAAGGCAAAATGGAGTAAGATCTCCTATTCCTGAATGACAACTCCACCCAGTTACCAGTACACAATATCCAAGTTGCTTCTCAACACAGCAATATTAACCATAACACTTTTTAAAAAAATTACAGTGTGTGTGGAACAATTTTCGATTTGCATTCCCAAAACCATAAGCAATATAAACTCTGAGACTTTATATAAAAAAAAAAAATAAGCCACTAAATTCTGTACAAGTGCACATGTATCACTGACACACAGATACCTCAAATTTCTGTGCCACTCAAACATCTACGAATGCATCAAGAAAAGCTGGCCCAACAATAGTATTATGAAGTTTCAGAACTTAATAGCTAGCACATGCAAAAACTAAGTGTTGAATGAAAGATGGTTTTCAAGATAGGACACATAGATTTATAGAATGCCAACTGCTGCAGTTAAATCCAGTTACTTCAACATCATTTCTACACATTTCTGCCCTGCAGGATGCAAGCTTCCAGCCTAAATGGGGAGCACAAAACTATGCCCACTAGAGGCCTACTCAATGTTGAATGAAAGTGTTGCCTCCTGTATCTTTGATCTGAGGCGATCTACATTGAAATTCCATTTTCAACACAACATGGTTGATTTATAGTTTGTGATCTTATACACAGATTGTTTTCTCATTACTGTCTAGGCAAGCCACTCCACTGTTATCTATTAAGATTTTTTTTATGTGCAATATTAACATTGCTCTGGATAACATCTTATTGAACTCTAATCCTAGCCTTGGTTGCAACATCTGCTAGTGTACACAACATCAACAGCACCAGACTCTTGGGGCCCAGGGAACATTTTTTCACCTGTGTTGGGAGTGTCTGATTGTAAAAAAAAAGTCATGGCATAATGTGTTTCATTAGTTTTCCATTATCTTCAAAACTTCTATTCAAATAACTCTACAAGGCTGGCTTTTAAATATATGGCACAACCAAACTCGACAACTGCACCCCAAAGAACTTACAACATGGCTGCTGGTACCACCTAGGATTATCCATGTTGCAAAAATTGAAGACACTAGGGTCTGCAAATTTCTTTATGGTATAACAATGCATGGAACTTGACAACCAGAGAAATTATAATGTACAGTGTAAAGTCACCAAAGCTCTCAAACACCCAGAACATACTTTACTTTATGGTGGGATTATATTACTCATACTAATACAAATAATTTTCATTAATAAGTCCATATGCCATGTTTTGAAGAAAAGCATGGCATATGGACTTATTAATAGTTGTTCTTTGATATGTGTCTACATCACTCATGTACTCATTGAAAGAAGTGATAATACAACACATTTTCTTTGATATTTCTGCTATTGCCTTGTTTTGTAGTTTATGCAAAAGTGAAAAAAACTCAATCCCCCCCCCCCCGCCCAAGATTCTCTAAGTACCAAGTTGCTCATTTCAGTGGTATGAAATGCAGGGAAAACTGACAAGGAAACCAGAGTTAATTTACAAGGAAAATCATATGACAAAAGTATAAAAAAGAGAATACTTGCATTCCAAATCTAAACATTTGCAGTGCCATGTTTGCAATTCCAGCAGAAAGTCATTGCTATACTAATGCAGTATCAAGATCCGCAATGCTAAGTATTCCACCGTACTGACTGTTGACTTTCATAGCAAGTTTCAGGGTGCAAAACATTGCTCTGACAATATACAGTGGACCTTCGGGTTACGTGACCTTCAGGTAACGTAACTTTCGGGTTGCAAACGTGGTCAACCCGGAAGTGTATACTTCCGGGTTTCATCATGTGCGCATGCGCAGTACCACTCTATCACGCCGCGTGCGTGCGCAGAAGCGGTGCCTCTAGATGCGGACTTTCTGGGGTATGTACGAATTAAGTTTCGTACCAGAATGAATTAAGTTCGTATCTGGAGGCTCCACTGTATAAACGTTACAAAAGTTGCATGATTAAGGAAGTATTCAGTTTTATCTCATTCAATATCTACAGAGAGAACTAAACAACACAAGCTATATATTAAGAAGATGTAACTGTAGTCAGAAAGTACATTTTCAGCCATCTTACTTATTTAAAAAACAGTATGTTGGCAAAAGTTGAACAACATCAAAAGGCTGTGGTTACATACCATTCTTACCTGTAAGGGTAAGAGCGTGTTACTGTTGCTGTCTGTTCGGAAAACATTATCTTCAATCCATGATTTAGGAGTCAGCGATGGAGTAGAACGAGTAAACTTGGGAGGAGCTATGACGTTACCAGAAAACGGCTTCTTTAAGGGAGAGATCTGGTTCATAGTTCCTGGAATTCCCATGTTTCCAGTTCTACGATGGTCTCTACCATGCACACTTCCCCAAGACATATTTCCTGTGCTCCAGCCAGTACTCTGATGGTTGCTCCAGGGTGATGTCTTCAGAAGAGGCTGAGGAGGGGAGGTGAAGGAGGAGAAATACTAAAGTTATTTGAAAATATTTCTGATCAATTTCTTAAAAAGTATTGGTAACACAGCCTAATCCTATGCATGACTGCTCAGAAATTATTCCTGCTGAATTCAGAATTCCATTTACTCCCAAATAAGCTTAATACTACAATCTTATTAAAGCCAAATTCACTTTTTCTGGATCAGGGCAACAGGAGGAACACAAAACATAGTTCTTAGTTTTGATAAACCTAGCATATACAGTCATACCTCAGGTTAAAGTAGCTTCGGGATGAGTATTTTCGGGTTGTGCGCTGCAGTGACCCGGAAGTAACGGAGCATGTGGGTTTCGCCGCTCGTGCATGCGCTCAAAATGTCACGCGCATGCGCAGAAGTGGTGAATCGCGGCCCGTGCACACGCGGACATGGGTTGCATTCGCTTCAGGATGCGAACGGGGCTCTGGAATGGATCCCGTTCGCATCCAGAGGTACCACTGTACGTAGTAGTGACATGAGAATGACAACAGGTATCTCTGGCGATTGCTATGAGAGGCTCAAGCTCACTATTCCCATTTCAATTTTTGCATGTTATTTTTCTAGGGCAGAACTTGGGGGCCCAGCCACTTTAAGTACTAATCTTATAATACCAAGGAAATAAAACTTTTTTCTTTCTGCTAATTTCCTCTCTTGCTGTGAGATCAGTCCCTCACTCACTCTCTCTAAAAAAGTTTTAGTGCCCCTCTACTAATGAAAGCAAAGATGACACTGACTAAAAGAGTACAAAACCAAAAGTTGCCACTTATTAATAGAATCTATTTCCTTAAGGCTGTATGTGTAGACGGAAACAGATGAATCAGGTTTTAAAGAAAAATGTCAAAACTACATGCCAGATTTATAATATCCCAAAATGATCAGCCCTGTTCTCTCACAAATTAGGAAATATTTGCAATTCCTCAACTTGATTGCTTGGTTGAACTTGGAGTCCAGAGTCTTACTGTTCTGTATCTCTAACATTATTCATAAATAATTAAAATGAAAACTGACACTTGCTTTATACATACCACTGAAGGTTTTATACACACACACACACACACACACACACACACAAAAGTAATAATAAGTATTCATCCCTATTTCAATAACACTATCTTCCTATATACATTTATTTTGATAAGTGAGGTGATTCTCTCAGGATTACAGAACTATGCAAGGCTTAAAGTGCAACTCAAAATTAAGTCTTACTGTGTTCAATGGGGCTTGCCCCCAGGTGATCAAAGTACTGTATAAGACTGCACCTTTAATGTCCCACAGATATTTGCTAGCTCAACTGTCCATAATACTTATGTGTACTCAGCTCTTTATCTTTCAGACTGTTGGTGTGACAGAAATAACTGTTACAATTTTCAAAGGTTTTCTGACTAGTCACCTGGAAAAGATTCTTGTTTATCACAGCTGATTGGGTGAGTTGCTATTTACAAGCTTAAGGTAGCTATATTTGGGGTTTTTTATGAAACAGCAAAGGCTAAGCCATAAAGCATCATCATATACAATAAAAGCATAATAAGTTGATGACTTAAGAAGTAAGTAAAAGCATAGTAGCCCTAGGAAAGGTAGAGGGATGGTCCAGGTTGTGGGGGGGGGGGGAGGAAGAGATACTGCACAGAATAACCATTCAAAATTCCTTCTTTAGCTTTTGGTACAATATTTTATGTCAAGTGATATGACGGAAAAGCTTTTCAATGACACTGATACGGGAACAGCTATAGCTGTGCAATGTGTCAACCTCCAATGTTAATAATTTAACACTTGGCTTAAAAAACAACAACCCCATACATTTAAAAAGAATTTGGGAGGGGCAACTTATAGTACTGCAACAACTAGAGGGCTACTATTCCCATTAGCCCCAGTCACCATGGCCAATCGTCAGGGATGATGAGAGCTAGTATCTCACAGGAACAGTCACGATATAATTATTTCAAAGTGAAATATTTTCAAGACTGTTGTGATACATCCTGGTGAAGAAGATATATAAACCATTTGGGTAGGATAATTAAGCAGACACTAAAGTCCTTAATAATTGCAGATAGACATGGTCAGTCTTGAATGTCTCATGCTGCAATTTTTAGGAGAAATATGCATCATACTGTAAAACTAACAGTGAAGGTAACAAGATTTAACAGGATTTTCATCTTTACAGCTAGTCTGATGCCCACCAAGTACTACTATTTATAAAGCTTAAAGCACAAAAGGCAGAAGGGATTTCATTTGCTTTGTGAAAAACTTAGAAATTCTTTCTGTAATTCTTAACTTGTCCAACAATAGACCGAATAGTGAATATCAACGATACTTTTAAAAAAATCTTATTTTAGTTTCTCAATTAAATACAACTTATAATTCTTTTTTGTTTTGTCATTGTAGGTCTTTATTACAGAAACACAGTTGGTTACACAGACAATCATAATTAGATTCTACACCATCATGGGTGACATTTGATCTCAATCCACTTTTGATCTGCTAGGCAGCCACTTACTCTCAGCCATCTGTAAAATGGGAGCAGCAGCAATCTACTAGGCCTGCTTGTTCCAAGAAGAAGCAAGAGGCCTTTAACATTAAAGAGCTTTAAATGAATCAATAAAAAGATTAGAAGGAAAATGTTTAATACTAAGCATAAATGTACAATACTAGAGCACAAACAAAATGCAGAACACTACCCGATGAACAAGGAAGTTTAAAGCTAGTCTGTTATAGAAAACATGAAACTGTAAACTTATATTACTGTGAGTATGCAGAGCTCATTGAAAGAAGAAAGCTTCCAACCAATGGGAGAAAAGGTTTTCAGCCCACCCATAAGGTAGCAGTAAGTGCTGCACGCGAAAAGACTGGGACAACCTGAAATACCACACTGAAACCTTTCTTGGCATCTACAGCTGCTTATGCAAGCTGCTTAGCACTTAGCTCAGTGTTGCAAAATAAAACGTAAGCGGAAATTTGTGTACAGACCTATGCACAACCTGGATAAATCAAGATACTCAGTTTAAACTGCTTTAGGCCAATTTATGGGTGTGTGGATTGGAATGCCAGATTTTGGACTACCACTTATGGTTGCTGGTTTACACATATGTATAACTCATTTAAACAAAAAACAGTCACTATAAACTAATAAACTTGTCTGAAACAGATGTTCAAAACTGCCCTGTTCATTATGAAGTTATGATGTTACTGATCCACTGCAAAATAAAACTATTGAATAAAAGCAAATAAAATCTATAGGTAGCCAGTATAACAACCCAGTGAATATTGCTTAAACATAACTATAAGTTATGTAGACCCTTCATCATGGGCGTAGCCAGGATTTTGATTGACCCCCCCCCACTACACCCATGCCCTTCATAACTGAAATCCTGTGTATACTTATCCAGATGTAAGTTGTACTGAATACAGAACTTATTTATTTGGTAATTTATTTGGTTTGAAAAAACTGATAATCTGCTTTTTGAGCTCATACTCCACAAAGTGGGTATCATCGTTAGGTAAAAATACAATACAAAACCATTTACAAATATCCAGCGGAAAAACCCAATGCAAAATAAACAATAAAAACTAGCAGTAAAATTCAGCAGATCTCAGCATAGAAACCCTAGTTTATTTACAAGTAAACATGCATAAGATTGCACTGATTGTATTGTTAAGTGCATGAAATGTCTAGGCCATATTATATATACAGAGAATAAATATTTAATGGAAAAAGCCTAACCATGTTTACTCAGAAGTAAGTTCTACTGAATTCAATAGAGCTTTCTGCCAGTTAAGTGGGTTAAGACTGCAGATTTGATCAAGAGGACTGGGAAGAGAGAACAGCCAACTGAATGCTAGTACAGTAATTTATTATGAATTACTGTAACAGAAACTAAGAAAAAGATGTGGGAGTTAAAGGTCTCCTTTGTCTTCCTAGGACTTCTTCACATATTACCGAATTCCAACAAAGAAAGCACTTTCATGTATTGCACAATGTAAGTCCAATACAGAACGCCGTATGTGACAATTACACCTCAATGGTTGATTGCCCAATGCACACATACTGTGCAAAAAAAGCAGACATATAAGGTCATCCACACACAACTGACCTACACACAGGATTCATTTTATCTTTATTTTTTTACGACTTATTTTTCACATTGGAATTTTGTAACTTGTGAAATCATCCTAAAGATTATAGCACATACAGTATTTATTCCCCCTTGCCCCTACCCTGAGGTAACCTTTGCACTAGAAAAGCCATATACATGGTCACAAGTGTTCCCTTGTGAGCACATTGGACCGGGAGGTCAGGTGTGGTACATCTTGTCTACTCCCAACCCCTCGAAAAACTCCTCTCTCCGAAGGAAGGCACCTTGGGGCCCCCACCATGTTCCCCTAGCCAGCTGGCGGCTTGACACTGCTCTGACATTTCAGCATGTGCATTTGTGTCCTCAAAAATCTCTCTCGCATGTGCGCGCACACAGCCTGCCCAGGCTCACTCCACTGTTCTCTTTGGCCCCCCAGCCCCTTCCTCACACAGTCCCTCTCCTCAAAAACAGATTCCTGCCACAGCATACCTGGCAAACTCTTCTTGGAAGAGAGCAACCCTTTAGGACAGGGTTCAAACCTGAGAAGCTTTAAACCTAAACAGAACTTGCCACCATATTTCCTTGGTCAATTTTCATGCATTCAAAATGAGTGTGTGTGTGTGTCCCCATTCTTTTAGGTTTTCAGCAAAAACAATTTTTAAAGCAAAAATAACACGCATGCACACACATGTGTTTCCAAAACAACCCCACCAAGGTCCTTCAATCATAGGACATCCTCTTTCGATATATACATATGTGTATACATATATATATACACACACACACATACACACACACATACACACACACATACACACACACACACACACACACACTCCTCTTCCTTTGACACACACACAGAAACACACAACCCCTGTTTCACCACCAGCTTTCTGTAAGCAATTAAATTCCTCTTTACCCAGCCCTCCCGCCATTAAACCACCTTCCAAAGGGGGGAGGACGACTGTTAATACGCCGTTTTCCTGCGTGATCCTGTATTCAATCGATCCACCGACAGGTCCAAACTGCTTCGCCGCGAATGCCTTGATCGATCGGGGAAACAGCCAGTAATCGGCACTAGCTACCCCAGAGCTGGATCTTCTCCTCTGGGTCGCCACCCGCCCTGGACCCCCGAGGACCCCCGATTCCCGCAGCACCCACCTGGTGGTGGTTGTAGGAGTTCCTCTGCTGCAGGAAGGCGGCTGCCGCTGCGGCCGCGGCCGCCTGGTGATGTTGGTGCTGCTGCTGCTGCTGCAGCTGCGGGCTGACGGGCGAGCGCCGGTTCGGCGGCGGCGGCTGCTGCTGCTGAGGTAAAGTGATCTGAGGCGGCGCTGGCGAGAAGGGGCTTCCGAAAGGCCCCACCGAGGCGGCGTGGGTCGACACGGGCGAGAAGCTCTGGAAGAAAGCCGGGTTGAGGGACGACGGCATCCCGCCGCCCGCCGCGTAGAAACTGCTGCCGCCCTCCGAAGACGACGACGACGACTCCGGGCTGGGCGGAGGAGCCATGGCGGCGGCTGAGGCGGCCGGAGGAGGCGGCTGAGGCGGCGGCGGTTGTTGCTGGCCCGGCGGCGGCGGCGGCGGCGGCGAGGTCTGCACCGACCACGGCGTGCCGAAGCTGGGCAGCGGCGGCGGCGGCGGGGAGGCCGCGGCTGCTGCCGCCGAGGAGGAGCCTCCGCCGTGAGGGCTGCCCAGCTCGGGGCTCTGCAGGCTGCTGAAGCCCGAGCCCAGCCCGCCGGGCAGGAGGCTCCCGGCGCTGCCCAGCAAGTGGCTGCTGCTGCTGCTGCTGGGGGGAGACTCCATAGGGAGGAGGGCGAGAAGGGAGCCGCTTCACCACCACCTGGCAGCCGCCGCCGCCGCCGCCGGGCGCCACATCGGGGTGGGCCGAGCCGGCGAGCCGAGGGACGCCGTGGGTCCGACCGCGCTCGGGCGGCTGCGCTGTGAGGAGAAAGGGCGGCGCGGGCCAAGCGAGCCTTCGGGGCGGCTCAGCTCGCGAGGCGGCGGCGGCGGCGCTGAGGGAGAGGCCGCCGCTGGGTGACCACACGCAGCAGGCGACTCCCCGGTCCGGGTCGGGGTTTAAAGCCGGCCGGGGCGGAGAGAAGAGGAGGGCGGTGGGTGGGGGGTGGGGGCCGCCGGCGCCGCCCGCTTCGCCCGGCGCTCCAGCCTCGCCTTCCCCGCGCTCAGCCCCGCCAGCGGCGCTCGCCCTCCCCGGACAAGCTGCTTCGGCTTCTCGGGGAAGCGGCGCCCGGAGCGGCGAGAAGGACCGAAGGCGACGCCTCCTCCCTCCGCCGAAGCGCTGCTGCTGCTGCTTCTTCCTCTGCTGGCTCCGCGCTTTCCTTTTTCTCCCTCTCTGCAGAGTCCGGCTCCTTCAGGCAATGCAAAGGCTGCCCTTCTTCTTTCCTCCCCCTCCTCGCTCCTGCTCAGTTTTTATTTTGTTGGGGGGGGGGGGGAGCCGATCTTCCTTCCTGGCTTGCTTGCTTGCTTCGCCCCCAAAGTACCCAGCGATGGCGAAACCAGAGCTTTCCCTGCTCGTTGCTTAAAGAGGCTTCGGCTGCAAAATCATGTATTTGGGTTCTTGGGGGGGGGGCAGGGGGCGGAGAGAAGTGGGGGGGGAGGGTTTTAACTAACAAAAACCTGTCCTGGACCAAAAAAAAAAAAAAAGGGTGGGGAGAACAGCCACCGCCCTTCACGGAATAGAAATTGTCAACGTTATTAAAATAATAAAAAAAATTCAGTCTATGTATATCTAGAAGCAGCCCTGTTTATGACTGGTGTCCAACTCTATGGAATGGATTTCCTCACGTCACTAAAGTACTGGGGGGAAATCCCCCTGTGCTGAAAAATAGCCCCCGCTTGAAAGAAGACATTGAAAAAAATCATAGGGAAAAAAACCCCCTTTCCGAAACCAGAGATTTCTCTCTCTCGGTATGTCCATAAATACATATATCTGCCTATCTATCGGTCTCATTTATCTGCATGAAAACTGAAGCGATCCCCGCCGCCCTCGATCTCGTGCTCTTAGCAGCTCCTGTCAAAGCCCCTCCATGTTCTACTGTCCTGGCCCTACAAACGAACGGCCTGCGCAAAAGAAAGGACTGGGAAGACAACCCCGCCCCCCTCGCCAAAGGGCGGCCGCCTCTTTCCCCTGCCCAGGATCCCCGCGCTTCGTTTCTTCCGCAGCCGGTCTGTCAGCCCCGCCTGAGCAGCGCCAGCCCCGCCGCATAAGAACCCGGAACTGCCGTCACGGCCGTCACGCATCACAATCCCGCCCCTCGCAAGTCTGTCAACGTCCCCGGCGCGCCCTCAGGCCCCGCCTCCTTTTTAATTATTCATGCGCCGTCGGCTCGTCTCTCTCCGTGGCGTCTTCGACGTCGGTTATTATTCGGCGCTGGGTGGAAGCCGGACGAGACCACCGCGAGACATTTCATTAGGGGGGGGCTTTTCTTTTACAAAACATTTATTAACGCAGCCGGAGGGATACGTTGGCTGACACGGTGGGAAGCTCATTTGGGTGTTTTACTTGGCTGCGTTGGGAAACAGCGTCTCCGCCCCGTCCTCTCTCCCGACTTCCCCCAGGAAGCGCGGCGCAATCGGCTCTCCCAAGGAGCCTGACGTCACTCCAACGCCTCGTTCGCGTTGGACACGGTCCCGCCCACCACTCGCTTCGCAACGTCATCAGTCGCTTTTCGCAAGCTGCGGCGAGTGGCTCGATTTGGTTTTGATTCAGTAGATTTCTGTGCCTCTTGTCATTGAAATGAATCCCAAAGTGGCTCACAAACAACTAATAACGACAACATGGTAGAACACAACAGAACATCACAAATGCAGCATAGATCATATAAGATAATTAACGCATCATCAGTGAAACAAACATTTACAATCTAAAGAACACTGTTAACAAGGCAACAACTAAAACAAGCTAAACATCACAATACAGCAAAAGTCACGTTTTATGATTGACAAATAAATACAGCATTTATAATCTATAAAGTAAAGCCCAGAGAGCGGGGGAGCGGGAACTTGGCTGGTGGGAACATATCTGCTGGCTGGCAAGATGCAGATTCCTGCTCCTAATGTTTTATGATGTTTTTATATGCGCTGGAAGCTGCCCAGAGTGTCTGGGGCTACCCAGTCAGATGGTGGGGTACAAATTTAAAAAATAAAAATGAACAGCTATAAACATAGAAAGAAATGAAATCAAACAAACCTTGATTGATAGAACACACACACACTATTAAAACCATACAAATAATTACAATAATAAAATAATAAAAGCAACATGACGCTAGCCCTGTCATTGAAAGTAGTCAGTTCCTAAAAGCCTGTTGGAATCAGAAAGTCCTTCACTTGCTGGTGGAAGGATGGCAAGGAGGGAGGCAGGTCTAGTTTCTCCAGAGAGGGAGTTCCATCGTTTCGGAGCAGCCACCACCGAGAAGGCCCTGGAAGTAACATTTTTACTGGTTACTGGTTGGAAAGCTTCAGCATGTTCCATACAAACAGACATTTATCTGCCCAAGGCTGAGCATCTGAAAAACGGGCTTTGCAAGATCTCAGTGTGATCAGTTTTTTTTAAAAAAATATATATTTTATTAAAGTTTTTAAACATAAATGCAAAGATAGAAAACAGTATAACATATATCATAACATACTTTCGTAACTTCTTTGGACTCCCTCACATCTCCCGCTCCCATTTGCATCATTGTCAATTCTTGCCTGCAATTTATCATCTTGTTTACAATCTTGTGTCACATTCATTTAACTCTAATCTGTTAATTCTCCAATAGGTTTATAATTTTTCCTCAACTTACTTGTCATCTTAATTCCGTCTAGTTTAGTGGTGCACAATTATTTATGATCTAGCATCCTTTCTTAACATTCAACCAAATTACAGTGTTTTTTTTTTAATAAATCTTGAATTTCTTCCAGTCTTCTTCAACCCTCTCCTCACCCAGGTCTCGGATTCTGCCAGTCATCTCGGCCAGTTCCATATAGTCCATCAGTTGCATCTGCCACTCTTCCAGTGTGGGTAGATCTTGAGTTTTCCAGTTCTTAGCGATGAGTATCCTTGCTGCCGTTGTTGCGTACATAAAGAATGTTCGGTCCTTCTTTAGCACCTTCTGGCCGACAATACCCAGAAGGAAGGCCTCTGGTTTCTTGGTGAAGGTATACTTAAATACCTTTTTCAGCTCATTATATATCATTTCCCAGAAAGCCTTCACCCTAGGGCAAGTCCACCAGAGGTGAAAGAATGTACCTTCATTTTCTTTACATTTCCAACATTTATTATCAGACAAATGGTATATCTTGGCAAGTTTAACTGGGGTCTCAGTGTGATCAGTTTGGGCTGGGGTGTGAGCCTACCCCCCACTGCTGTGTGCCTGTTGCCTCTGCCCTCACCAGCTTTGGAGGAGGCGAGGGAAGGGCAGCAGCCCCTGTACATAGCACACATAGAAGTGCTCTTGCTGGCCTCATCCTGCCCAGTACCCCAGCATACTAGCACATGCATGAAAATGTGCAATTGTCAAATAGGAAACATTAAAAAAAAATAGTTGTGAGGATAATTATCAGCATGACAGTCTTTCTCCCACTCTTGTCTAACAACTGCTCTGAAAAAATGACAAAGCCGGCCAAAACTTTTCCACTTTGTTACTTTAAGGCACGATTATCATTGGTACATCAGAATTCTGAGGGAAACACAAAGGGATGTGTTAGT
Organism: Podarcis erhardii; assembly: GCF_964252035.2. Classification (NCBI taxonomy): domain Eukaryota; kingdom Metazoa; phylum Chordata; class Lepidosauria; order Squamata; family Lacertidae; genus Podarcis; species Podarcis erhardii. Next base: position 5,098,486 of record NC_138512.1, on the reverse strand, counting down.
TGGGCGTGACTGATGAACTGAAGGCCCTGCCTGATGCCCATTTTGAACATGATGCTATGAGGAAGGAAGCAGGAAGTATAGTTGGATTGTACTTCCTGTTCCATGTGCTTCTAAAATCCTTCTTCCGGCGCCAGTGGTTGGAGCTATGAGCTGCTCTTATCTGGCCCATTAGCTGTTCAGTTAGCCCTTTCAGATTTCAATGGTTTTGCGATTATCTCCTTTCAATCAATCTTGAGAGAACCTCAAGGATCTTAAAGATGGTGCCCAAGTCTCTGTTTGTTCCATTCTCCCTCTCTCATCTCCTCCCTCAAATTTGCCTTTCTCAATGCCAACAACAAAAGAAGCAGCAGTGCAAGCAGCTACTATTTCATTTAGAGGTTGCTGGCTAGTTCTGATCTCTGAAGGAATAGGATGGGAAAAACTAGAAGACTATAGCAATGGTCTTTTAATATATACAGTAATTTAAAATGAGGGAAAGAATCAAGACTTCTCTGTCATAAAAAACAATGTGTTTTTTCTGGCAAGCTAATATGCAGCAGCACTTTGAATGATCTAGCAGCTTAGTACATAAACCACATTTCCCTCATTTTGCTGTACTGCAGATAAATTAGGATTCCTTCACTGCATGCTCCTTCGTATAGCTGTCAGACGTACTCCTCCATCCCTGGCCAATTTATATGAAAATTGTGTTCCTCGAGACTTTCTCAGGTCGTACCAAACAGTTATTTACAAAATATGATGGTAGTTCACAAGTAAAACTGATTTATGCTTTTAAAGCGGATTTTAAGGTCTTATACCTGGTACGAAGAAAGTGTAGCAGTGGGAAATTTGCACAAGCTATCTGCTTGCCTCTTGGTCATAGTGGATAAAGGTACATGAGCTTGGCTGTCCATCTTTGCATGTACTGTAGTCCTATCGGTGCTTGCAAAAAATGAACACTTTCAAGCCACCTTTCCCTTTCACCAGCTCTGCCACCATTCTTGGATGTTGGAATGCATTTCACTTGATGCATCACAAGTTACGATTGCTATGATTTACAATGAACTGAAAAAAATGTTTAAGATAACCTTTGTGAAAAATCCAGAAGATTTTTTGCTAGGCATTTCAGGTCAAGATTTGCCAAAAGAGAAGAAAAAAAACTTTTCATGTGTGCTACAACTGCAGCTAGGATATTGCTAGTACAAAGATGGAAAAGTGTTGAAATACCAACTAAAGAAGAATGGCAAGGGAAACTGATGGAATATCCTGAAATGGCAAAACTAATGGAAAGACTTTGAGACAAGGACAATAGAGATTTTAAGAAAGACTGGGAACCATTCATGTCATACTTACAGAATCAATGTAAAGAAATGGAATCACTTGCAGGGTTTGATTAAAAATGGTAAATGGACCCCTGACCATTAGGTCCAGTCATGACCAACTCTGGGGTTGCGGCACTCATCTCGCTTTATTGGCCGAGGGAGCCGGCGTACAGCTTCTGGGTCATGTGGCCAGCATGACTAAGCCGCTTCTGGCGAACCAGAGCAGCGCACGGAAACGCTGCTTACCTTCCCGCCAGAGATTCGGGGATTCGAACCACCAACCTTCTGATTGGCAACTCCTAGGCTCTGTGGTTTGATTAAACACTTGCAATTAAGAAAACAAATGTAGGAATTAGAATGACAATTTTAAAATGATAAGAGAAGAATAATGACTTTTTTAAAAAAAAGAATAAGAAATAACAAATAAGCAGGAGGAGATAATATGCCAAAAAACCAGAAGAGGAAACTGAGGGAAGTTGTGGAGGGGAGGGGGAAATTGGTGAATGGTATTTTTGTTATATGTTATGATATTTTTATTTTTTAAAAAATGTAAAATCTCAATTTTTTTTAAAAAAACAACAACTTATTTTGCTGGTTATTCTCACAGCAAAGCTCTTTCTGAAATACCTCTCATTCCAATAATTGCTGCACATAACATTAAGCCATGGCTTGTTTTAACCACGGTTGTTCAATAAACCATGAGTCATCCCACAAGCAAGTAGGTTGGTCCCCGCCCCCCCCCCCCAGTTGCTCTTTGTGCATCTGTAACTTAGTAAACACCAAAGTGGAGTGGTCAAACAAATAATGGTTAAGCAAGACTGCTTGGTTTGGATGCAACAGCAAACCATTGTTAAAATAACCCGTGTTTCATAAGTCAAGAACAAAAATGACTTACATCTTGGGGGTTGGAGGCTGGGTTTGGGTGTTTGAATAAAACATACTTTATGTGCCAAGGATCTGGCCCCAAAGGGGTCACAAGTATTTGTCCAACAGTAGCAATAGTTGGAGAGCAGAAGCTTTGTGTTCACTCACAAAGGTGGTTGCATGCCCCATTGTCCTCACTGGCTTGTGCATGTCAGGAGTTATCCTGCATGCAGGGTTTCATGGCCAACAAAGCTCTTCCTCTACCCAGGGGTTATCAACCTGGTCCCTACCACCTACTAGTGTGCGTTTCAGGATTCTAGGTGGGCAGTTGGGGGTTCTACGGCATAAGTTGAATTCTCCTTCCATTGAGCACTGGGGGGCGGTAAGGAAATTTTACCATCCAGAAAGATGCATTAGTGGGTGGTAGGTATAAAAAGGTTGACTACCCCTGCTCTGCACTGTATAGGAGACGTTGCTACTACCTGTTGACAGAGGAATTATTATTTAATTGGCACCCTGTTTCCCCATATTTGTGGCCCAGTTATCCACTCCTACAGGAAGGCAAGGACCCTTTTGTTTACCTGTGTTATTCGGCCAAACTGTTTGTGTCACCAGGTTTCCCATCACCAAAGTCCCTCTTGCGTCCTCAGAGGTTCTCCAGGCATGAAGTGAGAGTGATGTGGCTCCATGCTTGTTATCCCTTGTTATCCAAGCTATGTGCTCCCGGGCCAAGATTTAGGGATGTTTTACATGCACATCCTTCTCCCAGCAACCAAAAAAACGAGCAAGGAACACTGTGATACATTGCATCTTTATTATCAAGCACAAAACAGCTTTCTTTTTAAGAACCATAACTTATGGTTTAATATTTGTGTGCAGGTGCTCACCTTTGTGGGAAAAGAGAGTTTTGTCTGAACTGCATTTTGTTGAAGAATATTGAGTGATCCCTGCCATGCTGCAGAGGCAACTTCTTTCTCAGGAGAGCATCTTCAGCTGTGAATACGTATTTTTCAATACATATGCTTCAATGACACTCAGCTGTCATGTCCGTAACACATTTACCACCCACCAAGGATTCTTTGCCCCTCTTTGTGACCTCTTGCCTGCTTGCCATACTGCGGCCATGGGGCACAGATGGTACCGTCCTGTCAAGCTATGGCAGGTGACAGAGATGTTCAGTGATTGGTAATCATAGGCTATAATTAGCCAGACTGGATGCAGACTCGGATAATAAGGAACCAGCCAGCTGCCAGTCATGAGACCCGGTCTTTTAGACTATGGTAGAATGGCCAGGGGTGAGAAGTAAAAGAGAGAAACAAATAAGCCTTCCTTTATTTCTTATTCAAATACAGTGGTACCTCGAGTTACAAACGCTCCGCTAACCTGGAAGAGTTACCTCGAGTTGAGAACTTTGCCCCAGGATGAGAACGGAAATTATGTGCCAGCAGCGCAGCAGCAGCAAGAGGCCCCATTAGCAAAAGCATGCCTCTAGTTAAGAACAGTTTCAGGTTAAGAACAGACCTCCGGAACGAATTAAGTTCGCAACTAGAAGTACCACTGTATATTATATGTGGAGAGCTCTTTTTTTGAACAAGTTTTTTAGAAAGTCGACAACTCTGAGGGAAAGTCATTTCAAAGTTTTGCATAATTGGCATGTGAGCGCTTTAAAATTAAGTATGGGGAGGGGCGGGGTACCCTGCACACTGGCGGAGCTAGCTGCTCCTGTACCCAGAGTGGTGGGGCGTTCAGCATGGCGGCACGATCCTCGGGGGGGGGGGGTGATTGCGGCATGGTGGCGCAGTCCGCCTGGCAGGGGCCCTATCGTGGTGCGGCGGCACGATTCGTCCAGGGGGGAATTTTGTCACCCCCCTCTGTTATAGAACCCGGGGTGAGCGCCCCCCATCCCCAGCCCCCCCCCTTCGTATGCCCCTGACCCTGCGCTCAGCTTTCATTTGTGGCTGCTATAAGCTGTCAGCATGTGACAGCGGCCACAACCTGGGAACAGCTTTTACTGGCTGGCAAAACCAGGAGAGGATAGCCAATGGGTCTCAAACCCTCAATGAGTTTGGACCTTCCCCTGGAGGGTCTGGCAGACTAAGTGGACAAGACCAACAGTGGGTCCAACAGTCAAGAAGGCGGTTTCCGCATGGGCTGTAGAGGGAAGTGGGGGGCAGATAGGGCTTGTCAAGCTGGGAAGGGAGCCCATCTAGGAGAAGGAAAACTCTGGTCCTAAACCTCCGCTGCCTAGTAAACTCTACACAAATCTGGAATGCAGTCCCTAAGACGGCTGGATGGAGTTGCTGTTTAGAAGGTTGGTGGTTCGAATCTGTGTGATGGGGTGAGCTCCCGTTGCTCTGTCCCTGCTCCTGCCAACCTAGCAGTTTAAAAGCACATCAAAGTGCAAGTAGATAAATAGGTACCGCTCCGGTGGGAAGGTAAACGGTGTTTCTGTGCACTCTGGTTTCCGTCACGGTGTCCTGTTGCACCAGAAGTGGTTTAGTCCTGCTGGCTGCATGACCCAAAAAGCTGTCTGTGGACAAACGCTGGCTCCCTCCGCCTGAAAAGCGAGATGAGCACAACAACCCCATAGTTGCCTTTGACTGGACTTAACCGTCCAGGGGTCCTTTACCTTTTACCTGTTTAAGCTGGTGTGTGTACATCTGTGAAGGCCATTGCTCATGCACAGATGACAGCTTCACAAATTGGGATTTGGGGCCTTGCAAGTGTGGGGAAAGCAGACAGGTAATGCACATCAGCTGAGGACATCCCTGCCCGCTCTCTGGTGTGTACAGCAGTTTGCAAAGGCATCTTGAAATGCAGCAAGAAAAAATGATCTTGCTGCCTTTTAAGCTGCTAATGTGCACACAGCCTATGATCCCCTTATGTGGCACTTTCTACTATTTATTGCACTTTTATGCCACCTTTTCTGCAGGTGCTCAAAGCGGCATACATGCTTCTCTTCCTCCCATTTACATTTGAGGAAGGTTAGGCTGCAAGATTGTGACTGTCCCAAGGTCACCCAGTGAGTTTCATGGCTGAGCAGGGATTTGAACCCTGGTTTCACTGGTTCTAGTCCAACACTCTAATCACTACACCACACTGTCTCTTCTTGTGGTTCCCCATACCTCTGAGGTTCAGGCGACCTCTGCTAGGGCCCAAGCCTTTCAGGTGACATGTCTGCCCCATGGAACTCCCTGCCAGTAGAGGTTTGGTAGGAATTGTTCTTGCCTTTGTTTAGACATCTCATTAAAACTGTGTTATTCAGACAAGCTGCTGACCAGTATTTATTGCTGTTTTTACTTATATTTTTATTGCTGTTATTGTATTATTATTATTATTATTATTATTATTATTATTATTATTTTGCAGTGCACTGCCTTGCTGTATTTTTTTGGTGAAAGTGCAGTTTATAAATATTTAAACAAAGCCACAAACCAATAAATATCACCCCTTTTTATTACAGTGGTACCTCGGGTTACATACGCTTCAGGTTACAGACACTTCAGGTTACAGACTCTGCTAACCCAGAAATAGTACCTCGGGTTAAGAACTTTGCTTCAGGATGAGAACAGAAATCGTGCTCCAGCGGCGCGGCGGCAGCAGGAGGCCCCATTAGCTAAAGTGGTGCTTCAGGTTAAGAACAGTTTCAGGTTAAGAACAGACCTCCAGAACAAATTAAATTCTTAACCTGAGGTACCACTGTATTATTATTATTATTATTATTATTATTATTATTATTATTATTATTAAAATTATTAGTTGCTTGCCATCCAGAGGTCTCCAAGCAACTTACACACACACAAACACACAAATACCCATAGTTATAATCAAAGGAGTGAGTGAATTAAACATGCTTAACAAGGGGATAGAAGAAAAATGAAATATATTTAAATGCTATGGAATGGGATGAATGAACACAATGGGATAAATTAAGTCCCAGATCGAATATAATAATTTTCAAGTAAAAATGTCAAATTTGTATAGTTAAATTTTTGAAACCATTTTATAAGAACTAAATTGAACCTTTGCACATTTTTCATACACCTGGTAAATGATTTATTTTATTGCATTAGCTGGATTTCCCAGAAATTGCACAATCTCTTGTGGTCCATGGAAAAACTGGCGGCTTTAGGAAGAGTCAAGCACAAGAGAAAAGTTAATGATTTTCTTGATTCTCCTCGCTAGTTTGTTCCACTATGAAATGGGGACATCAATGTTACAATGGCATGTCACTGTTTTTCAAAACAAGCCAGTGTCAGAGAACATTTCATTTTATTTTGCAATAACCCACCACCCACACCCGCCCGCCTGCCTCCTGAAATTTAAATTCTATCTATTAAGAACAGATACTTGTAATCCTTCAGGGCTGCTGTGCAGAATGATCTGGATGACCTTCCCTTTATGAAAAGCCATTCTGATGTCATAGAAAATAGATATGGCATCTATAAATAAATTATTCAGAGCTCGGTGCGGAGATGGAGTTACACGTTGCTATTGTTAAGAGGGGGATATGTAAAGCCTGACCCCAGAGTGCAGCTGGTATCTTCCTGATTGGTATCCTGCATTTCCTATTGTTTGTGATTACAACATACAAGTGGGGCAGGGGAGCCGGGGGGGGGGGGCGGGCGGGGAGAGAAAAGGATGCCTGTGCATGGAGAAAATTTGGCCTCGGCGCTGATTGCAATTATGGGCTTCTTAGCTCAGGAGCTATTAGTCTGGAGGAGCAGGTTCAGTCGCTGCTCCCCAGCTCACCCCGTTCTCACCCAAATCTGCAATTTCAGGGGAAGTGAATGTGTTCACCTTCTGTGTTTGCCAGCTGGACTTTACCCAGGCGACACAAACTGAATTGTGTCAACAGATGGCAGAAAAAAGGAGGACATAAAAGACAGTATCTCAAGTCTGAAATATTAAACAGGTGCAGAGGTAAGGAAAACTAAATGATCAAAAGCCCAAGATAGAGAGTAATAACTGTGCCTCTTAGTGTCTCACATCTACTGTCCTCTCTCTCTCTCCCTGCAGTAATAATTTGAAGGAAGGATGCATTTAAATGGCATATTCCGAAGGCGCACAAAGGAGATGCGAAGATATGCTTTTGCTGAACTGCGGCCTAGCTGTGGCGGACGTGTGAGCTTGTGAGGAACACTGAGTTGCTCTTCACACACAGTATTATATAAGCTAAATGGTATCAAAAGTCCAAATACACCCCCCCTCCACTAATGGATATGGGTTTAGTAAAAGGAATCTCTGCCCTTCATCTTTTGGAGCAGCAAAGTGCTCACGTTCTTTTCCGTGAAAGCAGAACATGTCTGCTGAAAGAAAAGCACCATGGCGCTCTAAACTTTGAATGTGGCGCATGATATCTGGCAGAAAGCATTTGTTCCAAGGCTCCCCCCCTCCCAACGCTGCCAGCTGGCGTTACTATAATGCTTAGTAATGTGAGGTTACATAATCTTTCTCTCCAAGATTCCATTGTTAGAGATGATCATAATGATAAACCTTGGATGGAGGACTTGACCTGGCATGTGTAACAGAGACTTGGTTGGATGAAGCAGATGGGCCTGTCCTTGCCGCTGCTTGCCCACCAGGTTTCTCTTACGCACAGCAACCCAGGTCATGTGGGCAGGGAGGGGGGGCGTTGCAGTGATTTTTAGGAAGTCATTAGTTTGCACCAGGCGTCCTACTAGGAAGACCCAGTTTTCCGAGTGCATGTTCTGGAAGTTGGGCAATAGGGGCAGTACAGGATTCCTTCTGGTGTACCGACCTCCCCGCTGCACCAAGGATTCCTTGCCCGAGCTGCTTCAGGTCGTGGCGGATGTTCTCCTGGAGACACCTAGCTTAGTCATCCTAGGGGATTTTAACATCCATGCCGACACGACCTTACAAGGGGCTGCTCGGGACTTCGTGGAAAGCATGGCCTCCATGGGGCTGTCCCTGAATAAGTCTGGCCCAACCCATAGCCGCGGACATGCCTTGGACCTGGTGTTTACCTCTATGGATGTTGGTGATCTGACACTAAGTAAAAGCGAAACGAAAGAAGTGCCATGGTCAGATCACTTCCTGGTGCAACTGGACTTCTCTGCGACCCATCCCTTCTGCAGGGAGGTGGGACCGATTCGGATGGTCCGCCCCCGCCACTTAATGGATCCAAATGGTTTCCAGAGAGTGGTAGGGGATGCTTTATCCCATGTTGATGGCCTTTCAGCTGATTCCCTGGTGGCCCGCTGGAATGTGGAGTTAACCAGGGCTATTGACTGTTTGGCTCCGAAGCGCCCTCTCCGGTTGCATGGAGCCCGGACAGCCCCGTGGTTTTCCATGGATCTGAGGGCAATGAAACAATCGTTGAGACGGCTAGAGTGCTGGTGGCGGATAACTCATTCCGAATCTGACTGGACACAGGTTAGAGCTCAACGTCGAGCCTACCAAGTGGCGATAGCGACAGCGAAGAAGAATTTCATCACCGCCTCTATTGCATCTGCAGAAAACAGCAGCAGGAGACTTTTTCAGGTGGTTCACAATTTAGCAGAACCACCTGCAACATCAGGGCCCAGTTACGGGCCACATGTTCTCCTGCAATGATTTTGCAAAGTTTTTTTGCAGATAAAATCGCTCAGATTCGAGAAGAAGTAGACTCCACCGTGGGAGCAGGGCCGGGGTGGGAGAGTGCTAGAGTTTTGTCTAGTCAAGTTGAGTGGGATCAATTCCAATCTGTTACCTCCGAGGATGTGGACAGGCTGCTTGGACGAGTGAAACCAACCACCTGTCTCCTGGATCCTTGCCCATCCTGGCTTATAAAAGCTAGCCGGGAAGGACTGGGCGATGGGCTTTGTGGGGTGGTGAATGCTTCCCTCTGTGAGGGAGCCTTCCCAGACCCGCTGAAAGAGACGGTTATTAAACTGCTTCTTAAAAAACCACCTTTAGATGCGGCCACAATGGCCAACTATCGCCCAGTCTCAAATCTTCCATTCTTGGGCAAGGTGATTAAGCGAGCGGTTGCTGAACAACTCCAGGCACGCCTGGAAGAAGCGGACCATTTGGATCCCTTCCAGTCGGGATTCAGGCCTCATCATGGGACTGAAACTGCCTTGGTCGCACTGATTGATGATCTCCAGCGGGCTAGGGACAAAGGTGAGAGCTGTTTCCTAGTTCTGCTGGATCTCTCAGCGGCGTTTGATACCATCAACCATAACATCCTTCTGGACCGTCTTGAGGGGCTGGGAGCTAGGGGCACTGTCATACAGTGGTTCCACTCCTTCCTCCTGGGCCGTGTTCAGAAAGTGGTGGTGGGGGATGAGTGTTCAGACCCCTGGGCTCTCACTTGTGGGGTGCCTCAGGGTTCTGTCCTCTCCCCCATGCTATTCAACATTTACATGCAGCCGCTGGGAGAGATCATCAGGAGGTTTGGGCTGGGTGTTCATCAGTATGCAGATGATACCCAGCTCTACCTCTCTTTTAAATCAGAACCACTGAAGGCGGTGAAGGTCCTGTGTGAGTGTCTGGAGGCGGTTGGAGGATGGATGGCGGCTAACAGATTGAGGTTGAATCCTGACAAGACAGAAGTACTGTTTTGGGGGGACAGGAGGCGGGCAGGTGTGGAGGATTCCCTGGTCCTGAATGGGGTAACTGTGCCCCTGAAGGACCAGGTGCGCAGCCTGGGAGTCATTTTGGACTCACAGCTGTCCATGGAGGCACAGGTCAAATCTGTGTCCAGGGCAGCTGTTTACCAGCTCCATCTGGTACGTAGGCTGAGACCCTATCTGCCTGCGGACTGTCTCGCCAGAGTGGTGCATGCTCTGGTTATTTCCGAGCACAATTCAAAGTGTTGGTGCTGACCTTTGAAGCCCTAAACGGCCTCGGTCCAGTATACCTGAAGGAGCGTCTCCACCCCCATCATTCTACCCGGACGCTGAGGTCCAGCACTGAGGGCCTTCTGGCGGTTCCCTCATTGCGAGAAGTGAGGTTACAGGGAACCAGGCAGAGGGCCTTCTCGGTAGTGGCGCCCGCCCTGTGGAACGCCCTTCCAGCAGATGTCAAAGCGATAAACAACTACCTGACATTCAGAAGACATCTTAAGGCAGCCCTGTTCAGGGAAGTTTTGAACGTGTGATGTTTTAGTGTATTTTTGGTTTCTATGGAAGCCGCCCAGAGTGGCTGGGGAGGCCCAGCCAGATGGGCGGGGTATAAATAATAAATTATTATTATTATTATTATTATTATTATTATTATTATTGAAGAGAGTTTTGAAATGGGAAAGCAGTATTCTCCACAGGCAATTCTTATTAGTGAATAGATGGACAACTTTCTACTCATCAATCCATCCAGTGGGAGCTGCCCTCATTCATCTGTCAAAGTTTCACAAAAAACCATCCTTGTTGAACTTGTCCATAAACAGAACTGATGGCAAGAGGGCTCTGTCTGGATCAGTTTTCAGATCCTCAGAAGACTTTCATTCAAAGTTTTAATCTGCACCCTTATCTAATCCTGACGTCAGTCCACAAAACATATTCCAGTGGAGTCTTAAAATAATTTTCTTCTAGCTCCCTCCATGGAGAATTAACTCCTGCGAATTACCCATCTTGCCAGGAAGTGCAGATGACATAGGAGCATAAGGCAATAACAGGAAGACCTAAACCCTCGTCCCCAGGGAGGCTTGCCAGAGTAGCTTTCGTTACTCTTGGACGTTTGTCATGCCATACAAAATTCAAAAGATTTTCCCCATTCTCTAAGTTTCACTGGTGAAATATTAATGGGTAAATTATGGAACAGGAACACCAACTACAGCACAACTTTCTAATGCCCCACTTTTTAAAAAAGTTAATGCTTTGCAGGAAAAAAGTTCTGTTTGCGCACATTGCATTTCAGAAAGCATAAATATTTTAACATTTCAAAGGCACTCTGCCGAAAGGAAAGGTTTTTAATGTAGAGTTACCAGCTGTGTTTTACTTTGCTGGTGTGAATGTGTGTGTGTGTGTGTGTGCGCGCGCGTGCATCTTACTTCTCAGGTCTGATATACCTGTGAGGCCATTGTGTGCCACAAAGAATAGTAGATTATGATCAGTCTATGACCTGCCTGTATTTTATTGTTAGATATCTCACAGTGCAGTCCTATTCAGGTCTACACAGAGGTAAGTCCCATGGAGTTCTACAGGACGTACATCTAAAATTCTTATGTGATTTTTAAAAAATGGTTGGGATCACCCTATTAGCATGTAGCAATCACACTGCTTCAGGCAGTCCTCAGTCCCACGCTGCCGACATTCTGTCTCTTCTTGGCCATTCAGCAGAGCTTGAGCAAGAAGCAAAGTCCAGAAGGGCTCTATTCAGACAAAGCAGGCATAATTCTCAATGGCTTAAGGTGATTGTTGAAGTGCAGTTTGTGCACAGCTCTAATTGCTAAGACTATTGTTAATAATATGATCACAGACTCATGTGTAGGGATAGGAGAGAAATTTCTCATTGGTCTTCTCCCTCTATGCCATTCCTGCATTGCAGGGATTTGGACTAAATGACCCCTGGGGTCCCTTCCAACTCGACAATTCTATGATTCTGTTAGTCAAATGTGCGTAATAAACTAACCTTAGCTGGGTCACACTTGTGGAGGAGCTGCTTTTTTTTATAAATACACAGATTCCAGAAGTATATAGTGGCACAACAATCATCTTCCTTGGCCAGTTTGCAAAACAAATGCTGCCTTTTTTGTTTGTTTGCTGTTTCCTTGTGTTTGCTGGTGAAGGTTAGGAATGTAAATTAAAAAGAGCCAGGAACAAGTGAGGTGGGGTTTCAAAAATGGTTGCTGCTATATATTTTATTTTATCATTTATTGATGGGTTACACTTCACCTTTTGGAAAATACCCCCACAAGGCCAAAAATGTTAAAACAGCACTCCCAAAAAATTATAAATAAATAAACAAAACTCCAGCCATAAATGGCCTTGAATTTTAATCCCCCCCCAAGCTCATTAAATAGTACGTGGGGGGGGGGCACTTGCTGGAATGCCCTAGGGAAGAATTTCACAGCTCCAGAAAAGGACCTGCGTCTGGTAGTCTCCCAAATGAGTTTGATTTAAAGCGGGACCTAAAGGTAGGTCCGGAAATAATGACCATATGCACTGGGAAAGTTTATATGAATGATGGTGGTCCTTTAAATAACCAAATACTTACTCAGCTCTATGAGGAGGGGCGGGGGGGGGGGAGGAGGAGAGGGAGAGAGAAATACTAATGGGAGAAACCAAGTCTGGTGTTTAAACTGAGTCCAGAAAGATGAAAACTACTTTAGATGATAACAGGTCTGGACAATGTCGAGTTTGACCATTATCACATGTTGGCTCACTTGTTTCTGAAGCAGTGTTAAGTTGGCCAACACGACAGACTGCCGAACCAGTCTTGCTAGAAGCCAAGGTACAGGGAGAGGCTCATTACTGGATCTCATTTTAGACATCAAGGGTTCAATTAAATCATTGTCATGTAAGTTTAGGCGCTGAGTTTCTTGGGTTACTCCCAAGTTTAAGCTATTGTATGAAGAAGAGAAATGAAGCGAAAGGAATGCAGGGCGCTCTGAGGAGCTCAACATTATGACAGGTCAGAAGGGTGTTTTCCAGAGGCTTGCAGGATGTGACCAAGCTACTCTTGCCCGTAGTACTAGCACTCAGGTTTTTTGCCCCGCTGTGGTCTCTTTCTGAATAGTAGGAATAGTGTGACCATTCAGCCAGGCTGATTTACAAAACCGAGTATCTCTGCTCCAGCGCTTGTGAGCAGAACCGAGGCAAGCACTGCCCTGTTCACCAGCCTGCAGACACCTCTCTTTCCCCTTTCCCACAAACGCAAGAATGCTGTGACAGGGGGCAGCTACCATGGGTGCTCCCAGGACCCCAACAGAGTATTTTCCTGCGGGGGATTTGGAGACTGCCCTTAACTTCTCATTGCGTGAGCCAGGCACTCCCTCCCCCTAGGAGCGCTGACAATGATTACACAGGACATGTAAAGATAAAGGTAAAGGGACCCCTGACCATTAGGTCCAGTCACGGACGACTCTGGGGTTGCGGCACTCATCTCGCTTTATTGGCCGAGGGAGCCGGCGTACAGCTTCCGGGTCATGTGGCCAGCAGGACTAAGCCACTTCTGGCAAACCAGAGCAGCGCACGGAAATGGCGTTTACCTTCCTGCCGGAGTTGTACCTATTTATCTACATGCACTTTGACGTGCTTTCGAACTGCTAGGTTGGCAGGAGCAGGGACCGAGCAACGGGAGCTCACCCCATCGCGGGGATTCGAACCGCCGACCTTCTGATCGGCAAGCCCTAGACTCTGTGGTTTAACCCACAGCGCCACCCGCGTCCCTCTCACAGGACATGTAACTTAGGTCAAACAAGACTGCAACTTTTATTGATTACAGATGAAGGGTTGGGCAAGGCATTGGGAAACCAGTTTGACCATCAGTCCGCTTGCTGAGGTATACCGTTTTGGGGTCAACCTGAGGCAAAGGGGACCTGATGACACACATCAAGTAGGTACCCCCTGTGGGGTTGACAGCTTGCAGACCTTCCCTATACTCCAGGGACAGTCCCAGTTTTACAGAAGCCATCCTGGTTTCTGATTTGATCCTGAAATGTCCAGATTTTCCCTAGGACGCCCTATTTTCACCAGAGAAATGTTGGAGGGTGTGAGTTTGAGGAGTGCTATGGCCCTTAGCCCCACCTGGGCTTCCAGACAGAAGCAGTTCCTCCTGGATTTCTTTACTGGGATACCCCTGAGCTTTAGAGGGGCAGGCAGAGGTTACAACCTCACCCCCACCAAAGACTAAGATTTACCCAATCCCTTAACCACCAAACTTGTTAGAATTGCTATGAGGCAAAACCAAAGGACAGTCCCCTGGGCAAATTCCAACATGGCCCTGAACACAGCAACCAACAGTAGACATATCAGGGTCAAGTAGCGCACAAAAGCCAACACAAAGGAAGGGAAGGTGGGAGATCCCACAACGAACTGGATAAAGAGGTGAACTAGGCTTAACCACTTAACCCCTCTTTTGCCCCCCCCCCAGGGCTTGGAGGTAGGGGGAGTGTGAGGTTGGGGCAGGTGGTTTGCAAGTGTTTACTGGCCACCTGCAATCCTTCTGTTGGATCATTTGCAAAAGCTTGGCTTTTTTGGTGGGTTTGATAATGCTTCAGACGGCATTTTTGTACATTAATGCATTTGTTTTGTTTACTGATTTGACACTGTGATTCTTTAGAATTAAATTAGTCTCCAAAGAAATCAGAGCTATCATGTTCCTGTCATACTCTGCTCCTGCGCAGCTGAGAACAGAGCAAATGTCATCTGTATTCTAAAGTGACAGGCCACCTAGCTGCTCAGACTACTGAGCAATCTTTCTGATCCAGAAGCTCTTATAATTTATTTATTTTAGGAGTGTCTATAATGTGCTTTCAATGGAAAGTCCTTAAGGCAATTTACAAAACATAAGAATACCAATAAAAACACAGTATCATAAAAACATTAATAATAAAACCATTCTTTTATGAGTCAGGGAATATCACTTGATCTCCTCAGGCCTTTTAGTACAAAGTGGCTTCCTTAGCTGGTTTCACTGCAACAGAAAAAAACAACAACACTCAGAGCTGTGTGGTGGCATTCTGGCAAACCCTGCCCAACAGCCCTCTACTCTTTTCAAGACATACTGTAGGTGTGATACATATTTGGTAATGGTATGAAGTTGAATCACATTCATTGGTGACAGTTCTACAGCTCATGGGTGTTGGATCAATGAGTGCACATGGACAATCTTTTAAAGAGGGCAGCTGGCCAATGAAATAAGGTAAAGGGGAAATGAAGCAAGCAAAAGGGTTGGGATGCACACACCCTAAATTAGCCCTGATTCACGCAACTACTTGTTTTTCAATCCATGCAGACTTCCTTGCACATGGTAAACTGGTTAAATTAGCTGTTACTATGAACACTGATTGCTAGCGTGCCAATTATGGTGGGTGGGTGAGAATTCTCACAGCTATGGATGTGCTAGAAGTCTATAGCTATGCTACGATGGTCTCTCCACAGAGCCAGATAATGTTACATGCCACATAGACCAAAGGGCCTGAGAGCTGCAGCCAAGTACAAATGTCCTAACTGCCTAATGGACCTAAACTACCTCTTGTATATGATCTGAGTAACACAAGGTCTTTCTTGTTCTTGTAGACTATAACTGAGATGTTGCTTCAGGAATGAGAGCAGTGTATGACATCAGAGCAACTTGGCATTGATTAAAGGACCTGATGAGCACTGGACCTTAAAACCTTTGTGTTTGATTGAAGAACTGTATGCTGTGTTTAAGACTGCTGCTGTTTTCAGCTTGGAATTGGACTATTTAATGCTGTTCCAACAGTTTTCAAAATATATTTCTATGTTGTTTCAACCAGTTTTTGTAAGCATATAAATTAATTAAACCTACGAATAAATGCTCAGAGTATTTTTGAGAAATGCGAGGGATTCAGCCGTGCATCTTTCATCAAGGGTCTTGATCACCTACCTTGTGGACAAAGGCTTTTTATTTAGAATAATTTGTTGGTATCCATCTGTCTCGAGAGACAATGGAGTGTGCCACCGCTGGTGAAGTCAAAGCACTGCAAGCCGAGGCAGTGTGTATGGAGGTCCTGCGCTGCCAAGATGACAAGACTCCACTCCGGATTTGTGTACTGTTTACTCCTTAGTCTTTTCTTCTCCAGAAGATATCCCACAAGGCAGTGGCAATTTAGGATCTGACTTCTCCTTCTCCTATGTGGGCTCCCTTCCCAGGTGGATGAGCCTCATCAGGATCTCACTTTCCTCTATAGTGCATGCAGAAACCTCCTTCTTGTCTTTGCATGCAGAGAAAGTCCCTAATGCACTGAGGGTTTGAGACTCACCTGGTTTAGCAGTCCAGTCAAATCCGTTCCCGGGGTGTGGCCACTGTCACATGCAGACAGCTACTAGGAGCCACAGGTGGGAGCTGAGTGCAGGGCGGGGGGGACCAAAGGTGGACAAATGAACCCAGAAGGAGCACAATGTGTATTACCCGTCTTCTAACACCCCAGGCACCCTTTGAAGAAGTGAACTAAAAGGCATTATAGATGTTCATCAAACTATGTATGGGATAGAGGAAGATGATAATTCTGCCACCTCTCTAAGAACAGCCTTGCTATTCCCCATCTAATTCAGCATTCTGTTTCCACAATAGCCAACCAGAGGCCCCCAGGAAGCCGAGAATTAGGACATAAACCCAACAGCACTCTCCTATTCCATATACAAATTTATTCATTGACCAATTCTCAATAGATTCTGGACTGGCAAAAAGAAGAAGAGTACCTCACATAATGAACTTAGTAATTCACTGCCACAACACTTGGATGGCTTCAAAATGTGGTTTGTTGTTTGAAGACAAAGTCATGGCGGAAAGGTCTACCAGTCAGAGCCAACTTGAATAAAATATTATAGGGGCCCAGGTAAGCCCCGCCCCACATAATTGATCACATGACATGGTCACACACACCATCAACTTTGCGGGAGCCCAGCCCCCTGAAATGTTTTATTGCGGGGGCCAGAGCCCCCGTGGCCCCTAGGAGTTGGCTCCTCTGAGTCAGGCAGGAACTATAAGTTGGGGGGCAGTATGCTTTTGCATAGTGTTTACTGAGGAGGGTGGGCAAGCAGCAGGGGATTGTTGCTGCCATTAAGCTCTGCTTTTGGGCTTCCGAGAACCACCTAAGCAGCCACATTTGAAAACAACATGCTGGAGTTCTGATGTGAACCAGGAAAGCATTTCTCATGTTTGAAATAGTCTAACGGCAAAAGCTGCTGGCACACGGTCTTCCTGTTTGTGTATTCATTTGACCGAATACTGCTCAGGGAACACATATCCATAATTCCCCCCCTCCCTTTCATATCCTGAAATTAAGTAATACATTTATATAGATACCACTGTTCAACCAAGTTTAATGCATAGGTCAAAATCCTGCATTTTGATACAAACGTTTTACAGTTTAATTTTGTGGGACTGAAATGATTTTTTAAAATTATAAAAGAAGAAACAGTGATGATTTCAAAATGTTCTCAGGCACTATACTGCAACTGTAAAATACCGTATACTCAAAAAGTTATTGGAGAAAAATATTAGATAGATGAGAATATAAGCAGTTCATCCCCCCCCCCGAATGCTAACTTCATTTGTGATGAAAAGGCACGGTAGCCATGGAAATTAGATGATAATTGGCTTACCTGACTACTACTTGCATTTTCACTCTGATAACATGGTGTTATAAAGGGCTATTTTTGGTATGTCCATGATTGCACACCAATTTAAAAATACATCTCATTACACACAGTCCCCAGGATACTGCATTATTTTGGAAATGTGCCAGATCTCATAAAGCAGGTATACTAAACAAGGTTGCTCATCTACATAATTTAAAGAAATTGTTTTTAGTGTTATGTTTGGATGTAAGATGCCTTGAATATCCAATTAATGTTACAGGGTTGGTAAATAAATAAAGATTAAATTAAAATTAGCATTTAAAAGTAGTTAAATCAGTAGTTAAACTTTGAATGAATGCTCTAGGATTTTGGGGGAGGTTTGACCACTAAAAAACTACCATCACACTGAGTCAACAACTGCAAGGAAATACGGTATTAGAAATGCCGCTTCTCGCATAAAACCATATAGCTATGTAGATACATTGGATGTGTTGGGTATCAATAGTTAAACAGAATGTACTATCTGGGCTGTGGGCTGCACTATGCATTACTGGTCAGGTCCTATGTATGGGGAGTGGGCAAGTGCAGATCTGCAGTAGAGAGATGGCCGGCACAAAGAGGGGTGTTTAATCCATCCTAGTTTCCATGTTTCCCCTACGCCACTTCCCCACCACCCACCCCCAGACTAACCAGGGGAGGACTTGGGTAATCTTTCATAATATGGGACCCTGTATGAGGCCAAAATTTGGCGTCCCCAAATGGATCTTTTCAATCATGGATCTTCTCAATTTTGCACTCCCTTGGCTCCGCGCCCTGTGGGGGATAGGACGGCCCACACTGCTCTAAATCCAGAGCTGGGAGTAACCATTCCCCTTGCTGGACCCCAACTTGTCTCAAACACACCCAGACCAACAAGGACAAGTGACTGGACTTTTATTCTTTATTGGCAAAGAACTTGATTACATCGGCTCCTCCTGTGCAAGCAGAAAGCAGCAATACTCTCTGCTAACTAGGCAACCTATGATTGCAGAGTTGCACTCCAGCTCAGACAGTTGGAACAACAGTGTAGGCCTGCCCTCCTGCCTTCTTAACCCCCCTAGTCTGACACTTCAAGTCCCTCAACAAAGGGGGGTACCAAAGGCTGGGGGTACCAAAGGCAGGAGTCCCTCTGGGAGCGCCTCAGGCTCTCCAGGCTCCAAGAGTGCCTACAGCTCTTCTCCTGCCACCTTCTACCATGTCTGCATCTCCTCATCTTCTTCCACCACCACCACCAGCTGCTTCATGGGCAGGCCGACAATGGAGCAACTAGAGGCGCTGGGCTAGGAGCCTCCGGGATGCCCAGACTTAACAGCATCCAATCACGAGAAACAAAACCTTGTCATCTCCTTTATCTACTCAAAGACAGCAGAACATTGCTGAAATTTTAGCACTGATAAAAAGATTCTTTATAAATCTATCACCTTTAAGGAGTTGATCAAGGTATGGGATTAATGAAGATATTTACATGGAATGTTCATAGGGAAATCATAGTTATAACATGATGCTATATACAAAGTCAGAACAGTTTATTTCAAGCTCTTTTCGATGCAAACCTACCCATTATATCAATCAGTAAGTCACAGTGTATCATTTTCTATGCCTAAATAGTAAAATCTGCCTGTTTTTCTTCGTTTTATTATTATTTTTTAATTGGCATGTGTCTGAGCCCCACAGAGATTATGGGGCAGGCCCTGGGCTGCAGATTGTTCAGCACTGCTTCATGGGTGGCACAGAACCCCACAAATCATTGGCCGCTTCCCTTAGATGCACATCCTCCAGACCTGCTTCCTCCGCCCACACATCCCCATTACCCCAACCCAACCCCTCCCCATTTTCCAGGTAAGTCTGCTTGGCATCACTGTTTGCTTTCTCAACTCAATACTTGGGCTGTGATGGGAACCACTTAGCTAAAAGAAAGTTCCACTGAAATCACAGGTCCTCAAACCAGTTCTATGTTTTCAGGGTTGGTATGTTGAATTCAGATCCCAGTTCATCCACAAACCCATTTGGTAATCATCAATTAGTTACTGTTTTTACAACTGAAATCCCCATATAATTATGACTTGTTTTATTAGGTCAGGGTACAATTAAATGTAAGTAGGAAACCCTTGGCACACTTACATTGCTCTACGTAGGATTGCTGTCTTACACCAAGTTCGGTGCATGTAATTCCAGTTCCAGTCACTGAAACTTTAAAGTTTTTAATTAGATACAACATTACATAATACTACTTTAATGCATTAACTACACTGCAAGTACTTTTTATGCTGCGTGAAATCAGCCCGTTTGCTACACCCATAATTAACCAGATACTTATCTCAGCATTCCTATCTTAAAGCAATTGCACTGCTAAGTGTGCCACGGTTGGTTGGCTAGCCCTGCAACAGCTTTGAGAAATGCCTAGTAGGATCAGTCAGATAAATGTAACACTAATGCTGTGAAATGCATGGCAGCAGGTCAGATTGAAAACTGGGAATGAACATGTGTCCTGAGACACTTGTCCACAGTGCATTGCGTTTCGTTTGCACACTCCACCAGGGATGGGGAATTTGTGGCTCTCCACCTGTTGTCTGACACCCATCAACCCCCATGAGCACAGCCAATTTTCAGGGATTGTGGGAGTTGTAAACCAGCAACAAGCAGTGGGTCACAGATTCCCCATCCCCACAGTAGGCAGTCAAAATGTAAAACTCATTGGAATAGATGAACCTTGTAAAGTTTAATGAATTCTGATTAACAAAGAAGAAACTACTGAAGATATGCACCCTTAGGAGGACCATAGATCAGAATGAAAAGTCCATTCAGATGAGATAGCCAATCAATGCAAGCAACAGTCAGGTTACACTCTCAGGCAGATGGTCTTCAGCTTTTTCCCTGTGTAGAGATGGCCCCAGCAATCCACCAATGCTTCTTGGTCAACCAACCCATCAGTCAAATCTTTTTTAATAAAGATTTCTCTGGTACTTTCATTTATGTCAATGGAAACGCTTCAAGAGAGCAAGCTAATTTTGAGAAAGTAATTTAGGATTAAAATAAATTATTATTTTCGGACAGTATGTAGGAAAAAAGACCTGTGTAATACAGCTATTGTAAAAAATGGAACAAGAATTTGGGTGAGGATGTAAGAAAATGTGTGGCAGTGTTTTCACCATTCCTAGCATGAATAAACGTTAAAATTGTAATGTTTGCTGTTGTCTATGTCTAAGAATCCTCTTTAACTTCCAAGGCAGAACTGGCTGTGCCAATGGACAAATGGAACCCTTGCTTTCAAATCTGAGGAAGTGTTTTCCCTTTCACAAGCCCTTCCCCGGGCCTTCTGAGATGGTAGTAGAAGGGCAGCTCCAAATCCCATGTACTGGACATGTGGGTGGGATTCAACGGAGCACGGGTGCTGCTAATGATTCCTTAGACTGTGGCCCAAATCTGGTACCATTTCCTCAAAAGGCATCTCATGACATCTCAATCTGCAACGTAAGATCAGGCTCATCAAACAGTACTCTAAAGAGGCTGATCCAGCTCAAGGCCTCTGAATCAGGCTGAGAGCCAAGAGTGCTCAGTTTTGAGAGGCTCCCAGAGCAGGGGGGGAATGTTAGTATCTGGACTGAACCCAGTGCACTGCCTTTTCAAATTCATTTGCAATGCTGTTTGAATATCAAGGCTTTGGCAATCCTCAGGCCCTAATGGCCTAATGGTGTGGTGCCTAGTCTTGGGCTTAGATCAGAGGGGATCAGTTTCAAATCTCCACCCATCCATGAAACTCACTTGATGGTCTCGAGCAATTGTCACCTATCACCCCAATCCCAACTCATCCTTCCATCCCTATCTGGGAGTAAGCACCAATGAACTCACTAGGACTTGCTTTCAATATGTATAAGATTGTGCTAGATAGGTTTGTGAATTGCCTCTAGTGTGTGAGCATTGCTGAATGTGACTGCACCTGGATTTCAGCTTTTTGGGACTGCCCATCTTACTGTCACATGGATACGAAGAGATATTACATGTTAATCTTGACTCACATTCATTGAGTCATTCTCATTTGTTGATGGGCGTTTTATCTGTAGCGGTTTGCTAATCCATGGATATTTTGCTCGTATGTGTTGCTTAAAAGTTGTGAAAAATGAAACTGTGCATCTCACCTGGGATGTCATAGCATAAGGCAGTAATAAAAGCCTATAGTTCCACGTTGATCTGTAAGGATGAAAAGGCATTTGTAGGAGGCAGGGAGTGAGTCACAATCTGCCTGTCATAAATCATGCAGTGGCCATGACAATATCAACCAGGTAATTTTACCATTCTTTTGCTGCTCTCTGTATGTTATCTAAAATGATGTTTGTTTCAGTTCCAACTTTTCAGATTTTCACACGGTAAACATGTATCATTAACAGGTGTGAAGTCCTGTCATACCTGTTGCATCTCTTGGGAGCAACTAGACATTTGAGCCACTTCCAGAGCGTCAATATCTTGCAGATGGGCTTCAGTTGCTCACTGGCAAAATCACACTGTACAGCTAAAGTGGATTTGGTGCTCCAGTGCAACTAACCCACTCAAAACAAAAACAATTTAGGAAAAAAAACACACACCCCAGGGGAAGGATTCAGCATTCCTCTATCACTGAAAAATTCCCCTGCAATTGCAGTGGAGAAGTGGCGGGAGATAACCTTTCGCCATTCCCCTGCAACCTTTAGCTTCAGCTTGATTCTGAGATGGCACTTCCTGCCAAATTGAGAGCAAGAAACTGAGAGTCACATTGCTGTTGAAAAGTGGGAGGAGGAAATATTATGTAGGCTTCCTCCTATCAACCCCTCATGCCTTTCAGATGGCTACTAGTCCACATCTGTTATGCAAGTCTGGAGGCAAACAAATGACTGCTGCCTATTTCTGGCCTTGCAGCATAATAACAACAGGGCTGCCATATTTCAAAAAGTAAAAACCAGGACACCCCAAAGGTTGTTGAGCTTTCCTTTAGGAAACACCTAAAAATGCCCCACAAACATAATTTTTTGATTGACATGCCTAAGATCCAGGACAAAGGGCTGCCATTTGAAAATCCCCCCAGATGTCAATTCCCCCTTTGAAATCCCAGTAATGTCCAGACGTATGGCAGCCCTAAGTACCAATGGGTAGGGAGAAGCTGTTTTACTAGCAAAATGCCCATCATGTTGATGAGTGGGGTATGTGTGGAGGGAAACCTCCATCTTGCAGAGCCTGTTAGGGAAAGGTTTATTTCATTTCCTTTATTGAAAAATTAATATCAGCCCATGGCTCACATGAGTTCTCAGTTTACAACAGCTTGCAGTGTTAAGGATGTACAATAAGAAAGCAAGCAAAACCATGAAACATTTCCCACCGAGTGACTGTGCCACCCATTATCAAGGAAGGGTATGTAAACTTTTGTTTCAAAATGAAATGCTTTTTATTCCCATCCCCACCACCTGAAAATTGTCAGTAACATGCAAAACTTTTAAGTTTTGGTACCAAAATTTGTTTGCTTCCCACATCAATCCTTTGTTATTTTCTCTTTGTCTGATTTTGACCCTGCAGACAGGAACACTCTTGTATTTTTAATCTCCGCACAGCATCTAAAAAATTCAAAGTGCTTTATAAATAATAATAATGCATCTACAGCAACTAGGCACAATGAAAACACAGGCCTTGCTCTCAGGCAGAGAATTCCGAGAGACCGGACACCCTGCAGGATAGGCAAAAAAGGGAAAAGTAGGGAAGGGAGATGTGTTTGGGGTATGTCATCATAAAGATGTGAGTTTTAAATAGGCATTTAAATATGTAGCTAGGTAAAGGGACCCCTGACCGTTAAGTCCAAGACCGTTAAGACTCGGGTTACGGTGCTCATCTCACTTTACTGGCTGAGGGAGCCAGCGTACAGTTTCCAGGTCATGTAGCCAGCAGGACTAAACTGCTTCTTGCGCAACAGAACACTGTGACGGAAACCAGAGCACACGGAAATGCCATTTACCTTCCCGCTGCAGTGGTACCTATTTATCTACTTGCACTCTGACGTGCTTTTGAACTGCTAGGTTGACAGGAGCTGCGACCGAACTACGGGAGCTCACCCAGTCGTGAGGATTCGAACCGCCGACCTTCTGATCGGCAAGCCCTAGGCTCTGTGGTTTAGACCACAGCGCCACCCGCGTCCCATAAATCTCTAGTAGCATGAGGTAAAGAGTTAGTTCTGGTAGTGAAGAGCAGAAGAGGAGAAAGTGCAATGGAAGATGTAAGGATGTATCTGTGGAACAGAGAGGTTTCAAAGGAACAAATATTTCAAGAAGGGGCATAGGAAGAAAGAAGAGCAGAAAACAATAGAATGCTCAAATGCGGGCATTCAAAAGTCAACAATGGTGGCAGCTGGTGCTTTCCTGGGGCTGGTAGGGAGGTAAAGTAACCAGAACAGCAAGGAATGGAAAGAGGAAGCCGGTATAAATGCAGGAATATGGAACATGGCAATGTAGAACAGAGACATCTAAGACAGTGAATAATGTATTGCTGAGGAATACAGTGCAGGGTTTCAAGTGTGTCCATTTCAGATAATATATTGATGCAAGGAAAGGAGATAATAATAATAATAATAATAATAATAATAATAATAATAATAATAATAATGGAAAAGGATGTCCCTGAGAGGGGGCAATGACAATAAAGATAATAATAATAATAATAATAATAATAATAATAATAATAATAATAATAATGGAAAAGGATGTCCCTGTTTTCACTAGAGAAATGTTGGAGGGTATGCAGCAACTGCATTTATCCACGTTTTTCCATTTGTCTCTTGCCTTGGAAAAGTTCTGGATGTTACAGGTTTTGGCTCAGAGCATGTAAACAGGTTCTAGCAGAACTCAGAGGAGTATTGAGACATGCCCGAATAGATGACTTTAGGAGGATTAGGGGTTAGAGATTAAAGAAGTTTCTATTACTGCTGGAAAAGAATACAAAAGGCAACTAGAATTATTTCAAGGAAAGCACACGGGGTGCTTGGATTGTAGCACAACCTGATTGGAAACATATTTTGTTCCCAGAGTTTCTAGGTGAACGAAATGTTTTTCTAGTTGCACAGTATTCACCTCTTTGGATGGCTTTTGATAATTACTGAATTACTGAGCATTTTTTTAATATAATGGGAGCAGTGTGATCCATCAATTAAATAGATGAATGAACAGCATTTGTGTGTTTTTTTAAAATAAAACACAGTATTTATAGCAATTATATGCTTGTCCTTATGCTTGCAATGCAGGAAAGCCTGTCTTTCTCGTTTGCAGGATGAACAGCTTTTGCTGATTCATAGTTTTTACAGGTACACAGCCAGTCAGTCCCGGGAGACAGCCAAGTTTCTTGTCTCTGGCAACTTTTTCGTTTCCGGTTTTATAGTGAGAACATGAAAGTTGTGGGGGTTTAAAGGAAGAAGTTACAGATAGGTAGCCGTGTTGGTCTGCCATAGTCAAAACAAAACAAATTCCTTCCAGTAGCACCTTAAAGACCAACTAAGTCAGTTCTTGGTATGAGCTTTCGTGTGCATTCACACTTTTTCAGATACACAGTGTATCTGTGTATCTGAAGAAGTGTGCATGCACACGAAAGCTCATACCAAGAACTGACTTAGTTGGTCTTTAAGGTGCTACTGGAAGGAATTTGTTTTGTTTTGACTAAAGGAAGAAGCTCTGTAATACTGAATTGTGTTGAAATGGGTACAAATCCATACCCTCCAACATTTGTCCCATGAAAATAGGGACATCCCATTCCATAACAATAAATTTACTATTTATATCCCACACATCTTACTGAATTGCCCCAGCCACTGTGGGCAACTTCCAACATATATAAAAACATAATAAAACATTAAACATTCATTGCCTTGAGACAGCTTGGGGGTCAGATAACCCCATACCCTTCAACATTTCCCCAGTGAAAACAGGGACATCCAAAGGAAAAGTGGGACATTCCAGGATCAAATCAGAAACCAGGGCAGCTTCTCTAAATCAGGGATGCCCCTGGGAAATAGGGACACTTGGAGAGCCTGCAAATCTTTATTGATATTTTTTATTTTTTTATTTTTTAAATAAAAAACAGGTAATCTTAAGAGCTTATGCCCAGAAGAGCTTATATCCAGTCTTATATCAGAACAAAGGGGGCATCCAGTTCATCAACCAATTTCCAGCACAGGCCATTGAAATGTTTCTGGAAACCTACAAAGCAGTGCATAAAGACAAACTAGGAGCATCCGGATTACCAGTATTTGGCAGGAAGGATTCAAGTCACAGGGGCCAACTCTATGGGGCTGAGAACAGCTTACCCTCCTGAAGTATGTGGGGATGGGGCTGAGCCCCCCAATCTTGAGGGGCTGGGCCCTGCTGGGCCTCCCTACAGCAGCAGTGGGTCTCCCTAGGCCCTGTGGCCTCCTCCTGACATGCGTGACATCACACGCGTGTGTCGCACATGTAATGTCATGCACACACGCTGAACCAATTCCCCCAGTGTTGGGCAGAAGTCGGCGCCTCTGATTCAAGTGCATGCCAGAAATGTAGGTTTGTTCAGTTAAAATGCTCTGCTACCAGTCTTTTTGCATTTGCTACCTGAGGTGGCTGCCTCACTCTGCCTAATGGTAGAGCCGGCCCTGGAGCAAAAGAAAGTAAGCAAAGTTGGAGGCAAGGGTACTGGGATGAATTTGAGAAAATGCAATTAATTACACATAGTGGGCCTTTGTTTCAGTCTGGGGCAACAGACAAGAGTTGTACCGCTGTATGCACTTACTTGGAAGCAAGCCCCACTGAACGCAGTGGAACCTACTTCTGAGTAAACGTGCATAGGGCCATCCAGGTATTAGTATTTAAGGTGCTACAACAGAACAGCACAACTGTTCCCTGAAAGTGATTCAGATGTGAATTACATGAGATATGGAATGGAGAGACAAATAGCAATGGCCTTTATGGCAAAGTGGTATGAACCATCCTTTTCAATTTTGCTGAAAGATTAGCGAGAAAGCCAGGCTTCTCCCGGGCAACAGAGTACGCTATTGCCGGCACTTAGAGGCGCTGGCACTCAGGGTAGGACACAGGCTTGTTCAAGGGCTATTTACCCAAGCTATGAGCCTGCCCTTAAATCACTCTTCCCTCAGGAACATAGCCAGCCACAGAGTAATTGTAAGCATTTCAAACAAAGACCATTCCCCCCCCCAATTGCTTCTTACCATTATATTCTCAGGGAGGGAAAACTTCCAACCTTTCTGAAGACCCAGGATCAGACTGACGAGGTTTCCGCAGTACTTTTAGATGTCATGAGATGGCAGACCAAACGTTTAAGCAGTTTGACCACGATAGGAATCATGGGAATAACAATAACAATAACAATATTCTGCTTGCCCTCCCAAAGGAGCCCAGGGAATTGTAGGTTTATGAGGGCTAATAATTCTCTGTGACCCTCCAGCTCCTTTGGACTACAATTCTTGAGGTTTCGTGTGACAAAGCTATTTTTCAGCATGTTTTAAATCCATTTATATTAGTACAGTATTGTAGTACATAATCTCAGAACATGGGTTTCTCAGCTGGTTTTTTTTTTTTTTTAATGATATTTATTAAAAGTTTGAAGATTACAGAAAGAAGAAGAAAGAAAAAAAATAAAAAAATTAGGCAAAACAAATCAATACATTACAATACACACACAAAAAAACCAATACATCCAAAACAAAAATAAAAGCAAAAACAGTTTAAAACACATCCAATTTTTCCATTTCTTTGTCTTTCATTTACTTGTTTCATCGACCTCCTCACACCTCCCTTTTTTGTATTCTAGTTATTAATTATTTCAGCAAATCTATTCTTATCTTAATTTATTTTAACCTTATCTTACCATTAATACCATAAAACTTATTTGTACTTAACTCCTTATATCATTTCTACTAAAGCCATGTAATTTCATTCCAACATTTTTCTAACACTCATTAATTTTACAATATTTCTATAAATAACTTTTAAACTTTTTTTCCAATCTTCTTCCACCGTCTCTTCTCCCTGGTCTCGGATTCTGCCAGTCCTTTCTGTCAATTCCATATGGTCCATCAACCTGGTGATCTTCTGTCCGAGGATCTTAACTCTTTTCCATGTCCCTTCTGCGGATCTTCTTCATATTTATACATATGCTTTACTTTATCTTCTGCTGATCTTGTTCTTAATTTCTTTCCTTTGGCGCTGAGGAGTAGATCTCGGGGAAACTCCAACATAACAATGTCTTTATTCCTTCTCGACAGGTCAGCCCATTCTCCGTAGTCAAAATTAAAGTCCAAAAGATATTTCAGGACATGTTTCAAAATCCCTCCAAAGCTGGAAGCCCCCACAACTCCGATCTCCTCCTGACCCAAATCCAAATCCCAAAAGCCAGAACATCCCTGTATAAGGGGATCTGTCCATCTTTCCTTCTCCAGTCCAAGCGAGGCTCCGATCCTCAAAATCTGACTTTCTCTAAATTCAGTCATAGAAGGTGTTAAGTTGTGGGTTGACATAGCAGACGACACAGCGATTTCTCCAAGTAGCTCTTTATTTTGTAAGCTGGAATAGAACTAACTGCAAACAGCTCAGCCGGCCTGCTTTTATAGGCAGCCGGCTGTCAACATTGTAGCAACAACAGCCCAGAGTTCCCGCCTAAAATAACTGACGTGGACCTGAGTGAAAACTATCTACAGACCTGAGTGAAAACTATATACAGTATCCCCCTGCTGGCCCAGGGTGAAACTTCACTACATAACACCCCTCCCCACCGAGATAAGGCGTTAGTTACAATCGTAATGGTTTCCTTATACTACGCGTAATGGTAGTATACCATTACTATGCGTAATGGTTCAATTAGGCACAAAAGCATATCGGTTACATTTCCCATACTTAGACCAACAGTGATACATGTCCAACAACATAGTCCTTTAAATAAGTTGGGCGCTTGGGAACTCTGCCAGACCGCCGGGGACTGGTAGCCAAGTCCGGAGGGCCACACGGTTCTTGCTGAGGCTGTGGTGCGACCCTAGCCACAGTAGTGGGAGTCACTGGACCTCGCTCGTACCAGGTGGCACTCGAAGACAGACGCTTGTGGCGACGGCACATTGACCAGCTTAGGCGCAGGGTTGGGGACTTGGACACTACCGAGGTGCCCCCAACTGCGCTTGCGGCTCCAGAAGAGACACGTACAGATGGCGAGGCCCCCACCTACACCTCCCTCGCAAACTGCCAGCGTGGAGCCAAACCAAGCCGCTTCAGAGGGTCTGCCAGAGACTCAGACCACAGACTCAGACCACTCCACTTGCGGAGGCTCCACCCACAGCAGCGGATCCAGGGGAGTTGGTTCCAACGCCACCTAGGGTCGCACCACAGCCTTGGCAAGAACTGTGTGGCCCTCCGGACTTGGCTACCAGTCCCCGGCGGTCTGGCAGAGTTCCCAAGCGCCCAACTTATTTAAAGGACTATGTTGTTGGACATGTATCACTGTTGGTCTAAGTATGGGAAATGTAACCGATATGCTTTTGTGCCTAATTGAACCATTACGCGTAGTGCTGTATATAAGGAAACCATTACGATTGTAACTAACGCCTTATCTCGGTGGGGAGGGGTGTTATGTAGTGAAGTTTCACCCTGGGCCAGCAGGGGGATACTGTATATAGTTTTCACTCAGGTCTGTAGATAGTTTTCACTCAGGTCCACGTCAGTTATTTTAGGCGGGAACTCTGGGCTGTTGTTGCTACAATGTTGACAGCCGGCTGCCTATAAAAGCAGGCCGGCTGAGCTGTTTGCAGTTAGTTCTATTCCAGCTTACAAAATAAAGAGCTACTTGGAGAAATCGCGATGTGGCCCCTTCTGGAACACTTCCTACAGATGGCGTCTCTGAATCGACACTTGGCACGGGAATGGTTGCCTCCACAGCCGGCACATTCCGGTTGGCCCCTGGACTTCTGTTGGAACTTCCTGCGCTCCCGCTTTGTCTGGTGCATGTCATCGTCTTCACTGGAGGATGCCTCATCACTGCTGGCCTCTTCATGATGCACCGGAACTGGCTCCCTAGCAAGACGCGGGTTGCTGGACTTGCGGATCTCCTGGGTGGAGCGTTCAGCAGCTTCTGAGGCCACAGCCTCCTCAATGGCTTTCTGTAGCGTGAGGTCTGGCTTGGCGAGGAGACGCCGTTGCAGATGGATGTCCCGGACCCCGCAGACGATTTGATCCATCAGGGCATCGTCTAAGTCTCGGAACTCACAGTGCATTGCAGCCTGTCGCAGGGCGGTGGTGTAGTTGTTGATTGACTCCCCCTCTGCCTGGTTCCGGTGGTAGAACGCATGGCGGGCAGCAATCTTGGACGGCTTTGGTGCGTAGTGGTTGTGGAGCTTCTCTTGGATCGTGTCCCATGGTGTTGCCTGGACGGCTTCAGGCGCAACCAATGCTCGGGCCGTCTCAAACACCTCAGGCCCACAGAGGCTGAGGAATAGGCCCCGCTTCCGATCCTTTGATACTGCTGTCAGCTCCTTGGCTTGGAGGTAGCAGTCGAACCGAGCGAGGTAGGAGTCCCATGATTCAGAGGCTGGCGCAAACGGTGGTAGAGGCACAAGTGAAGCCATGATTCCAATGCCGGCGTGAAGGGCGATGGATGGAACACAGTGCTCTTAGCCAGAACAGTCAGCTCTGAATTGGTTCTGTCCAGTGATTTCGCTCAGTGATTTCGCTCTGTGATTCAGCTCAGTGATTCAGCTCAGTTCAGAGGCTGGCCGCATCTGGCTGTGCTCTGATGTCCATCGATCCCATCCTCGTCGCCAGTGTTAAGTTGTGGGTTGACATAGCAGACGACACAGCGATTTCTCCAAGTAGCTCTTTATTTTGTAAGCTGGAATAGAACTAACTGCAAACAGCTCAGCCGGCCTGCTTTTATAGGCAGCCGGCTGTCAACATTGTAGCAACAACAGCCCAGAGTTCCCGCCTAAAATAACTGACGTGGACCTGAGTGAAAACTATCTACAGACCTGAGTGAAAACTATATACAGTATCCCCCTGCTGGCCCAGGGTGAAACTTCACTACATAACAGAAGGCAACAACTTATATTCATCAAATTGCCTCTGTAAGGCTGGGGCTCTCTCCACTTGTATTACTTGAGGTTCAACAACCACTTCCTCCCTCGCCTTCTCCACAACTTGCCATGTCGTAGTTTCTGTATAGATGTTCACTTTTTGTCCCAAGTCAGTCACATTTTGTCCCAGATTATCAATTTTAATAATCATAACATCTGTCTTCTTATGAAGCTGATCCAATAAAGCACTTATCTTACAAAATGCAGTCACTAAAGCTTCTTCTGTCGACATTCTTACCCGTTCAAGGTCAATCCCTGATTCTCACGGTCTTTTATCTCTGCAGCTGGGAAATTCCCTAGATCCACTCCTGTAACAGTTTCAAAGACTCCCTCTAGAGAAAACAATTTCTATTTGTATCAGTCCTTTTAAATGCAGATCCAGCAACAAAATTAGTTTCAATTTTCAGTTACTTTTGCTCCTTTTTGAGCGCAGAAGGAAACAATGGAAACAATATATTTCTCTTGTTTAGCTATCTGTCCACATAGATTTTATTCACAGTCAATGAACTTTCCCAAAATGTCACTTTTATTGGCAGCCCTTTTCCAGGTTCAAAACGGTGATAATTTATCTTTCTTCGCTCTCTCTCCTGCAGGCTTAGACGATCTAAAATTTTCCCCCTCTTCTCCTGCTTCCAAGGGGGGTTTAACAATTTTAGCCGATGGAAATTTAATTCTTTACAAAAGACTTTCCAATACTTTAGCTTGCAACCTCTTTGCTTTAGTCTATTTACAAAAAGGGGAGGCGGACTTCCTGTTTAAAACCTCCCCCGTTCGATGCCAAATTAAGATGTTTAAAAATCCAATTTGCCGTTCTACTCACGGGTAGTTGTTTCAAGATCAAATTGTCCACAGGAAAAAGTCAGCGCTCTCCGGCAACAGCAATGCGGCTTCACTCCATGAAAAAAGCAGTCGATTCAAAGCACCGCGCCGCTCACCCCACGTCGCTCCGGATCCCCAAAACCGGGTTTCCCCGCGAGTAGGGGAGGCGCAAAAGGTGCCAGCCGAATCCCACGTCCACAGGATTCTCCCGCCTGTGGTTTTTAGTGGGTCTCCGCCTTCGCCGTGGCGGTCAGACCCTAAAATCCATGGAGCAAGTTCCTCCCGATCAGAGGAATTCAGCCATTGCCGGAGGCGCTAACCCGGAAGTCTGGTTTCTCAGCTGGTTTAAGGAAACAACTGAATTTGTCTTCCCAGTGCTAATTACTTTTGAATAAATGATACAAAAGCTGTTTATCAGGCAGCTTATCTTTTAAAACTGTTTTGCAGATCATTTTGGACAATGGTT
Source organism: Podarcis erhardii (assembly GCF_964252035.2). Lineage (NCBI taxonomy): Eukaryota > Metazoa > Chordata > Lepidosauria > Squamata > Lacertidae > Podarcis > Podarcis erhardii. Next base: position 5,066,680 of record NC_138512.1, on the reverse strand, counting down.
CAACAAATTGGAGAAACAATCAGCTGTTTTCACAAACCACCCTTAAAAAACAACAACCCACAGCAGTTGCAGATAAGCCTTATTGCAGACCCAGCTGCAGTGGGAGACAGCTGTATTGGCAACAGAACATGGGAGTTTAGTTTGGCACTGGGGCAGGATATGCTTGTTGCACAACCCTTCTGCTGTGTGATGTGTAAGCCCTCACCCACCAGGTGAAGCCCTGGGGAGCTACTGTGGGGATACAAGATGGTTGGCCCTCGGCTGCCTCCTCCACCTTGCCATCTGAGCTAGGATCATGGATACTGAGGCAGATACCTGCATCCCAAAGGGGGTTCCTCAAAATGCGAAGCCAGGAGTTCATTCCTGGTATGTATTTCCATTAGAGAACCAACCAAATGCCAAATTTTGCCTAGTTTTGACAGTACATACAACACTAGCAATATTCAATTATCCTGTAGGCGAAATTCTTTCCCAGCCTTGGCAAGCAACCACTGACTATGTCCACAGCAGGGATTGAGGAGAACATAGTTATTTTTTCCTTTTTAATAATTTTTATTAATTTTCTTTTGTCAAAACAAATATCCAATATCATTGCTAAACATACATTTTCCAATTCCCCCCCCTCCCTGTTGACTTCCCTCAACTACCATTTCTGGTTTATTACATCAGATGATACATTCTGCTGTTTATATACAATACTATGTTATCACATTGTTGTACTTCTTGTTCTCTGTAAATAAAATTGCAAATATTTATTTAAATCCTGCCAACGAGACCATTTCTTTCTGTTGTTTCTGCAAATATATTGTAAAGGGTTCCCATTCTTTTTCTAAGTCACTATTGTCCTTTTCACGCAGTTTGTCCGTTAACTTTGCTAACTCTGCATAGTTCATCAACTTTTCTTGCCATTCTGTTTGACTGAATAACTATGAGGAGAACATAGTTATTCAGCCAAACAGAACTTAGGGAGCAGAGGATGGGGGAATATTTGGAGAAGTGGCAGAGAATATTTGGAGAAATAGCCCAGAGTAGACCAGAGAAGGCCCAGTCTTGTCTCCAGCCCACCCTTGGGACCCACCTCCACAGGAGAAAACAAGTGCACTGACTGGCTCTTTTGAAGGATGTCCTCCCCACAACCTTGCAACGGCACAACAGCCCCATCACATCCCTCCGCAATTCAGACAAGCTAAGGTGGTGATCTCCACCTGTCCCAGGTAAGTCTGGAACTCAGGTTTTATTTGAAGCAAGTAATATAATCTAGATAGGATACCTGCATAATAATTGTGAAATACGGCTGTGTGAGAAAAAGGCAAATTTCTTAACTGGGAATTAATGTCAGGGGAATAAATAAAGACTGCAGTTTTTTAGGCTGTAGCTTTGTTTAGTCATTTGTGAATTTTAAAATGGCTGATATGAAATAGCATGCAAAAATTCCACTCTCCCCAAAGTATCCCTTGATTTGGTTACTGACTAAGAATTCTTTAAAATGAGGCACAGCAGTTTTTAACCCACCTGCCCTGTATAACACCTCTTGGCTGGTGTGGTTGCCACTAGCACACCTTTTGGGGTTGCCAACCTGTTTGCAATTTTCGGATACTGGTTGTAAAAGAAATGTCTGACTATTGGACGAGAAGTGTTGTTAGACTCTAAGCTGTGCTTATTTTCAATGTTTGTCTGTTAAAATTCTGATATTGCCCTTGGTTCTATATCTCTAGGTCACTGAACATTTGTTTGTATCCCAAGGCTTTTAACTTCTCTCTGGGATGTTGGTTAAATAGGTGCTAACTTCCAATTCTGGTTACTGGACAAGAAAGCACAATTTTAGAGCTTGAACCAGTAAAATCCTGGCTGTATAGAGCCAGTGTGGTGTAGTGGTTAAGAGTGGTGGACTCGTAATCTGGGGAACCGGGTTCGCTTCCCCGCTCCTCCACATGCAGCTGCTGGGTGACCTTGGGCCAGTCACACTTCTCTGAAGTCTCTCAGCCCCACTCACCTCACAGAGTGTTTGTTGTGGGGGAGGAAGGGAAAGGAGAATGTGAGCCGCTTTGAGACTCCTTAAAGGGAGTGAAAGGCGGGATATCAAATCCAAACTCCTCCTCTTCTTCTTCTTCTTCTTCTTCTTCTTCTTCTTCTTCTTCTTCTTCTTCTTCTTCTGTATAGCTGGTGGTCCAAGGACAAATGTCTTCATAGAATTGTTGCATTGGTAGGGACCTCAGGAGTCATCTAGCCCAACCCCCTGCAATGCGGGAATCTCAACTGAAGCATCCAAGACAGATGGACAACCAACTTCTGCTTAACAACCTCCAAGGAAGAAGAGTCCACAACATCCCAAGGGAGTCTGTTCCACTGTCAAACAGCTCTTACTGTCAGAAAGTTCTTCCTGATGTTTAGTCGGAATCTCCTTTCTTGTAACTTGAAGCCGTTGGTTTGAGATCTACCCTCCAGAGCAGGAGAAAACAAGCTTGTTTCCTCTTCCATATGACAGCCCTTCAGATATTTGAAGATGGCTATCATATCTCCTCTCAGCCTCCTCTTCCACTGTTTCCAAAGGTTCCTCAGGTTCACCACTGGGTGAACGACTAAGGAAACAAAGTCTATAATTGTAGACCTACCAGTGACAGTTCTTGTCTATGGAACTTTGTAGCTGGTCCTACCAAGTCTATGATCTTTGTGGTAGTCAATGAACGAATGCAATGCAATAATATGTTTGGGTTGTGAGTAGCTGGATGCATTTTAATTGGCTTTTTAGGTGCAAAAAGCCCATCATAACCCAGTTTCTCATGTTTATTTCTTTTATACATCCAAATAAAGGAATTAGGATGAGTTAATTGTATGTCAATTAATGCTATACCATGCTTGGCTATAACAAACGTTGCCATTAGAAAATAAAAATGGAGTGCAGGGTCTGCTTCTGTAGCCTGTCTGCATTTCCCTTCTCTTTTCAAAGAGTATGCAGCTTATTATTTTGTATGCTGTACAGTCCTGAAGACAGAATTCTAAATATCTTCAAGGGCCTGAGCAATGATTGCTATGCGAACCATAACAATCAGTTTCCTGCCTTTGGGCAATTAGAATCTGAACCTGAATGTTCCATTAGCATAGTTTTTGCATGTAATTTGCTATTTTACTTATAACACATCACTCTGATTGCCTTTTAGCATTTCTCCACTTTTTGTGTCATTAGGTTTTTGGGTTTTTTTGCATGCAAAACTCTGCATTTTGGTGAGGGAAAATCAGAATAATGTTCAGTTTTATCTTACTTCGTTCCCCTTTTTTAAAATAGATCTCTCAGGGAGCACACTTTGAAGTCAAAGAAGACAACGTAAAATACTATTGGGGTGTTTATAGCTAATATATATGACAATATTTTGACCAAACTGCGGGAGGCAGTGGAGGACAGAGGTGCCTGGCGTTCTCTGGTCCATGGGGTCACGAAGAGTCGGACACGACTAAACGACTAAACAACAACAACAACATATGACAATATGCAATGATGATATTGATGTCCCATGCACACACTATCCCATCAAACAGTTCAGTAGTCATTTTGACATTGATAAAGCTTCCCTTAAAATTCTTCTAGTGTTTTACCTCCAACATTCCTTTGAATTTGAGTTGAAGCTTAGAGATGTGTGGATTCCCACCGACCCACCTGGAGAAATTTCAGCTTGTCTTGAGGTGCCCCCCCCCCCGAATTTTTCTCTAGGAAAAATCCAGGGACAATCTAGGGGTATAAAAGACCTTCCTGAGAATGTTTGCTTTCCTATCAAAAATGTGGTTTTTCAGTTTGAATGGTAAAATTGCAGAGCAGGGAAGCACAAAAGAGGTTGCTTGGGTCCAGCCTCTTGCAATGAATTTATGAATAAGTTTCACATTCTTAACCGTAATGGGAAATGTTACAGAGTCATAAACTGGAACACATCTAGCCCAGCCATTTCTTCCCACAGTGGCCAATCAGATGCATATGGGAAGTACGCAAGCAGGAACTGAGCATGCTTACTCTGTCCCACTGGTTTTATGAGTTTTCCATATCTGGAAATTAAGCAATGAGGTTATGCTATTTTATGGCAAGGACAAAGCTATAACATTCTCAACCAAAACTGGCAAAAATTAGGCAGCTACTGTAATCTAAAATAACTACCGGTACTCATCCCAAAACATTTATTTAGTCAGTTGTCTAGCAGTTGGATTGTAGCTATTTCTAGGGGGCTTCAACATTGGGGCTTAATTTGCAAATGGGTCATGGAAATATCATATCATTGGAAAGAGTTTCTTTTTTAACATATTGGATTTCCACTGGAAAAGATTAATCTGGATGAATGGGGGTGAGAGAACTGAGGTTGGCATTTTGATGCCAACTATGTTATGTGGATGATGGGGGGGGGGGATGCATGCATGTGGAGCACCAATTCCACCCTAAACACTCATGTGGAAACTCCCCTAAACCCCTAAGCGCAATTAGGACAGGTGGGATCTTCACCAGTTACTGGATTGGGGGGGGGGAATTAAAAAGTTGGATTTTTGTTCTCACATTCCTTCCTTTGTTTGTTCAGTGAATACACTGCCCTATAACAATAATTGTTTAGGTGGCGTATAAAGTAAAACAGTGACAAAGTTAAAAATCATTGTTGCATACAAGATAATCACAATGCAGCAAAAGATAGTTTTCCATGGCAGTGCTTGGTTGTGTGTATTTTGTTTTAAATGCTAATACAAAACTTCACACTACTTACTTATTCTTTTGCCCCTTAACTCTTTAGGTCTAGATACAGTAATTTGGATAAAACTACTCACTCAGAATCCCACAAAGTGGTTTTGTAAAATGCCAGACATTATTCTGAGTCCATACAGCTGAAAGACAATATTCATTTGGTCTAAACTTTTATTTCATTCTCTCGGCAAAATGTGTTTGGTCAAACTTCATAATGTTCACAAAGGGCCTTTCATCACAGTTTTGTCAACAAAATGGGATTTTATTCCGAACATTCTGTCAACAGGAAGAAACACCATAAAATCACTTTACACATAATCATAAATTATATGGTTTCCACTTATTTTGTAGTGAAAATCGAAGTATCAAAACCTCTACAGCAGCAATAAACAAGGATAGCATTTTTTTTTGCATTGAATATATTAATATTACCCAGACATTTTTGCAAGCAAATGTTATGTACGGAATCTAACCAGGTTTTCAATGCTCAAGGTTTTATGGAAGGATTTTGGCTGCCTATTCACATGGTAATTTGTTCTGTTCTCCTGATGTTTCCCTAACTGTTATTTTGCACATTCTATATGAGTTTTCACATGACATAAAAGCCGCTTCCGTAAAACTAAGGGAATGCAATGGAATATTCCAGACATTTTCTGTTTGCAGATCCCTTAGCTAGGGAAGTTGTGGGACTTTTGTGCCTCAATTCCATACGCCTTTCTCTCCATCTCACTGTTGCTGGTATGAATGAAATTTAGGGTGACATGGCTGTGTGTCAGTACTGCAGGGTGAGAGGAAGACTAGAAAATGGGACAAAAGCATGAGCATTATAACCAGTAAAACATAGAACTTCATAGAATCATAGAGCCGGAAGGGTCCATCAGGGTCATCCACTCCCAAATCTTTTGTCCAATATGGGGCTCGAACCCCCGATTCTAAGATTAAGAGTCTCATGCTCTACCAGCTGAGCTAGCTTTGGATTAGCAAAATAAACCTCATGTGTGAATGTAGCCTTTGCATATAACAAAATGTCCAGCAGCTCACAGTCACTTTCCCATCTCCATTAAAGTCCATCTACTGTTCCTGTCTAATATGAATAGTGTCACAACATACAGGTGTTGGTGTTCTTTATGAATGTGAAGTGGATAGTCATTTCTATCTGGCTAGAGCAATGCTATTTACCATTTGTGGGTTTTGGGGAACAATTCACATGGGTGTTCTCCTATTTAGCATCTATTGAAATGAATGAGAGCCTTGTAGTGCTCGTTTGCAGCTCCCATTCACTTCAGAGCACATGGATTTTCTAACTTTGCTGAGAAAGATGCACACAAGAATAAATTGTAAGGACACCAACAAAAAACCTATACCATTTTTAGTTCCAGTAGCTGTAAAATATGTACATCCAAATCCAGTTCAAGTCTAGGACTTCTGAAACTCTACTCATCTGGTCCCAAAGTGTTTCACACCTGTGTGGAATTCTCCAATGTTCTATTCCCCCCCCCCCCCCCTTGCAATTTTTGTGGGGCACAGAGCATACACAATTTGCCACAATTTCTTTCAGAAGCTACAGGTGGGTGGGTGTTGGGGAGAATTCGGAGGAGCAGGTGACAGAAGAGGCAGAGCAGGGGCTCGGGGATGCTGTGGAGCCCTTCAACCGCCCAGAGACAGAGGAAGCGGAAGAGAGGGCAGAGATTAGCCAGGAGGAGGAAGGGCTCAGGGATGTTGTGGAGCCCTACAACCTGCCAGAGGCTCGGGAAGGGAGCTCAGACTCTGGAAGGGAGGGGGCTTTCAAATCAGCACAGACAAGGAGGGAAAGGAAACGATTCCCACACCTACTTTGTTGGCACTGGAATCAAAGGAAGCCACTCCCCAAACTCAATGGGTTTGGAGACGTAATCCTGAACTGTAGCCGTTTCTTGTACATATGTAATAAAGACTGTAAATACTAAGCTGACTGTGCTGGGGTGTTAATGTGAAGGGGAGACCCCACCTTTAGAGTGGGTGTGAATGAGGGCCCCAAACTTTTCAGCCTTTCAAATGTTCCTGTCAAACTTTTTTGGGGAAAGGTCATTGGTTTTTTTTGCTTTAGCATTTGAAAGGAATTCTGGGAAACCCCAAATGGTCCCCCCCCCCCATGAACCAGGGACCTGGGCGGGTGAACTTCCATGCAAACAAATTTCCTGCAGAAATATCAGGACTGCAGGGGAAACGGTGCTTCCAGATGTGTCTTGCCCAAATGATTTGGTCAGTGTAACGCTCTGAAATCCTTGTTGACCTAGATCCCAGTCAGGGATGGGCCTGTCCTTAGGCAGCTGCCTCTGATGGGAAATGTTGGGGTGGTGGGAATGGAGACACCCTCCCCAGCTGCTTGGGGTTTTTTTAGCCTGGTACCCTTCTGTGGGAAGACAGACTGTGTGTTTGCTGTGCAGTCTTTCCTGCATCCCCCTACGTAGCGTCCGGCCCTCAGGTGCAGTGGAGGACATGATCCACTGCCTGCATTGAAGTCAGTTTCAACGGCCAGGCCGGGCAGCTTCTGTATGCAAAAGTGGTGTGCAAGCATGCCATTGTGTCCTTCTCCTCAGGCAGCAAAATGTTTGGGACACAGCGCTTGAGGTGGAAGGGAGGGGAAAAGGTTATGGTCAGTTTTGCTCACTGAAAAGAAGTGGAGTGGCTTTTGGTCCCCCTGAAAATACTGGCGATGACAGCCAGTATGCTAACATTGCCATGCTAACACTGCCACCCCATCTGTTTCAGATACCAACAAAAGCCCGTCTTCAGAACTGTTCTTTCCCACCCCAGGGATCCTTCCTCCTGCAAGCCATTTAGCAGGCGTGTATGGTAGCAATCCTGCAAACGGTTTGCTTAATCACACTGAAGCAAGCGGGAGTTGAGTGGCCTCTGTCATACAGGCCCAACTGCCTCAGCAACGCACCATCTTACATCTGACTATAAAAGCAGACACAATCAAACTTCTCTTGGTTGCACTTTGAGAACGCTCTATTCACAAGAAGGGAAATTTTCCTCACCGAATCCGATAATCATCACAGCGTGGGTTGCCACTATTAGCTTTGCCCCTAACATTTTATCCTTCTCTTTGCTTTTTCATCTCCGTTAAGCTTCAGAATGGATTGCACACCATCTTTCATACATTATATGCAACCCTGTTATATACCGCAGCTCTCATGCAAACATAAAGGCACACCTATTCTTTAATTAAGGTATGGGCTTAATAGGTTTTCAGAGTCTTCACAGAGTTTACATGGAGTGAAAGAGGAGGCATGAACAACTAAATTCTGTAGCCTGCTTACAACAGTAAATGCAGCTCATTGAGACACACTAGGGAGCCGTATTTCACACGCATCTTCAAATGGCATGGGGAAGGCTATTTGTGGCTTCGATGTAAAATTGAATTTTTGTGGAAGAAAGTAGAAATCAACTTTTAACACTCAGTAGCTGGAATAAGTGTCAGCTATTCATCTTTCTAAAGCAACTGGAGGGGGGCGGGGAGTCATAGTAACAAACCGTAAATTATACTGCCAATTGTAATAAGATCCACGGACACAGCTCTCCAGAAGATGTTTCTACAGCCAAGCAGGCAAAAAGCACAATATATTTAGGATAACTGAAGATGAGGGAGGATATGGATTCTGTGTTTTTGGTCACAGAACCTCAGCTGTGGCCTTGTGTTAAGCATGAATCAGCTGAATCACATTCCTCCATTATAATTAGAAATGATGGGGGGGGGGAGGTCCTACAGCTTATGTTTACGGGGAAAAACAGTGGACTACTTTGAAACTTGGTAGTCTGATAAGTTTGAGGATGGTACATATCAAATTTGGGGTAGAAAGGATGAGAAATGGCTTATACTGAATCAGTTAAAGGTTTGATGAGGGCTTTGTGAAGCTGACAGGTGAGGTGTCCCCCCCCCCCCTTTCATAGACTTTGCATGGGTTGTGTGTCAGCACTGCATTTTTGGAGAAACAGGTCCTCGCTCCCTGAATTTCAAGTGTGATATTCAGCAAAGCTGTTTTTCATTTATTTTTTTGCATCCTAACATTATAAACTGGCCACCTGCCATGAAGGCGTTAGCCAAGATTCCTGCACTGCAGGACCAGATGGCCCTTGGGGTCCCTTCTACAATTCCATGATTCTATGAAATTTTGCAAATATAAAAATTTATTTATTATTATGTTAATATTCACGGTTAGCTCTCCTCTCCCTGTTTTATCCTAACAACAACTTTGTGAGGTATTTGAGACATTGGCTAGCCCAAGATCACCCAGCGAGTTTCATGGATGAGAAGGGATTTGAATCTTCACCTCCCAGATTCCCAGTCCTAGTCTCCATATTTCCAGATGTTGCTGAACTGCAGTACCTAGACGTCCCAGCAAGCATGGCCAATGGCTTGGCTTCCAGATTTTTTATTAGCTTGGTGGAAGTTAAGCGCTGTTCCTTGCGCTGCTCTGGTTCGCCATGGGTTCACCATGCTGGCCACACGAGCCGGAAGCTGTACGCCGGCTCCCTCGGCCAGTAAAGTGAGATGAGCGCTGCAACCCCAGAGTTGGCCACGACTGGACCTAATGGTCAGGGGTCCCTTTACCTTTACCCTCCTCTGCACACATTCCTGCTTGTCAATATCCTTCTGAAATTGTAGTGTCCAGAACTGGACACAATATTCCAGGTGTCGTTTGACCAAGGCAGAATAGAATGGGCCTATTACTTCCCTTGACCTAGACACTATACTTCTGTTGATGCAGCTTAGAAGAGCATTAGCTTTATTTTTTTGCTGCTATTGACTCATGTTAAACGTGTGGCCTTCTAAGGCCCCCTAGATGCTTTTCATATGTACTACTAGTATGCCAGGTGTCCCTCATATTTGTGCAGCTGGTCCTTCCTGCCTAAGTGCAGAATCTAACACTTGTCCCTATTGAAATTCATTTTCTTAGCTGTGGTCCAGTTTTATTAATACCTAATTGGTCAATAAATTTTGCATGTTTTACTTTATTGAAATACACTCACAGCTCATTCCCTTCTTGTTGCTGATTCCCTGGGTCCTCCCACTCTCCTTCATCCCTTTTAACACTTTTCAATTACAAACACTGATCCATAGGTAGCTGTCAAAAGCATTCTTCTGATTGGCTGCAAGTTCATTGCCGCCACCCCAGGAAGTGTCCATCAACCACTGATTGGTTGTATGGATGCTTCCTATCAGCATCAGTTTGGAAATAGTGTAGTTAATTTGCATACAGCTGCCTATATTTGCATACTGATGCCTCCTCTTTCCCCATCTGTCCTCTTGCAAGCTTGAATGTGTCACTTTTTGATCATCTGTCAGAATAATATGTAAACAGTTAAGTACTTTTCCATTGGGATCACAACTGCCCTATTTCTGTGCTTGAAACGAAATGGGATAGAATAAAAAGACCATCTACGAAACATCATGATTCTGCAATTGATCTCTGGCCAATTTCTGGTGGACCATCTAATGACTGCAGTGATGATTCATGAATGGAAAAGGATATTCCTTGTTGTTTATTATTTCCAAATTTAGATTTTCTTTTCAGCAGTTTCCTTTAAAAAAAAAAGTTCACTTTAAAAACAAATCATCATTAAAATAGAAGGCAACATAAAGAAAATCAAGCTCTCAATGACTTAAAGATCAAAGAGATGGTGAAATAAAAATGAATAAGACCCCAAGGTGGTTGTCACCAATGGAGGCTAAGGCCCGGAAAAGACTCAATATGGAGGCCAAATGGCCGAAATATTGGGAAATAATAGAAAAAGATGGAGATAATTGGAGGTTGCAGAGTTTGGAGAAACTAAAAGATAAAGTGCGAGATTGGTTACATTATGCTCAGATCAAAGAGGTTTTTAAGATGGATAAAAAGATAGGATTCCAGGTGGAAAAATCAAAGTTGGAAACGGAATTGTTAGAACCTAAGACTAAGGTACTTTCAAGAATGTATAATTTGCTGCTAAAATGGAATACACAAGATGAAACGGTTAAATCGGCTATGATAAAATGGGCACAGGACATTGGGTACAATATCATGTTTGCTGACTGGGAAAGGTTATGGACCACCGGGTTGAAATTCACGGCATGTAATGCCTTGAAAGAAAATATTATGAAAATGATATATAGGTGGTACATGACCCCAGTCAAGCTTGCAAAAATATACCATTTGTCTGATAATAAATGTTGGAAATGTAAAGAAACTGAAGGAACGTTCTTTCACCTCTGGTGGACCTGCCCTAGAGTTAAGGCTTTCTGGGAAATGATATATAATGAGTTGAAAAAGGTATTTAAGTATACCTTCCCTAAGAAACCAGAGGCCTTCCTTTTGGGCATTGTCGGCCAGAGGGTGTTAAAGAAGGATCGGACATTTTTTATGTATGCAACAACAGCAGCAAGGATACTTATCGCCAAGCACTGGAAAACCCAAGATTTGCCCACACTGGAAGAATGGCAGATGCAACTGATAGACTATATGGAATTAGCAGAAATGACTGGCAGAATCCGAGACCTGGGAGAAGAGGCTGTGGAGCAGGACTGGAAGAAATTTAAGGACTATTTACAAAAATACTGTAAATTGTATGAGTGTTAAGAAAGATGTAAGATTATTAATAATATGGCACCATTAAGATAGTTAAAAGGAGTATGAAGATAAATGAAAATATAGAATGAAAAGACAAATTTTGGATAAATATTATGCTAAAATTAAGCTTTTAAGGTTTGGGTAAAACTATCTAAAATTAGGGACACAATATTGGAAATTATAATATAAGAATTGAAACAAGGTGATAAATTGCTGGGTAAAGTTCGAAAACTTAGAACGCAGGAACGAGAGATGTGAGGAAGTCCAAAGAAGTGAAGAAAATGTGGATATTGAAAAAATTATATGTTATTTTGTTTGCTTTTTTTGTTGTATTGAGAAAACCTTTAATAATTTTTTTTTTTTAAAGAGATGGTGAAATAAAAATGTTTTCATGGCTTTCCTGAAGGAGACAACAGAAATGGTCCAACACTTATCTTTGGGAATTAAACCCCCCCCCCCCCAAATTTATATAGTACCATTAATGCACATGACATTTTACAGAGAAACATGACCCTAAGATAAAATGAGGAATTTAAGGCAGCAATCTTATGCACATTTGTGTAAATTCCAAAGAGCTTAGCTTTGAGTAAACACACAGGATTTTGTGGCAAGTCTTTATGCATTTATACCAGCCAATGGTATGATAATCCCTCCCCAGTACAACTAAATGATATTGACATTTATTTAAAAATGTTAAATGGTTGGATATTTGTTTTCCACTGTAAAATAACTGAGCAGGCTTTCAGCATGATACATGAAAAGTCAGAGAACAGTTTTCTCAGATGTTTGGTGAGGAGAGCAGGCCACGCACAATGCAGCCTTGTGGCTTCTCACTGGCCCACACTGCCTAGCACAAACACACAGACACAGACACAGACACACACACACACACACATCACATTCAGCAAAACCAACAAAGGAGGAGGGAGCAGATCAGAAACATGGGACAGTGGAGAGCAACTGTTCTGCCAGAACAGCTTTTGAGAAGAAGCAGAACTCTGTGTCCTTAAAACTTTGATTGTTACCATCAGTAGTCTTGAAAATTCATTTCCACTTTTCACACTCTCTAAGGAACTTGCATTGTGAGCCTGTCTGGGGAAGTAGATATGAATGCTTACTATACTAGCAACGGAGGGTGTATAAAGAGAGACTGATTTTTTCCTCATAAGGGAATGGAGAGCAACCGGCCTTATCATCTATTAATCGATGCTTACAACTGATCTTAGACATACCTGACATAAATCTGTTCCAACGTTTGATGTGTCTCATATGGAGTTTGTTTAAATATAAATTCTGTATATTGTATTCTGTAATGGAGAAGCTTAAACCTCCATTTTTTAAAACGATAGTTTGTAACCCGGCTTTTGACCCTCGTTCAGATCCCGGGGAAAGTGAATTTGGCAATCTCATTTCAATTCCAGCGGAATAGCTGTTCACGTACAAAAAAAAGGCACCTACCATTTGTCATAGTTGGCAGCTTCTGCCTAAGAATGGTCCAGAACTGCATTGCCATGGAAACTAAATTACCTGCTCCTACTTCTGGCTCTGAAGGTGATTTTAGCAATGGTGGAGGTTGAGAATTTCTAACATAGCAGTGTGTGGCAAAACTTACATGCTTGCAGCATAGCTGACTAATAATTATAGTATGCTAGGAAAAATGATATGTGTGTGAAGGTAGAACTTATGATAATGCAAGGACCATGGTACTAGGTAGAGAAGCAGAGTCATTTTGCAGCCTGCACACAGAGACATCCGTTCTGCCCTTATCGGCTCTCTGTCAGTGGGGGATTGGCCATTCCGTGACCTGGGTAGAGTGCAAGTTTTGTAATCAGTGTAATGATGTTACCAAGCACAGCATCTTAAAGGTAAAGGTAAAGGGAGCCCTGACCATTAGGTCCAGTCGTGACTGACTCTGGGGTTGCTGCGCTCATCTTGCTTTACTGGCTGAGGGAGCTGGCGTACAGCTTCCGGGTCATGTGGCCGGCATGACTAAGCCGCTTCTGGCGAACCAGAGCAGCGCATGGAAACACCGTTTACCTTCCTGCCAGAGTGGTACTTATTTATCTACTTGCACTTTGACGTGCTTTTGAACTGCTAGGTTGGCAGGAGCAGGGACCGAGCAACGGGAGCTCACCCCGTCGTGGGGATTCGAACCACCGACCTTCTGATTGGAAAGTCCTAGGCTCTGTGGTTTAACCCACAGCGCCACCCACGTCCCTCAACTTAGTGCCTTCCAAAAGGATGCATTGCCCTGCTTCCTGAGCCAGGTGTAATTCTAGACTGCAGCTTTGTTGTTTTATCTCATGGGAACATTTGCCCCCATAAGAACAGACACCATTGAGAACAAGTGACAGCTGGTGAATTTTGGAGTCAGTGGGGCTGTATTGGGATGAACATTTTTCTTGGCACCAACAGGCAGGGCATAGTGGCAACGGCCCGCCCCAGTTGCCTGAGCACATAATCTGTTTTTCAAGGTCAGACTGCCTCTGAACCGGAAGGCTACATTTACTTATTGTGGCTAAAAGCCACGATAGACTTGTCTTCTATTAATCTACCCAATCCTCTTTTAAAGCCAACTTAATTGGGGGTTGCTACCACATCTTTTGAAGATGAATTTCATAGGTTACTTATGCATTGTGTAGATGTCTGAAGCCACTACTAATCACTTTCATCGGATTTTAAGATTGAGAAGGAGTAAACACTCTTTCCCCACAGTCTTTCTAATTGTATAATCCTCTGTCATGCCCTCACATAGTCACTGCTCGTATTTTGTTGGCTAAAAAGTGGAAAACCCAAGAATTACCAACAATAGAAGAATGGTAGATGATGATGGATTTTTCAGAGCTAGCCGACCTGACCGGAAGAGTCCGCGACCAGAAGGAGGAGGAGTATCAGGAAGAATGGATGGATTCCTGAAGTGACAGCCAACTTTGGGATTCAAGTATGAAGTGGCACCTCTGAACCCAGAGAGTTGCCTTTGTTATTATGGCAGTGCTGGTAAGATACCCTCCCGTCAGCAGATAGGAACAGAACAAGTGGCCTTATGCTAGATTGGATCTGTGAGTCACCTGGCTTGTCATTGTCTAACACAGGGTGGGAAACTGGAGCTGACTGACATGGCAGCTGAGGGATCCAGAAAGACATTACTTTCTACTATGGCCAATTTTATGCAGATCCAATAATGAGAAGACTGTACAAGATAATGTGGTGATAAGAGAACCAAGGTTCCACCTTTTCACACGCTCCACCTATCTCTATTATCAGCTTTGGGAATATGATTTTGAAATGTTAGTTTACAAACACACCAACACACACACACACACACGAGAGACGGAGAGAAGTTCCCCTGAAGTTAAATCTGAAGAGAGAGTGTGCGTGTTGTGTGTGTGGTAGGAGAAAATGCTGCTGATTGTGTTAATCCAATACATAAAATTCTTCTTTTAAAAGAAGCTGCTATGGTTAGTTTGCTACGGTTAGGCAAAGTGCTGTAAGAAGGCATCCCCATTTTTGTTTGTGAAATGCTGATGGCTATGCTTTTTCTACAAAACAGAGGGGTTTGTAGCAGAGATTTTGTGGGTGAGACCTGCAAATAGATAAAAAGGGAGGATATTTAAAGTCTTATAACTGGCAATTTAAGATTAAGTCACATGGGCATAGATGGTCTGCCTTTAACTTCCTAATTAGCTGTACAGGATCTGTTAAAAGCCAACAAATAGCTCTTCTTATCACTAAATAATTATTCACAATGAGCCCCCTTTTCTAATACATCTTAGAAAAAACATGATGTTAGTCTGGAGATCTCAGTTCAACTCAGCAGCTCATGCTAGAAATAGCTACCAGAATCATAGCTGTCAAGCGTCCCTTATTTGAAGGGACAGTCCCTTATTCCAGCGCCATGTCCCGCTGCTGTCCCTTATTGATGGATGTCCCTTAAATGTCCCTTAAATGATGTCCCTTAAATTTCAAAGGAAGCAGCTCCTCTCCCTCTCTCCCTGCCGGCCAGGGAGGAGGGAGGCTCCAACTGTGTTGCTCACCCAATAAGAAGTCTAAGAACGACTGGGAGCTTGCATGCCTTGTGATGATCAAATCGGCTGCGTTGCCTGGGGACTCGCCTTTGCTCAGCGCTTCCCAGCGGAGAGGTGACAGTGGTATTCCTTGAGGCTTCGTTTGGCTGCTGGCTGGGCTTTCTGCCTTTGGCTCAGAGGGGCTCAGAAGTTGAACATACCTGTGCTGAGTGCTCGGATTGGAATCGGATGGATACGTCATCGACGGCCCACTCGCCCTTGCCGGCGAAAAGGTCTGTCTGGAGTGGGGGCACATGGTGGGGGAAAAGGAAAAGAGATCTCGTGGGAGGGGGGGCTTTTGAATTTGTTTTGGAGGCTCCTTCGATTGACCTATGGGGGGGGGGGAAGAAAGGAGCTGGTTGACTAAAATGGTGGGTGACTGGTGATCTCGTGGCGAGGGGGGGAGGCTGTGTGTGTGTGGCTAGTTAATGCAAGCTGAGGGGTTTTTTGAATGCTGGACGCCATTTTGTTGCACGTGCTGCTGCAAACTTTGCAGTGCAAAGCCAGGCCAGGGAGCCATCTTAAGTGGAGGCTGCATAGGCCTTGTGGTGCATGTGATTCAGATTCTATTCAGTTGAACCTCTGGTTACAAAGTTGGTTGGACAGTGTTCTCGAAGCTACCAGCATGAGTTTGACCAGACTGCAGAAGGACAGGAAGATTGGAGTGCCTGGAACAGGTGAGGCTGCAGGTCCCTTATTTTGGCCGCTGGTCCCTTATTTTCAAGGCTGCTGGTCCCTTATTTTCAAATCTGTAAGTTGACAGCTATGACCAGAATCTTCCTTTTTTGGCTTTAATTCTGCAAAGCTAGATTTAACAAGGAGGGGCAGATAGTCATTGGGCTATTTGGTTTCTCTACAATAAAGCTCCTTTCATCGGGGCTTTTGGACCAAAATTCATGTGTTCTATCAGATAAGCTGTACGCTTGGTATTGTAAACACGCACTGGGAGACAAATAGTACAATCCTCAACTTACATTAGTGGGACATGGATAGGATACCAGTCAGTTGTGCCAGCAGATGCTGAAAAGACATTGGCATTGGAGAACTGCACCACCTGCCTGCGTGCCTGGACATGTCTTCTCCGGCTGCTTCAGGTTGAAACAGTTTTGGTTGCCTCCTTAAGAAACAGCATTTGAAAAACGTTTATGGGGGGTGAGGATTGGAGATACTTGCGAGTGTGCTGGCAACTCAGCTCTGCAGAATTCTGGATAATACCGAACGTTTTGATCCATTCCAGCATGTTTTCTGACCCATTTTTTTGATCTTGCTCACCATGGTGGATGATCTATGCTGGGAGGAAAGGGAGGGGAGGGCATCCCGGATGGCTTTGCCAGACCTTTCAGTGGTTTTTGACATCTTCCGCTATGGTATATTTCTGTTTTCTCTTGGCTGGGATGAGACTTGCTGTGACTATTTTTGTTTTTTGTTGTTGTTAACCCTTTTTTGCAATCATTTTTGTTTGATTTTACAAATGTAAATTAGTTACAATACCAAATACATATCCATAAAATGAGATTTCTCTGAATCTCGGGACTCCCCCCCACCCCCTCCCTCTATTGTCAACATTTCCAACTACATATTATTTCGTAGACTATGTTTTGTATCCATCCATATTGTCCATAGTATTTCTTACATTACAAGTGAGATTAAAATCCCGCTAATGTTTTCATCTGCTTATAGTGGTCTTCTATGTAAATTACAAACTTTCCCCATTCTTTCTTGAATTTCTTGTCTTCTTGGTCTCTGAGTTTCCCGGTCAGTTTTGCCATTTTAGCATAGTCTAACAGCTTAGTTTGCCATTCCTCTTTGGTAGGGACTCGTTCTTCTTTCCATCTCTGGGCTAGTAGCATCCGTGCTGCTGTTGTCGCATACATAAAGAGTCTTTTCTGTTCCTTTGGACTATCGGTAACTATAATTCCTAATAGCTTCTGGTTTTGTTTTTTGTTTTTTACAAAGGTGATTTTAAACATTTTTTTCAATTCATTATATATCATTTCCCAGAAAGCCTTTATTACCTTACATGACCATTACCTTCTTTTTCTTTACATTTCCTTGCTGTGACTATTTTAGGTGGTTCTTGTCCTTCCTGGAGGATAGGTTCTAAAACAGGGGTAGCCAACATGGTCTCCTCCATATGTTGTTGGACTAGAACTCCCAGTACCCAAGGATGGTGTCAGGACAATTGGTCATGCTTGCTAGGGCGGTCGAGCTCTGAAGTCCAATAGTGTCTGGGGGCATCACCCTAGCTGCCCCTGTTCCAGAAGGTAATGCTGAGAGACATTTGCTCAGTGTCCTGGCCAGGGCCACAACCCTAATGGTCTCTCAAGGGTCTATCTTGAACTCTCTGCTATCTACAGAAAACAGCTGGGAGGGGTCTTCAAGAGAATCTCAGTTCAATATCACCAATATACTGATGATATAGAAGTCTTATCTCTCACTTCCATCTCAGTCTATAGAGGTCCTGAAGATGCCTGAAATCAAGAACAGACTGGATGTGAGATAACTTCTCCTCCTCCTCCATCATATTATTATTATTATTATTATTATTATTATGCCCTTCATCCAAAGAGCTCAGGGTCATTTACAAGTAAACAGTTAAAACAAAAAACGAAACAAAATAATTTCACGGGTCAGAGCCCAAATCTCGGACACAATAGCAAATTTTAATTCAATATATAGCTATATATATAACATATAAGCTATATATAAACACGCACACAATATTCTCACAACAACCCTGTGAGGTAGATTATGCTGAGAGATAGTGAGCTTCATGGTTCAGTGGGGATTTGAACTCTGGTCTCCCAGGTCCAAGTCTGGCATTCTAACTATGACACCACGCTGGCTTGCATAATAGGAACTGCTAATTTTATTTATTTATTCCATTTCTATCCCAATCTATTCTATTTCCCAAATGGAAAATTAATCCAGGCCTGTGCTCTTGGTTAGTAGAACTGCTGATTCAGTGACAGGTTATTTTTGGCAGGTTTGCACTCTCCTTGAAAAAGTAGGTTTACAGCTTGAAGGTACTCCCAGATTGCAGGTATGGGCTGCTTTTTGCCCAGGTGAGGTTGGTATGTAAATTGTGCTTGCTTCTGGAGAGAACACACGTCTCTGGTGCATCTAAGTTAGATTTCTGTAATGTACACTTCGCAGGGTTGCCTTCGAAAAGTATCTGGAAATTTCAGGTGATACAAAGTGCAGTGGCTGAACAACTGCCTTTTGCTAGACTTTTGGAGCAAGCGTTTCCCCCTCTTTACCAGCTTCACTAAGCTCCAGTCCACTTCTCTGTTTAAAGTGCAGCATATTAGTTTTTAAAGCTTTAAACAGCTGGCAGCCAGGACAAGTAAAAGATTGCCTCATATCTGTTGTAGTCCATGACCATTATTCATCACTGCCTTGTGTCACTCTTGACACTTCACAAGTAAACGACCAGTCTCCCAACAGCTGTAGAAGCAAAAATGTTCTTCACTCCCACTGCACTGTGGACTGCAAGCCCACAGCAAAACCGACCCCAATGCACTGCTAACAACTGCCCAACATGGGGAGAGCACAGCTTCCAAAACTTAGCTGGGTAACTCAGCTAAAGACTGCTCCCAAATTATGTGTGCATTTGCTATCAGCCCCCACCTTCCCCCCGGGCTGCTCCTGGTGCCAAAAAACACTGCACTATGGGGGGGGGGTGGGCAAACCCATGGACCTCATAATGTTGTTCTTATCTCCAGAGATGTCGCAAGGTGGATGTGGTGGGTTTGGTCCACCCCGGGTGTCACCTCCAAGGGGGTGACAAAATGCTGTGCGACACTCGATGTCTGTGAGAGACGCTGTGCCTTTGGCACGCGCAGGCTGCCCGGCTGCCCCTCACCTGTAGGGCGGCTGGCAGACTCCCCAGTGCAACCCCCTCCCAAAAGCTCAAGAACTTTGGCTCCCCCCAAAAAAGAAGTTCAACAACTTTGGCTCCCCCAAAAAACTCAACAACTTTGGCTCTGCAAAAAAAAGGGAAAAAAGAAGAAAAAAGAAATAAAGTCAAACCATTTTTGCAGGCAAAAAATAAAAAATAAAAATCGCGCGGGGGTGTGTGTGTGTGACAAGAATTTTTCTGCAGCGGTTCCAGCTAACCTTGCTACGCCACTGCTTATATCCAGGGAAAAAAGAGGCAATTCTACACAAGCAACCAGGATAACCTATCACACGGGGAAACCTGTTTAATTGGCATTGTACTACACTCCAGTAAAGCAGACAATGGCTTCTGCGAGTGCACAAGTGGAACCTATTTGCATCTCATAGATGATTAAAATAGATTTAATTGCATTTGTCTGCAGCCTGGTGAGTAAGGGCACATCTGCCACATTTGCCGTGGCCTCTGTTTCCTAGAACTAATGGACTGTATTGAGATGCCGCACAGAGAGCTTTTACCTCTGAAAGTCCTCGTACCTTCTGCTGTGTGCCTGCTTTATTGTTCGCCCCTGAGAGTTCATGATGTAAAGAACCATTAAAAGCAAAGAGAAAGACGACCAAGAGGCAGTGGACTTAATGCAAGGAGCCTGCCTGCATCTGTTTGTGCGAAAGCCCTAGGGTGCTCAGATGCTCCCAGGTGTGATTTTTATAAAGTGAGATGAACAGTAATTTAAGTCATTAATTTGTGTTGATTCTTGGCAAACAACACCGTGGTGCCTAATCTCACTGTGTTGAAAACCTGGCACTTGCTGAACAGTACATTCAAATGAGATTCTCACTCTTTCCCCCCCAGGCTGTAAGCGCTGTGACAAAGCTCTGGGCAGGGGGAGAGAAACACATGCTACTTATTACAAATCCAGCATTTAACAGATTTGCCTATTTAAAAACCTCCAAGATTCTGCAGTAGACTATTAAAAGGGAGTATGAAATAAGGTAGAAATATTTTTGCCTATGTGCCTCATAAAATCCCAACATTACAAATATGAAGGTGTATTTAACAAATGAAACAATTTAGGTAATGTAATCTCAACATTTGCAGTGTTCACAACCAGTCCTCACACAGATGCATATTGATCCCCTTCAGGAGGAGGAAGACAGTGCACTACAGTGAGATGAGAGAACGAGAGCTGGTCCTGGACACTTTGGACTGCTTCCAAAAATGGCACCCCATTCTCATTGCTCCTTGTGACGCTTAGGCACACGTCTCTGTTTTGCAGTGTCATCATTAGGACATGGATTTTCCAGTCCACCTTTATTTATTTATTTGCTGGTTGCCCCTCATTCAGTATGGAAATTCAAGATGTGATTATGCTACACCAGGGTCTCAGAATCCCTACATATTATGGGGGACTGGAAAAGAATAAGTGGATGCTATTTTTGGTGGTAGCCCCATGTCTTGGAAAGTTCCATCCTTAACCTCTAGCACCCTCTGCAGTCTAAGGGCTGGTCCACACATACATGTATGCTCCTTGATTTCTCAGCTCTTCAGTGCCCGAGGGATCTGCAGAAAAAGGAGTTTCACTATTGCATTCTTCTTCATTGTCAAATAATTCACTAATTTTGTTACTCTCCAGGAGAGGACTGGAGTGCGAGAGAAGGGGAACATCTGGGAGACTTTGGACTGTATTCTGAGCTTGTGATTGTTCCTTCTGCCCCTCAAGAATCTAGCTGGGAGCCACTGCTCAGAGACACAGGCTTCTGGCATCTCAGTCAGTGGCATGCTGCAGGCAGCAATCTGCACAGCGATAGGTCAATGCCAGTGGGAGTCACCTCAAGGGGGAGACACCACAGGGAGTTACCCCTCAGGTGTCTCCCCTTTTTGCATGCCGTGGGTACAAAGGGCTGCACCCAGATAGATTGGTTTTCATATACCTGGTGTAATGGTTTGTGAATAGTGCATTTTAAACTATTGATTTTTATTGGGTTGTTTATACAGTGGTACCTCGGGTTACATACGCTTCAGGTTACATACGCTTCAGGTTACAGACTCCGCTAACCCAGAAATAGTGCTTCAGGTTAAGAACTTTGCTTCAGGATAAGAACAGAAATCAGGCTCCAGCACCGCAGCAGCAGCGGGAGGCCCCATTAACTAAAGTGGTGCTTCAGGTTAAGAACAGTTTCAGGTTAAGAACGGACCTCCGGAACAAATTAAGTACTTAACCCGAGGTACCACTGTATTTGTTGTTTTAGATTGTATTCCCTTCAGGGTGGCATTCTTATTTTGACTGTGTACAGCACTAGGAACATTGATGGCTTTATATAAATAAATGATAATCACCAGCATCATTTAAATCCTTTATGTTTTGTTACATATTCACTAACTTCACATTCATTCTTGCTGTTCCCATTCATATTTGTTTCTCCTTGCTTTTATTGGGAGACGAGCAGCCTGTAATTTGGCTGTTTTCCATATAATTGTTGTGAAATTTTTGGGCATTCTATTTGTTTGCTTATTCATTCATTATACTTTTTTCATATTACCCTTCATAAAAAATAATGAAGGCAGTTTTTATAAGAAGAAAATACAAATGCAATGGGTAATCTCCAACTCAGATACTCAGAGTAGACTCAGTGGACGCAAGTTACTGAAGTCCATTCGTTCAGTGGGCCTGCTCTGAGTATGAGACATCATCCAGTTGAAATAAAAATAATGCAAATGAAACAGTCATAATGACCACAAGAAGTAAAAGGTGGCAACTTTTATAAAGCAGGACAAAACAATCAAGGCAGCTAAAATTATATGTATAAGGTCTGGGTGTTGAAAAGACAACAAAGCCGGTGCCAAGAAGACTTCTCTGGGGGGGAGCATCACCACTCAAAAAACCATCTCCACGGCCCCTATTCACCTTAAATGAGTGACTTTTGTTGTTTAGTCATTTAGCCGTGTCCGACTCTTTGTGACCCCATGGACCAGAGCACGCCAGGCACTCCTGTCTTCAAAATGAGTGACTACCTATATGTTAACTCTCCATTGAGAAAGAGAATGCAAGTGAAAAAGAAAAGGAGCATGATAAGTGGTTGAAGAAATTGAATTTGCACTATTGGCATAAGATTATGTGTTACCGTATTTGCCCCTGGTTTTCAGGGAGCCTTCTTCCCCACTTCCCCACTGGTGCATGCTCTCGCACAACTGGTGCATGCTCTCGCACAGGAAACTATAAATTACTTACTGGTAGGTGGCGGTGGACCCAAACCTGTTTATTCCCATTAGCAAACACGGGGTACAAGATATACAAATCCTCATAAGAGACACAGATCATGAGCTTGCAGACTTCATTTTTATTCAAGTCAGAAAAATGTTCCTTGTTTGAAAGTCAGTGAGCTTGTACATGCTCGGAAATTGTTTACCATGTTTCAGAAACACAAACATAAGGCTACACTAAGCTTGATCAGCCAAGTCTGACTGTATCCTCTCTAATATAGCACAGCCAGTAAGCGGCATGAAAGTATAATTTGCAAATGCCGTTGGGAAAAGAAGACGAGCCTTTCTGGGTAGTTAAGATGCTTTTTTCCCAATTTAAGAAGAAATCTACGAAATAGAAAACATTTCACTTGAAGGCAGAAAATGGCTGCTACGTTGGTCTCCAATGCCATAAAAAAGAAGTGATGCTTCTATTTTGTGAAGCAGAAATCAGATGATTCAAAAGGACATGTGCCACGAGTTTCCTGTTTAATGTTGCAGTCAACCAGCAGAAAAGATTTCAGGGAGAGTTTTGTTAGTATAGATAGAAGATTTGGTTGATCATTGGCTAAGTTGAGCTGAAAGTTCTCTGGACATATTTTTAGACTTTAAAGTAATGATTACGGGGTTCAGCTCCCCACTGAGGGAAACCTTATTGATCCTAACTTTTTTACAGCAGTTTGCAGCTATCCTCTCCTTGTCCCCAGCTGGAGTCTGAGTGACTGCTTCTTTCTTTGTTTCTCAATAAATCTAATCCAGAGTTCATGTTCATGTGATGACAGTTACCATTTTACCATTCAAAAGCAAATGGAGCCCATTCTGGATACTGGTGGTCTGTTTGTTTTTTTAGCTTACTGGGTTTTTCCTGGAAAAGGAAAATCCAGATTAAATTGGGGAAAATGTGGGCTTCCATTTTGATGTCAACAATATTGTGTGGATGCTGCGGAAAACACGCTTATCCCACCATCAACACCTGTCTGGAAGCACTGTTGGAGTGACGAGCATTGCTTTCCACCCTTCTTTGCTAACCAGAGTTAATAAATTCACAAAGCTTTTGCAGTGATCTCCTCAAGCGTCCAAAGCAAGGAGTCTGACAAAGATCTTTATGAATGCCTCCAACAAAAGATATGGTCCTAAAAAATATCTGAAGCTATGAAGAGTAGTTAACGTTCACCCTCCAAAATCTGCTAGAAGAGGGTAAGGCAGCCGCTCCTTCTCTTGTTCCCAGGGGTGAAAAAGAACCAATGCAGTCCCTGGCTGACAAAGAGAAGCGCCCCCTCAGGCAGGGATGTCAGCTCCTCCACCTCTTCCTGTTGTCTCCATTGTCTGTCTCCAGGCACAAGAGAGAGCATCACAGGTATAATCAGTGATAGCCAAGCAGGGCCCTCTGGCTGTGCTCCGCAGCAGAAACCCAAGGCAGCTGCCTCTGACTACAAATTTATTTTTGGAGAGACAGAGGGTTCATGGAAACAAACAGTAGTAGGTCAGCACATAGCTGAGGGCAACCGACAGGACTTTCCATTTCTCTGGCAAAAAAGAAAAGAAAAAGAAAAGGCAATTCCAGTCCTCAATAGAGTGGATTCACAGTAAAAATCCCCCTCGCTTAATTATTCTAGAAACACAAGCCACCTACCCATTTCAGAATACAACTTGGCTTGTTACCATAGTTCTGATTCTTTTAATGCCTTTCTCCCTCTTAGCCTGAGACAGCTTCCTGCGGAATATTGACAGGAGAGCTGTGTGCTAAAAGGAGTATTTTTGTTGCCAGTTGCGGCTACCAGTAGAGTATCAGTGACATTGTTACAGGTGTGGAATCAAACCTGAAACAGAAGCTGATGTTTTCTGAGTTGTTATCGTTGTCTTAAAAAATGTGGACCTCTCGTCTGCTCCTTCTCAAAATAGAAAGCCCCCACACTACTTTGTTTTTAATTGACAGCCAGATACCAAGACCAACTTGGGAGCTTTTATACGGTTCAGACCCTGCTATAGGACCTGTTTTGATCCTTTGAGATTTATGGGGCTTGTTATCCTGTCTTTCCTGAGGTTGTGGGTGGGTGGCTGCCCTGAATGGATTCCCTGTGGATTCTGGCCCCGACGCCATCTGACTGTAGGAATATTGCTACCTTATTTCATACTATTGTTATGTGTTGGGGCGCCAGAGTTTTGTGGGTGAAAGGCACTCATAATTCTTAGAATTAGACAAGCTAGAATCAATCAAGGTTTGATTAAATTATGCCAAACACAGAAATTTCTAGGTTTAGCTTATGCTAACCAGCCAGACTAGCCTGGCAGGGTTAGCTGAGTGTAAGCTAATAATAATAATAATAATAATAATAATAATAATTCATTTATACATACCCCACCCATCTGACTGAGTTTCCCAGCCACTCTGGGTGGCTCCTAACAGAATTAAAAGCACAATAAAATATCAAATATTAAAAACTTCCCTAAACATTAAGTGTCAGGATGCTGTCAGTGATTCCCGGCCAGTTGCCCAGGAAAGTATAAAGACAGGGCAAAGTTCCTTACTGTCCTTTTTCATTTCAATATTACAGAGAGAGCCTATAGAACCCAGCCTCTTGGATAATGGCATTGTGCCAAGTGAATCTCCACCCCACCCCCGTCTCTCCCACTTCCTCATTCACCAATCTCATCGTTTCTCCAATGGGTGCTGCTAGGTGCCCTCTGTCTTTGAGCTCTTTGCTCTCCTACTTTTAAGGCTCGCCGGGTTCTGGGAGATGGAGGGTCTGGAATGCTTTCTAAAGCCAACATGTCAGCTGGGTGTTGTTCTGGCTCTTCCATGATTTCCCAACTTTCCCCCTCATCTGCCTCTGAGCTGCAACCTCCCTCAACCCCCTGTTGTAACTCTATACCGTCTTCCTCTTCCTCCTCCTCCCTGGAGGGGTCAGACTGGGGAGGCGGTCTCCACCATTCCTCCTCTGCCCAGTCTCTGACATCAAGAGACAAAGACCAGTGATGGGCCCTCAAGGAAACCATCAAGGGAGAGTGAAGGCGGCCAGACAAGGAGGGGGAGGGGCCCTTCCTTCAGCCTTGTGTTGGGGGGCAGAGACCAAAGGGGGGGGGGAGAACACGATATGGGCCAGCTGTGACAGGCTGGAACAAAAGAGGCACAGGGCATGGTTTTGGCTGTTCTCTGAATCCAACGCTGCGCTTATGGAGGAAGGCAAACCCACTTGGGGTGCAAATGCTCTGCAATCACTTATGCCATCCACCCTGAAATCCTAGACTCTGCAATCTTCATCTAGGCTCAGGTTGTAAATATGTATAAATAATCCATATATCATAATGACACCACAGTCTCTGCTGTGACTCATTTCCAAAAGGAAACACAAACTCTGTGTAAGTGCCAGGAACCCATGGAGTCTCATGCCCCATGCAGCAGAGATTGGAGTGGCAGGTAACCATTTCACCCTTCAGCATTTCTTTTTGGCCCACATCCACCTTTCTGAAACTGGAGAAGAGCTCTGGGCTGAATAGTTTGGCCAGAACTACTTCAACTTCAGGCTTGTGATTGCATTGCTCTTGCACAGGGGTCAGCAAACTTTTTCAGCAGGGAGCCAGTCCACTGTCCCTCAGACCTTTTTAGGGAGGCGGATTATATTTTGTGTGTGGGGGGGGAATAAATGAATTCCTACGCCCCACAAATAAACCAGAGATGCATTCTAAATAAAAGCACACATTCTACTCATGTAAAAACACCAGGCAGGCCCCACAAATAACCCAGAGGTGCATTTTAAATAAAAGGACACATTCTACTCATGTAAAAACACACTGATTCCTGGACCGTCCGTGGGCCGGATTTAGAAGGCAATTGGGCCGGATCTGGCCCCCGGGCCTTAGGTTACCTACCCCTGCTCTTGCATGTGCTTTCCTTGCCTGCTGGGCTTGCAGAAGGAGAATTGCGCATCCATTCTCCCCACAGCAGCCTCCTGCACCCGACAAAGTCTCCGCTGAGTTGGATTGGGACCTAGGATGGAGCTGAGGGCTGCAGTGCAAGGCATCTCCCATGGTTTCCTTCCCATTCCTTCCTCCCACTGGACCCCCACACCCTAATCCATAGAGAATCAAAGTGAATTATTGGTAGGATTGGGAACAGAACTGAACACTGGGGCAGACCTACCTGAGGGTAACCCACATAAATGTTTACATTTATTATTGTTTTTTCTAGTGGCTGCCAGGATGGAATAAACAGCCTAAGCTACTTCACAAGTTTGCTGAGAGGCTAAAATGGGAGGAAACATGTATTCTTGTTTCCATTTTTAGCACTTTTAGAAATAGGTGTTTGCTTAATCCCTTTTATAAACCCATTTATGCTGACATCCCTCACAATGTTCTGCAGCAAGGAACCCCATGAATTTATTGAGTGTTTCATGAAGACCTTGTAATGAAACCAAGTTTGCTTGATAAAGCGACTGGCATTTCATAAAGATCAAACTCCACTTTGGGAATCAGTCAAAAAGCCAATCTTCCTTCTCGCATGCCTTCCTTTGTCTGTCACCTAGACAACCCAAGGAGGTGTAATTTAGAAACCAGAAGTAAGAAATCCTGTCAGCCTCTAAGTAGAACAGGAGCCTTGTGGCGCTTGTTCCAGGCTCATGGAAAATGGGGTGGGGGTTGAGGAAGATACTTTTAATGAAACTTTCCCCCTCGCCTAAAACCAGTGCCAGATTACCAAGTAGGCAGTAGGCACCACCTTAGGGGCCCCACACCTTTAAGGGCCCCGTGACAATGGATCAAAATAATATTGATTGGATCTTGAAAGGAAATTACAATCAAGCTTTCTTAGCTCAATGCGGGTGGTGTGTGTGTGGGGGGGGGGGGGGAGATTTCAGCTGCCTAGCAGCTTCCACAAAGTTTAATCTGGCACTGCCTGCAACTGTCACACACTGTACTGTATAGTGCTAATGTGCCAGTCTCAAATCTGAGCACTTTCTTGTCATATAGCAAGGGGAAGTTTCCTGGAGAGTATGGAGATGAAATCCCTCTGAAACGTCCCCAAATATCACAGGGAGGCAGTTTCATTAATTGCATGGCACACAGCTCCTCAACCCTGCTCCTCCCCCTTCAGGATTTCCATATATCCAAGGAGAATTTGCTTAATGTACCTATTGTTCATAAGCAAACAGTATAAAAATGATGCTCATCAGTGGCGTAGCGTGGGGGGGTGCAGAGGGGGCCGGCCGCACTGGGCGCAACATCTGGGGGTTAGGGTTAGGGTTAGGGTTAGGGTTAGGGTTAGGGTTAGGGGGTGCAAATCCAGGGTTAGGGGGCGCAAATTACTTGCTTTGCCCCGGGTGCTGACAACCCACGCTACGCCACTGATGCTCATAGGAATGTAAGAAGAGTCCTGTTGGATCATGCCAAAGGCCCACCTAGTCCAGCTTCCTTCTTGGAGAGCTGAGCCACACTTCCGCATGCTGTTCCTGCTGCTCCCCCCCCCCCAGCAGCAGTGGCGCCCGGAGCGGGCAGATGCGGGTTGCGGAGGGCAATGTGAGGAGGACGCAACAGGGCAGGTACGTGCCGTTCCAATCAGTCCAATCAGACTGATTTGAAGGGCGCATGCCTGTTGTGTTCTCATCATGCCACTCTGCCAGCGCGTTCCCCCCGAAAAATGCCCCCAGAGTTATTGCCCCAGCAGGCAATATGCCCCTGCCTCCAAGGAAAACTGCTCTTTAGTGCTCCCTCAGAGTGAATGCTAATTCAGGTTTTTGTCAGATTCATGTTGCTCTGATTTGGCACTAAAGAGTGGGTTTTCCCCAGGAAAGCAGTGGGGCAAAGGGTAAACCACTTGGATCTGGGCCTAGAAAGTGTGGGTCAGCCAGAAAACTGCTCAGACCCGTGCTTTCTGGGCAGAGGACAAGCAGAGGTGTGGACAAGTTCTCACAGTGTCTAAGCAGATGCCAGTGGGGACCCCATAAGCCGGGCTTGAGTGCAAGAGGACACACCCCACCTTGCGATTCTCAGGAACTGAATGGCCCTGTGATTCCCTCCCCCAAACCAGGAGTCAATGTGTTTGGATTCATATTCAAAAATACCTATGCATTATCACTGCATGGTCATTGCAGATTGCAGATTGGAAATTGGAATTGTACTTCAATGTTGGACTGTAGATATCAGCTTCTTGAGACACTGCCTAATAAGTAAGGTAAAGGTAAAGGTACCCCTGCCCGTACGGGCCAGTCTTGACAGACTCTAGGGTTGTGCGCTCATCTCACTCTAGAGGCCGGGAGCCAGCGCTGTCCGCTGGTCACTTCCGGCCAGCGTGACAAGCTGCATCTGGCGAGCACACAGAGCGCCGTTTACCTTCCCGCTGGTAAGCGGTCCCTATTTATCTACTTGCACCCGGGGGTGCTTTCGAACTGCTAGGTTGGCAGGCGCTGGGACCGAACAACGGGAGCGCACCCCGCCGCGGGGATTCGAACCGCCGACCATGCAATCGGCAAGTCCTAGGCGCTGAGGTTTTACCCACAGTGCCACCCGCGTCCCGCCTGCCTAATAAGTACCACCTGGCGATTATGTAGCATACTGGGACATTAATTTTATTGTTGTGTTTCTAATATCATAATATTGGTATGTTTCTTCGTGACCAATTTTCTTAACTTTTATTGTGGAATATTGCATTACTAGGGTAATTGACTTCGCTGAGCCTGTTGTAATTCCTCTTGTAGAAATCAATTTTGCTACTAAGTGCAGGTCTTAGATATTTTTGAACTTGCAATGAAAGCTCCGAAGAACCACCCCATGCACTCATTTTAAATTAGAGGTTAGCATGTATGTGCATGAGTTCCATCCAATTGCACCCCTCCACTGGAGGAAGACTGACCATCAGAGGCTTCCATCAGTTTAAAGGGGTGGGATGTGGGAGGTGATTTTAGCAAACTCTTCCTTTATTTCACATTCCCCCTGCACCACCAAACCTGCCGTTCTAAAAGATCTTCTAATGTTCTGAAGTAGATTTAGGGATGCACACAGGGAGCTGCAGAGGGAAGTGGGGGAATAAGCACATATCTCTTCCCTCCCTTTCTGTTAATGGAAGCCTCCACTGGATAAAAGAACCTCCCACAAGCAGAGGGACACAACTGAATACAACCTGGATATACCGTATATTCATGAACACACACACATCTTTACTGTGGCAAGTGACATTCTGGGAGATCTCTAATAGACTATAGTTAAGTTTGCAATGTAGATAGGCCCCACATAATATGTAATAATAATAATAATAATAATAATAATAATTTATTATTTATACCCCGCCCATCTGGCTGAGCTTCCCCAGCCACTCTGGGCGGCTCCCAATCAGTATTAAAAACAATACAGCATTACATATTAAAAACATCCCTGAACAGGGCTGCCTTAAGATGTCTTCTGAACGTCAGGTAATTCTTTATCTCTTTGACATCTGATGGGAGGGCGTTCCACAGGGCGGGCGCCACTACCGAGAAGGCCCTCTGTCTGGTTCCCTGTAACCTCACTTCTCGCAATGAGGGAACCGCCAGAAGGCCCTCGGCGCTGGATCTCAGTGTCCGGGCTGAACGATGGGGGTGGAGACGCTCCTTCAGGTATACAGGACCGAGGCCGTTTAGGGCTTTAAAGGTCAGCACCAACACTTTGAATTGTGCTCGGAAACGTACTGGGAGCCAATGCAGATCTCTCAGAACCGGTGTTATGTGGTCCCGGCGGCCACTCCCAGTCACCAGTCTAGCTGCCGCATTCTGGATTAATTGCAGTTTCCGGGTCACCTTCAAAGGTAGCCCCACGTAGAGCGCATTGCAGTAGTCCAAGCGTGAGATAACTAGAGCATGCACCACTCTGGCGAGACAGTCCGCGGGGAGGTAGGGTCTTAGCCTGCGTACCAGGTGGAGCTGGTAGACAGCTGCCCTGGACACAGAGTTAATCTGCGCCTCCATGGACAGCTGTGAGTCCAAAATGACTCCCAGGCTGCGCACCTGGTCCTTCAGGTAATCATGTATTTTAATGAGAATTGCTAGCTTAAAATTTTAATTAAAATTTGTGGACAAGCCAGAGGTTGGTGTCAGACCTGAATCCGGGAGATGTTGCTTCAGAGCCGTGCTCAGCCATGAAGCCTGCTTGGTCATGTTGGGTCAGTCACTATGTTTCAGCTTAATCTATTGGATGGAGTTTCTGAAGGGATAAAATGGGATAACCCTCTGTATACTTCCCTGAACCCCAGAGAAGGATGTAGGAGTACAAATGTGAAATATAAGCATGATTTGTATGTTGGGTCAGAATAAAAATGTCAACCCCCACCCCTGACTGCAAATGTCCAGTAGGCCTTGTAGACTCGTTAGCAGCTAATCATACTCTTTGGTGCCTCAAATTTGGTATGCAAATGTTGTAAGAAATATTCTGCAGTGATCTGACAGACGGCTCAGTTGTTGACAGAGAGTCAGGGAAGTTCTTGGCTTAATGAGTGTGGGAGTCAGTCATTAGTTGACGAAAGGATACCACAGTGGCATTTTAGAGAGCGGAGACATCCTTTGGCACTTTAGTCATTTGAATGGCACAGAAAAAGCAATGTTTACATTTCTCACCACTTAGGGTGAAAAGGGAGCAGGCCGTTGCTATTTCAGGTGATTGCTTTATGCACACTCACAAAACAGAATACAGTGGTACCTCGGGTTACATACACTTCAGGTTACATACGCTTCAGGTTACAGACTCCGCTAACCCAGAAATAGTACCTCAGGTTAAGAACTTTGCTTCAGGATGAGAACAGAAATCGTGCTCCGGTGGCACGGCAGCAGCAGAAGGCCCCATTAGCTAAAGTGGTGCTTCAGGTTAAGAACAGTTTCAGGTTAAGTACGGACCTCCGGAACGAATTAAGTACTTAACCCGAGGTACCACTGTATGCTAACTCTTCATCACCTCCATTTGGATGCTTGCTACAATATACTTTGTGATATGGTACACATCTGAGAGTTTTGCACCTCGGAGGCTAACAGTGCATGCCTACATGAAAGTAATTTCCACTGGGTTCACTGAGACATACACGTAGCAAGTGTGTATAGGACTGATGCCAAAGAGGGTGAGCTATGAGCAAGGAAGTCTTCCGTTCACTCACAAAGACACTTAACTGTCATTGAGAAAGCCCATATTTTCTTAGCTTTCACTTATTATATGTCAGCATGCAGAAAACAGTATTGCTTTAGCTTCACAGAGCTGTAGCAGTAGCAGCCGGTGGGGTCCGGTGGTGACACTCTGGGCACCCATGTAGCTGCTGCATACTGCGATGGAGGGGGGAGCAAGGCAGTGGCAAGATTGGCGCTGGGATGCCTTTGCACTGCACCAGTCTGGCATTCCTGCCAGCGTGTTTGCACGGCACTGACCTCACCATCGCTTTGCTCCCCCCTCCTCCTGTAAGCAGCAGCAACATGGGTGGCCAGAGCTCAGGTGGGTGCTGCTGCCAAACCATGCTCCGAGGGGTATTGAGATAATGCATGTGAAGTCATTTGAACACATGCAATGTACTAGCATTACAGAGGCTTTTAAAAGAAGCATGTGGCAATTTGCAGTTAAACAGTTCTATGTAATGGGCAGGAAGAACCAGGCTTGGTTAATTGACTCACTAATGGTGCCATGCAAAAGCCAGTCACAATCTCTTGTATGTACAAATGTGTAAATGATTCACCCCATATTCGTGCCCCAAGGAGTGGGACAATCACAGGCTCTGTTCAGGAGAATGTGTGAGCAGGGTTGTGCTGGTTAGTCAGGTTCCTGACATTGCAGCCTCCAGCTAATGCCTCCCTGATATCTAGCCCTATGCAGAAGAAGGGCTCATGTGTGAGAGAGCCACACCAAATACACTGTGTGTCCCAAAAAGCCTCTCCCCCAGCAACCAGGGAGGAGCCTTTGCTGTGGTTGCAAAGAATCCTTCCTACACGTTGAACATTCAAATGGCAGGAGGAGGGACCAGTCAGGGCACATGATGTTGGGAACAGAATGCAAGGTGGTGTAGCTCTACACATATAGTGTAGTGGATTTGTAACTGGCTGACTGACCAAACCCAAAGGGTGCTCATCAATGGTTCCTCTTCATCCTGGAGAAGAGTGACTAGTGGGGTGCCACAGGGTTCTGTCTTGGGCCCGATCTTATTCAACATCTTTATCAACGACTTGGATGATGGACTCAAGAGCATCCTGATCAAATTTGCAGACGACACCAAACTGGGAGGGGTGGCTAACACCCCAGAGGACAGGATCACACTTCAAAACTGTTATGTAGTGAAGTTTCACCCTGGGCCAGCAGGGGGATACTGTATATAGTTTTCACTCAGGTCTGTAGATAGTTTTCCCTCAGGTCCGCGTCAACCTGGTTTCCTGGGACAAATGACCGTGGCGCGTTGGCACAGCCTGGGGGTTCAGCCACGGCAAAGTCCGGGTGTAGCCGGTCGAGCGGTGACCTGAGGCGGCGGCCCATAAGCAGTTCAGCAGGACTCCTCCCTGTGGCCGCATGAGGGGTGATGTGTTGCACGAACAAGTATTCGGCGACCGGCTCATCCATCGCCCGGGGAAATCGATGGGCCATGCCGACGCCCTCAGCCGTTGCCCTCTTCCAGCATTTGTGGAAGACCCGGCTCCAGCTTCATCGCTTCTTCTGATTGAGGATCTTCCGGCAGCGCCTGTATCAGCTGCCACTGTGGCCTCCGCGTCTGCCCAGGATCGCACCATCAGCCGGGTGCTCAACTGGGTGTGGAGGGGGTGGCCACAAGGGCCTTTTGCATCGGAGTTCCAGCCCTTCGCAACCAGACAACATGAACTCTCAGCTCATCGCGGCTGTCTGCTGTGGGGAGACCGCGTCGTGATTCCCCAGGGACTCCGTCAGCGCGTCCTGGAGGCTCTGCACGTTGGCCACCCGGGAATTGTCAAAATGAAGGCGTTGGCTCGGTGTTACGTCTGGTGGCCTAATATGGACGATGCCATCACTGCCTGGGTGTCCGCCTGTCAAGCGTGCCAAGAGTCGAGGCCTGCACCACCGGCAGCTAAGGGACACACCTGGGAGACGCCAAAGACACCCTGGTTGAGGGTGCACATCGATCTGGCTGGCCCCTTTCACGGTCGGACCTTTATGGTAGTGGTGGACGCCTATTCCAAATGGCTGGAGGTCACCCTGATGCCCTCCACCACTACCGAAGCTGTCATCCGGGTGCTGCGAGGCCTGTTTGCAACGCATGGGTGTCCTGATGTCCTTGTCTCTGACAACGGACCACAGTTCACGTCAGGCACGTTTGAGCGGTATCTTTTGGGACTGGGCATCCGCCATGCCCTAATGGCACCCTTTCATCCATCCAGCAACGGGCAAGCGGAAAGAATGGTGCGCTCGGCAAAAGAGGCACTGGCGCGCCTGGACCGGGGAGACTGGCATGAGCGGGTCGCCGAATACTTGTTCGTGCAACACATCACCCCTCATGCGGCCACAGGGAGGAGTCCTGCTGAACTGCTTATGGGCCGCCGCCTCAGGTCACCGCTCGACCGGCTACACCCGGACTTTGCCATGGCTGAACCCCCAGGCTGTGCCAACGCGCCACGGTCATTTGTCCCAGGAAACCAGGTCTTTGCCCGGAACTATGTGGGGGACATTCCTTGGGTGCCAGCCACAGTAGTGGGAGTCACGGGACCTCGCTCGTACCAGGTGGCACTCGAAGACGGACGCTTGTGGCGACGGCACATAGACCAGCTTAGGCGCAGGGTTGGGGACTTGGACACTACCGAGGTGCCCCCAACTGCGCTTGCGGCTCCAGAAGAGACACGTACAGATGGCGAGGCCCCACCTACACCTCCCTCGCAAACTGCCAGCGTGGAGCCGAACCAAGCCGCTTCAGAGGGTCTGCCAGACTTACCACAGACTCAGACCACTCCACTTGCGGAGGCTCCACCCACAGCAGCGGATCCAGGGGATTTGGTTCCAACGCCATCTAGGGTCGCACCACAGCCTCAGCAAGAACTGTGTGGCCCTCCGGACTTGGCTACCAGTCCCCGGCGGTCTGGCAGAGTTTCCAAGCGCCCAACTTATTTAAAGGACTATGTTGTTGGACATGTATCACTGTTGGTCTAAGTATGGGAAATGTAACCAATATGCTTTTGTGCCTAATTGAACCATTACGCGTAGTGCTGTATATAAGGAAACCATTACGATTGTAACTAACGCCTTATCTCGGTGGGGAGGGGTGTTATGTAGTGAAGTTTCACCCTGGGCCAGCAGGGGGATACTGTATATAGTTTTCACTCA
Organism: Podarcis erhardii; assembly: GCF_964252035.2. NCBI lineage: Eukaryota > Metazoa > Chordata > Lepidosauria > Squamata > Lacertidae > Podarcis > Podarcis erhardii. The sequence continues at coordinate 5,031,904 of NC_138512.1, read as the reverse complement.
GGTCTGTAGATAGTTTTCCCTCAGGTCCGCGTCAGTTATTTTAGGCGGGAACTCTGGGCTGTTGTTGTTACAATGTTGACAGCCGGCTGCCTATAAAAGCAGGCCGGCTGAGCTGTTTGCAGTCAGTTCTATTCCAGCTTACGAAATAAAGAGCTATTTGGAGAAATCGCTGGTCGTCGGCTATGTCAACCCACAACTTAACAAAAACGACCTTGACAGATTAGAGAACTGGGCCAAAACAAACAAGGTGAATTTTAACAGGGAGAAATGTAAAGTATTGCACTTGGGCAAAAAAAATGAGAGGCACAAATACAAGATGGGTGACACCTGGCTTGAGAGCAGTACATGTGAAAAGGATCTAGGAGTCTTGGTTGACCACAAACTTGACATGAGCCAACAGTGTGACGCAGCAGCTAAAAAAGCCAATGCAATTCTGGGCTGCATCAATAGAAGTATTGCATCTAGATCAAGGGAAGTAATAGTGCCACTGTATTCTGCTCTGGTCAGACCTCACCTGGAGTACTGTGTCCAGTTCTGGGCACCACAGTTTAAGAAGGACACTGACAAACTGGAACGTGTCCAGAGGAGGGCAACCAAAATGGTCAAAGGCCTGGAAACGATGCCTTATGAAGAACGGCTAAGGGAGCTGGGCATGTTTAGCCTGGAGAAGAGGAGGTTAAGGGGTGATATGATAGCCATGTTCAAATATATAAAAGGATGTCACATAGAGGAGGGAGAAAGGTTGTTTTCTGCTGCTCCAGAGAAATGGACACGGAGCAATGGCTCCAAACTACAAGAAAGAAGATTCCACCTAAGCATTAGGAAGAACTTCCTGACAGTAAGAGCTGTTTGACAGTGGAATTTGCTGCCAAGGAGTGTGGTGGAGTCTCCTTCTTTGGAGGTCTTTAAGCAGAGGCTTGACAACCATATGTCAGGAGTGCTCTGATGGTGTTTCCTGCTTGGCAGGGGGTTGGACTTGATGGCCCTTGTGGTCTCTTCCAACTCTATGATTCTATTCCATTCTATGTCAGGAAAATTGCAAAAAAGTGTACATTTGTACTTATTCATTTATTTAGACAAGTTATATACTGCTTATATTGGGGGTGGTCTAAGCGGTTTACAGTGTATCTTAAACATCGTTAATAAAGATCATACAAAACTATTAGAAAACTATTAGAAAAATGTCAAGTTACAAAACATCACAATTAACTCATTAGGGCATCCTCTTCAGCATCAGAATCAGCAACAAAAGGTACAATGAAATCTCCACATTTTAGAATAAAGTTAACAACCAAGCGAAATAGTTCTGTTAGTTTAATGTGTTAGTGTTATTTAGTGTTTTTGTATTGTATTGTATTGTCCTTTTTTTGCCGTGTTTAAATTGTTGGAAAAGTAATAAATATTATTTTCAAAAAAAACCCAAAAAACAACCAAGTGAAATATCTTCTGAATGTCAGAATCAAGTATATATGCACAATCACCTGACTCTTACATAATTTGTGTGGTTGGTACCCTTACACATTCCCAAGGTTGGTGCTTCCACAAAGGCTTCCTTGTAGTTGTTAGAATATGTCAGTGCAAGGCTGTAAAGCTCTTTGTTCATCAAGAACTGCCATAAACCGGGGTTCTAGTTATCTGATTCTGAAGATAGACTCTTTAAAATGGAATAGTGAACAGAAAAAGTGGGTAAAACACACGGAGAGCCAAACAATGACTGAGGTTTCCCAGATGCGGGATTTTGCTACTGTGAATATAATTGTCTATTGCAAATTCAGGAGCAAACTTGCTGAACTCAGTGGTGTTTTGCTGGTTTAAGCGGAGAATAATGAATATTTTATCCACCTCCTCACAGTTCCATAGAATCCCTGCCTTTAAAAAGTACAGAGATCTTCACATTTTCTTGTAAGAAGTGACTTTTCAAAAAGTCACAGTAGTTGCCTCTGTGTTTGCCTATTGAATCTATCTCCACAGGATAAGCATGAAATACTTAGTGTGTCCCTGCTGAAAGCTTCTGTGACCCCCTACTGTCATACACCTTGGTCAAAATCGACACTCTCCACTCATTTTCTTAGATTTTGGGGAAAGGAAGTCCTCTTGTCGATAAAAAAAAATCCATGAAAAAATAGCCCTAAATTGTGTAGAGAAAAAGCAAAGATGAGCAATTGTGTTCTAAATGTGTCCAGATTAGCTAATTTGATAATAAACATAGAAATGTTCTTTCTCTTCATATATTAGACCATTGGGTGTTTACAATAGAGCTGTTTATAGCAGAAAATGTTCTGCTCTGGGAAACATTAATTAATTTTCCAAATGTGGGCTTTAATTGCTAGAGTGCTGTGCTTACTATCATGTCAGAGAGTCTCTACTCTTGGCTTGGAGAAGGAGGTGGAGGGGCAATCTCTGCCAAGTGAGCACATTCTGCACACTTTATCCCTACAGCAAAGCCCTCTGTTTCTTTATTAGATTTAACAGTGCGGCATTTTAAATTAAACTGCATGAAGCAAAAAGCACCACCACCCTCTTTATTCCACCGAACAGCAATTTGCATCAGCCTGCCCCAGTGTGACCTTTTTCTCATTCTCCAAATCTGTGCAGCCTAATTTGCACGCTATACAAATTGTTTGCTAATTAGGGACATTTTTTTTTGCAGCTATTGTACGAAAAATCTACTGTTTTTCGTTTTTGTATAAAAACATACATATGCACACAAGTTAATGGAGCACAAGGCTTCTGTGTGCAACTGAGTGCTGTGTTTCAGCTTGGGGGCTTTGCTGTGATTCAAAATTCAAACCAGCATCAACAGAAAAGGATGTGGTGGCAATGACTCCCTTCTGCAGCACCTTCAAGCATTCAGTTCACTTTCACAACCCCTTCCCAACTAGCAATAGGGAATAATAGTGGAGATAAAGCACTTAATTCATTTACATTGACAGGGTAATTTAAAAAAAAATGTTTACGACTTTTTAAAAAAACACATTCTGCAGGTGTGCATGAAGTAATACCCGAGTACATGGTTTTGTTTTGCTTCTTTTTCTTTGCTTTCCCCACAAGCCATCTAAGGCTGCAGGCTAACCTGTTTTTAGCACAAATGTGTCTGTTTTCTCAATCCAGAAATATTCATGCTCATCCTCAACATGATGTTTTCAATCCAGATTGATTCTAGATCTTGCCACCCACAGAGGTGCGTGCGGTTACTCCATACACATCTGAAACTCCAGCTCCTTACCTACAGAATCAACCAAGCAGGATACCATGTGTTATGGCATCAAAAACATCTGAGTCCCCACGTCCCACTCTCAACGAAGAATATACACCAAGCTGGCAAAGGACACCTCAGTGTCACTCAGATTGAAATAGGTCCAGATAATTCCTTCCTTCCTTCCTTCCTTCCTTCCTTCCTTCCTTCCTTCCTTCCTTCCTTCCTTCCTTCCCCTGCTTCTCAGGCACCTTGCCCCCCAGAGGGAAATTATTAGTGACTTGACGTTTGCTATCACAAATCTTCCAGTCCGGAGAGGACTTCTTCAGGAGTGACCATACTAGTGTCTGCTTTAATTACATTCCTCAGACCCTCCAGACCACCCACATCCACACAGTGTTCTTAGAACTGTTTGAGCACAAACAAATTTTAATATTTAGGTTTATGCAATGCAAAAACTTCAGCGCAATGAGAAATGGTGGAAGCGTGCTGGTTCCATGAACATGGGCTTTTAAAAGGCTCCTACGAGAGTCTTGGTGAAAGGGCCATGTAGGAAATGATTAAATTGCAGGATAAGAAAGGTTCAGGTGAGACTAATTCAAGGCACAGTGAGAGAAAGTGCAGCCTAGCTTTCCATTTGCACCTAGTGAAATCCCCAGCTGTGGATAATTACTTTGTCTCCTCCTCGTCTTTCCTGCACAGTCTCATTACCTGAGATCAGCAATGTATGAGCACAATGGTGGCCTATTTCTGATGGGAAAAGGAGAGCAGTTAGTTTTAATTATTTTTCAGTGATACATGCATATTAGAAGTGGAATGGTGCTGATTTAAATTTAAGCTTGTCTGAAAACTGTGATTGACCCAGTGAAATGCTTAAATAGATAAATGTATTTCTGGGAAATTCTGCATAGCTGGGTCACAAACTAAACACAAATTTTCAAATGAAAACTACTTTGGAAGACAAAGTATTATGCGTGCATAATACTTCTAAAAGTATTACTAAACATAACCTGATCCCAGAGTTGCTTGCCCCGATCCAATGGAAGACAATGGAAGACAATAACTTTAACTTTAACTCACTGGAATTGTAGACAAAAGTGAATGAATAATTCATGTGGGCCAAATAATTTACACAACAGAGCTAAATTTTGGTATATGCATAACCCAAGACATAAAGGTAAAGGGACCCCTGACCATTAGGTCCAGTCGTGACCAACTCTGGAGTTGTGGTGCTCATCTCGCTTTATTGGCCGAGGCGTACATCTTCCTAAAAACAGAGACATGAAGTGTACCCCAGAATTGTTAAGGCAATCCAGCATTAACTAAAAAGTTGGAATTTGATGCATAGATACCTATGTATCTAGCTATCCTGGTTTTTCATAAATGGTTGGAAAGTGAGTATTTTCAAACCTAGCCGTGAAAATTTAGACCTCTCAAAATGCCATTGATCCTTCACATTTCAATGATCTCAATCTTGTTTGGGTCTCCCCTAATAATCCCGAATGCAGATCCTGCCTTAAAAAAGCTGCCACTACCAGTTATCACCCCCCCCCACGCTATCCATTTCTGGTCAAATATGCTTGAAGAGGAACCAATACTGTTTTTGCTGTTTAGTGTAGCTAATCGGTACAAGAATGCAATTCCAATGAAACACCACAGTACAAGTTTGTAGTTCAGCACGACTCCAGTAGCGCCGGACCAACGTACACCTCCCCCCAGCATGAATTAAGGTTGTTTAGACAACACAGCTCGAGACGATGTTTTATTTGTGGGGAGATCTGAATAAGCGAGATTACATTTAATCAGAGTTTCCAGTGTGATCCACATGTAGAAGATTTGCTCTTATCTCTTGAGGACAGAGGCAGAATCTGCAGCAAGAGACACATTGTTCCTTCTCCTCCCCGACTTGCTTCTCAAAGGCTCTCAGGACATCACAGGGTGCACGGATGAGCTTTTGTTGTCTTGTGTTCATTTAGCTTAACTGGAAATATGAAAATGACATTAATTAGCACTTCATTGTATCTAAGTACAGCTGATAGCCCCAGTCCACTGTGTGCAGCCATTTGAAAAAACCTTGCCAGTCCTTTTTGGCCTCCTCTGTTAAAATATTTGATATGTACTACAGCTTAGCAATCCCTCATAGACATTGCTCCATCACTGTGGGCAAACAATGGCTTAAACTTGAAAGACATGCAATTATTTAAGGCACACATGAGTAATTTTGGCTGCGTAATATTTTGGCTCCATTTCTTTTACTTATTTGCTTATTTAATTGTAAACTAAGTAACCTGCCTAATTGTGCATTCAAGGCAGCTAAGCAAAAATTACAGTAGAAATAGAACTGCAGTAGAAATTATACATCTAGGCAAAATAATATTGAGCAGAATCCTGCTCACCCCCCTCTGAGGGCAGGAGGTGATGGCCCCTTCTGTGCTCTGCACTGAGCAAAATATCAGCCCACTGAAACGCAAGTCAGGTGCCCTGAATTCTACTCAGAGAGGCATCTAGCAGACCGTGTGTGCTTACTCCTTTCAATAAAATTAATGAATGTTCAATTTACAGGGGGGAAAGCAATAGATTTCCAACAAGGCAAACAATATATGTGTTAATATCTAAATTACATTAGGTGTTAATGGAGTCAGTAAAGGTGGGTTGTGATTTCTTAACCATGTGTACAGGGTCTTTCTTATTTACTTACTTACTTATCTATCTATCATCTATCTAACATCTATCTATCTATCATCTATCTATCATCTATCTATCTATCT
>NC_138512.1:4846627-5025740 GCF_964252035.2 Podarcis erhardii | reverse complement strand
CCTCCAATTTCCCACCACATATGCAGGTGCCAGTTTAGGTGCCACAATGTGGGGAATGGCTTACCAAGCTGGTGGTATGGGGGTGGGGTGGGGGGGTGGGATGGCCGTTCTTCCCTTTCTTTTCCTTTTCACTTTTAAAAAGTTCCAGCTCTGCATCCAGGAAGAAAAGGTGGTGGTTACAGTTCTGTGACAGTTGCAAAACTAATGCTTTTAAAGGTGGAGAGGTAAGAATCCCTCCTGCTGCCATGTTGCCTTCAGTTCTGTATCCCTTCTCCCCAATTGGGGATTTACCAGGAATAAAGGTAAAGGTAAAGGGACCCCTGAACAGTAGGTCCAGTCGTGCCCAACTCATCTCACTTTACTGGCTAAGGGAGCCAGTGTACAGCTTCTGGGTCATGTGGCCAGCATGACTAAGCCGCTTCTGGAACCAAAGCAGCGCACGGAAATGCCATTTACCTTCCCGCCAGAGCGGTACCTATTTATCTACTTGCACTTTGATGTGCTTTTGAACTGCTAGGTTGGCAGGAGCAGGGACTGAGCAACAGGAGCTCACCCCGTCGCAGGGATTCGAACTGCCAACCTTCTGATTGGCAAGTCCTAGGCTCAGTGGTTTAGACCACAGCGCCACCCACGTCCCCTACCAGGAATGCACACCTTCATTTTTTTTTTAAAGATATTTATTTTAATTTTATATAACAAAACAGATATTGCAATCAAACCAAACAACAAAGAAATACAATAAAAAACGACATAATAAAAAAACACAGTATAAAAACATATAACAATAAAAAAATAAAAAAGAACAGAAAATAAAGAAAAATTAGTTTTAAAATTCTTATCTTTATAACCCTCTTTCCTGACTTCCTCACGTCTCCCTTTCCTGCATCAGGAATGCACACCTTCAAATCAGGCAAACCCCAAAATGGGGAGAAAAAAGAAAGGAAAGGGGGCACACTTTTTCATTACCAGAGAAGGAATGGGTGGGTGACAACTAAATCATAGGGTTGGCTGCTAAGCCACCCCAACATCTTGATGTACCTCAGGGTAAAATAAATAGGACTGGACTGCACAGCCCCTGCCTTTAAGTGGAAAGTTTCGTACTGTTAACAGCCTGTGCTTTTCTTTCATGGTTATGCAGGTTTATGATTTGGCTTTCATTTATTTCCTTTTGAAAGCAGGCAGTGACTGGACAAGTTTCTTTTTGCTGCATGGGAATTTTCCTGCTTCAACTTGAATCTGGAATGCCCCAGATTGAAAAATGAAAAATGAAAAAAAAAACCCCCCCCCCCAAAAAAAACCCCACTGCTGCATACATGACAACTAATTTACATGTTCAGCTTATCCCTGTATTTTTGTACATAATTAGAACAAGGAGCAATGCCACTACGGCAGTTAATGCAAATTTGAAATATACGGGCACAGACTTCATTTAAAAATGCAATATATAAGCCAGGAAGGTCAACAGCAGAGTGAGGTGAAGGAGAAACGTACGTGCCTAAGGAAATCAGGTACCAAATATGCTTTGACACAACAGTGGTGGTTTAAAATACCATTTAAAGTGAGACAGCAGACAAGTTACTAATACTTGGAGTAGAAATTAGCTCTACAGAGCAGAGAATGAAGCAGAGAGTCCACACAGAGAGAGCCATATAGAAAGAATCCAAAGAGCTGCTCTGGGTGTGGCAGTGGGCCAGGTTTCCTTTGAACTATGGACCAAATCTCTCAAAGAAACAAAAAAAAAAAACCAGATTCGAGTGGTTTACTGTGTGGCAGTGGAGAAAAGCAATTGCAGAAACACAAATACAGCCCCTTCCCCCTCGGACATGAAGGGCAGGTAATGACATCGTTTGGATTCCAGGCATTATGAATTAGTATTTATTAGCTACAAAGAACTCTGCATTTTGAAAACAGTCACATAAAACGCTGCATTCTGAAAATAGTCACATAAAAATGTTTGAAAGGCACTTGCATTTCCCAGCTCAGAAATAACAGCTTTAGAAGAACCTGATATTTTCTTCGTTTTACAATAACTTTCATTGGGCAGGTAATCTGCATTTTACTAGGCAAAATACATACTTTGACCACATTTTGAATTTCTACCGGCAAATGTCAGCATTGTATAATATCTAAGACACAAATAAACATTATATATTTGCAAAGGATAAATCAATCTTACAACCTTAAGTTGTAAAATGGTCAAAACCTGAAATGGTCAAATGGTCAAATCCTATGTAATAAAAATTGATAATAATTTTATGTATCAATTAGCTTAGATAAAGAGTGAATTACTAATGTATTACTTGGTTAAAGGGTAAAAGGTAAAGGACCCCTGGACGGTTAAGTCCAGTCAAAGGCGACTATGGGGTTGTGGTGCTCATCTCACTTTAGGCCAAGGGAGCCGACATTTGTCCACAGACAGCTTTCCAGGTCATGTGGCCAGCAGGACTAAACCGCTTCTGGTGCAACAGGACACCGTGATGGAAACTAGAATGCAAGGAAACAACATTTACCTTCCTGCCGCAAGGGTGCCTATTTATCTACTTGCACTGGTATGCTTTCGAACTGCTAGGTTGGCAGAAATTACTTGGTACAGTCTGATGAAACTTGTATATGTATATGTACATGCATATATGTATATGTACATGCGTATTGTAAGGCTGAAGTATCATGGTATTATTGTATTTCATAGCTGTCTAGTAGAAAACGTGATTTCCATGTGCTTTGGCACTTGTCACAGCATCCCATTGCGCCAGAAGCGGTTAGTCCTGCTGGCCACATGACCCAGAAAGCTGTCTGTGGACAAATGCCGGCTCCCTCAGCCTGAAAGTGAGATGAGTGTTCCCCAAACACCAAACAAACTTCACAATTGGAGAGAGATCTGTTGGAATGTAATATAAAAGTGCTGTCTAAAATGTATAAGATACTATTGGAATGGGAGACAAAGCATGAGCAAGTAAAATCCTCAGTGATATATTGGACAATAGATATTGACTATAATATAGATATGGAAGCATGGGAACGATTGTGGAATACAGATACTGTATAATATTTACAGCATGTTATGGTTTAAGAGAAAATTATATGAAAATGGTATATAAATGGTATATAACACCTAGTAGATTGGCAAAAATGTATAAACAAAATCGAATAAGTGTTGGAAATGTAAAGAGAAAAAATGTTATTATTGTCATATGTAGTGGTCTTTTAGTAAGGTTAAAGCTTACTGGGAAATGATATATAATGAATTGAAAAATATGTTTAAAATAACATTTGTAAAACCAGAAGCTTTCCTTTTGGGAATTATAGGGACAGAACTACCCAAACTGTACAGAAATTTATTCATGTATGCGACTACAGCAGCAAGAATGTCAATTGCCCAAAAATGGAAAGAAGAAGAAGTTCCGATGAAAGAAAAATGGATAAAAAAACTTGCGGAATACACAGAAATGGCGAAACATACTGGAAAAATAAGAAATCAAGATAATAAACTTTTTATAAAAGAATGGAAATGTTTTTTTTGAATATTTATAAACAAACTGTAAACAGACAAGAACATTGGCAGGATTATTGTAATAACCTGCAGTTTTATAAGAGTATACATGTAAAGTAATGAATAAATGATTAAGTTAATTTGTAATATTCACAAAAAATAAATAATAAATTTAAGGAACTGCAGAAAGAGGGGGAAGGAAGTCAAGTTTTGAAATGTTAAAATGATTGTAAAATTATTGAAATGTATAAAATTGAAAATCATAAATAAATAGCGAGATGAGCGCCACACCCCATAGTCACCTTTGGCTGGACTTAACTGTCCAGGGATCCATTACTTTTTACCTTTACCTAGTAGAAAATAATGTTTAGCTATGGTTCATTTATATACCCCTCCTTTCCTCTCAAGAATTCAAGGATGGAACTCCCACACACACCTTTTTTTTATCCTCAGAAAAATCTTGTGAGATAGTTCAAGCTGAGATAGTGACTGCTCAATGAGCTGCACTGCTGAGTGACAAATTGAATGGGTGTCTGCATTCCAAGTCCAACACTCTAAGCACAACTCCATATTGTCTCTTTCTGCACCACACTGGATTATGAAGGCCAAGAAGGATTTGTGGAGCATTGTGGAGCATTAGATGGAAGATTAGGGCTGGTTCTAACATTAGGCAGAGTAAGGCAGCCATCTTCAGATACTGAATAACAGGGCTGCCTTCAAAGGGCACATCGCAACAATCCTCTGCACTCTTGTCAGCAGCTTCTCCTGGCCTTCTCTGAGTGACACCAAAACAACACTTCAAATAGTGAGCTGACAATGCAATTTAATTTTCACCTGCAGGTACACTGTGATGACTCAGAGATAAATTTAGTCGCAGCAATTTACAAACCTACTGGAAAATCAAACATTTGTTTGACATCAGGCATTCTGAAGTAGCCGAGCTAAATATGAACATTTGGTCTTGGCAATGTCACTTAGAACAGTTTCCATCTCAACTTCAGCCCTTGCACTGACAATAATCTTTTGCCTTGCAACTAGTGAACTGAAATATGACTCTTGAGAAGCATCTACTGAGGAATACTTCACAAATACGCAGGGGGGAAAGGCAGCACATGAAGCAGGTCCACAAATACTCCGAAAGATGTTGATGTGGAACCTACTGTATGCATTCACCAAGGAAACCATCATCAGCTGGAGATTTTGCTGTGTGTGGTGTCCATGTATCTTACTTAACAGAGAACAGTCCTCTATATGTAGGACTGACAAAGGATTGTCCTCTGTTTGGAGGCGTGAGCAGTCCAAGTCTGATTGATCTGAAGCACTCTTAGAAAGGACGTTACCCATCAACAGTTAGCACTAAACAGCCGTCTGAGCCATTTGGTCACAGCTTCTTCACTATGTTGAGATGTATGATATTTCCAGTGCTTTTTTTTCCAGGGGTTACTCAAGTACCCACACCTCTTTTTGTTATTAAAAAGTGTGGCACTTACTGTAGCAACTTCATGGTGAGTACAGGCACCTATTTTTCGGGGGGGGGGGAGCGAGCACTGGATATTTCTATTTAAATTATAGCGGTTATTTCTATTTATTTACTTAAAGTATTTAACCCCCACTTTTCAGCCCCCCCCAAAGGTTCCGAAAGCAGCTTACAAATGCCAGCAATAAAAGAGTTTCTGCCTTGAAGATTATAATCTAAAAGAAAAGCTATATAAGGAAAAGGGATTGGGAGGAAAGAGGAGAAAAGCAAGCTCAGGCATTATTTCTCTGTTACAGAACACATGGAATGGCTGGGCTTTATCCTACCCTTCAGCGAAAAAGAGGTTCCCGGAACGGCTTGCAAATATCAGCCAAATGACAGCAGCTGCCCTCATATTTACAGTGGTACTTAATTCATTCTGGAGGTCCGTTCTTAACCTGAAACTGTTCTTAACCTGAAGCACCACTTTAACTAATGGGGCCTCCTGCTGCCACCGCGCCACCGGAGCACGATTTCTGTTCTCATCCTGAAGCAAAGTTCTTAACCTGAAGCACTATTTCTGGGTTAGCGGAGTCTGTAAACTGAAGCATATGTAACCTGAAGTACCACTGTATAATAGAAAAGACAAGACGGAAAAGGAAAGGGGATTGGAAGAAGAGGAAAAACGTAATTTCTTAGTTGCAAAGCTCTTGAAAAGGAAAGAGCTCAAGAGAAGAAGCCAAGAGATGCTGTTCACTCAACTGAGCCAATGGAGAGGCCCTACAAAAAGGATTGGGAACCTCAAGGCCTATCTAGCTAATCTTTGAGATGCTCCACACCCTTCTCAAGGATTTTTGCTTGGCTAGACCTCTAGAATACAGACGTGTGTGTGTGTGTGTGTGTGTGTGTGTGTGTGTGTGTGTGTAGAAACCCAACTATACAAAGCTAAAATTTATATTCCTTCCTTCCTCCATCTACTTCACCTCTGGCCCTGCCCCCCTCCCCGACGTTTGCTCAAACAGGAATGCAGTTCCCCATTGCTGATGCTATTTGACAACTGAGGGAGGAGCCTAATGGAGCTGGTCTCTCAAGGAGCGCTGGCAAGAGGTCTGCAGCTCCAGTTTTCCTTCTGCCATAGCCTGGTGCCATTTCTAAATTTGCACATTCCACAAATTTATGCAACTCTGTGCTTTTCAGTGGTTCAACGGCATAAGTGGCCATCTAATGCTGCACCATGCATCCTTTTGTCCAGCAATGTGCAAAACCAAGCAGGAGATCCAAATGGAAGATCCTATGTTCTCAGTGGACCTCCTGTGTGGAGGGGTGAATATGTGACACTACAGTGTTTCCCAAAGTGGACTGCAAGAAGATCGAACGTATCAATTTTTAAGGAAATCAGCCCTGAGTGCTCACTGGAAGGACAGATCCTGAAGACTTTGGCCACCTCATGAGAAAAGAAGACTCCCTGGTAAAGACCCTGATGCTGGGAAAGATGGAGGGCACAAGGAGAAGGGGACGACAGAGGATGAGATGGTTGGACAGTGTTCTCGAAGCTACCAGCATGAGTTTGACCAAACTGCGGGAGGCAGTGGAAGACAGGAGTGCCTGGCGTGCTCTGGTCCAGGGGGGCACGAAGAGGCGGACACGACTAGACAACTAAACGACAACAACAGGGCATGGGTAGAAGTATAGATACATAAAAGAACGCAAATTTGTCACTGCATCTTACTGTTTGTTCAGTTAAAGTAGGCAGATTTCCGGGGGGGGGGGTGCTGAGTAATTTCTTTTCACTGAAAAGGGGGCAGTAGGCCAAATAAGTTTGAGAACCTCTGTGATACAATCAGCTTTATTGTTTATAGGTATGTTAGTTAATTAGCCTTATTTGGCTTAGATACAGTCTGCACTCTGCACCCAGTAGAACAAAATTGCTGGGCTCCAATGTGGAAGCCTCCAGAAGCATCCAGCGCTTTTCCTTATTGACTATGCATTTATCATGCATTCCTTTGAGGAAAGTCAAAATCAGCTTGCATTGTTTCCCACAGGAGTGCTCCACAGTACAAAATCAAATTTTTGCCACAATATTTGAAAGTGATTGGCTGCAATATAGTTTTTCCCCCCTAGATATAAATTCCCACTCCATAAATCAAGGGGACCTTTAATGGGTTTTTTAAAAGGCAGAATGTACTTCTGATAGTGGTTGCATGTGTTTTTTTAAGCTCTAGAGTTGCTGAAAAGACATTAGAAAAGGAAAGGTTCACAAGCAAATGTTACTTGAAAGGGAATAAGCTTTCTTGGCTAGATGCTGCTGCATATCTTTGATTCATTATGAGACCAGCAACGGATTTCTTTCAGATGTGTTATTTAGCAGCTGACTTGCTGACGTGTGTTCACAAATTATTATAAATAACTGAAAGCTTGGGCTATCAACTGTGTCGGAATAAAAGAACCTAGCATGTTTAATGAGCCTTTTGCTGGGTAAAGCTTAAAGATAAAATGCAAATGTCTTTTTCTTTTTAAAAATAATGTTTCCTTTACAAGGAACGAGTGGCTAACACTGAAGAATACATGAGCAACTGAAGGTTTAGCATATAGTACCTTGTTGTAGTCCTGGAAAAACAGAATGCGAACATAAGAAAATAGTTAACAAATTTCCTTGTCGATTTGCTTCATCATTATGGGATCATTTTGTTCACAGCCATTAAGAGGCTTCATCTCACCACTTGCTGAGTGTTATTATTTGCCATGTCATGTCAATATTAATGCTGTTATTCCGAGTTTTTTGTTGATGGGTTAGCTCAGGCTCAAGGTGTAAGCAACACTGGTATGACTCAACCTTCTTGAACTCAGTCAGCCTTTTAAAATCCATTCCACATCTGTTCCATAGTTAAGCACACAGCGAGCTTAAGGCACAGGGATGTGCTTGTGAACACACATGGACATAGCACTCTATGGTTTTTCAGGATCCATGGACTGGGGCATTAATTCGGTGTTGGCAGTTTAGATTCCTTCCTGAAAACTGTAATTAAAACAAACAAGGTGCACAAGACATTTGTACCCTCCCCCAGAAAAGCCTGCTGGGCTTCTTGTAGCTTTGAGAGACCTTTTGTTGGTACGTTATCTCCTGAAGGAAATCATTGAACAGGAAATTCAGTGGTTCATTTAATAGTTAATTAAATAATTTAATAGTTAATTGTAAGTCTTCAGCTGAATGCCTGATCTTAGATAGGTTGTCCCAGAGATGCTGCCATAATTTTCTTTGCCTTTGAAGATCTACAGTATGTGCCAGTCAAAGTATATCATCCTCTGGGAGTTACAGGAGCTTTTGAGAGACATTTTAATAAAATATGTTTGGTACTTCCTTTTGCCCTTTGGGAAGCCCAGCAGTTGCCCTGCTTCTAAGCCCACCAACCTAGCCTTGTAGCACTGATACATGCCTTCATTCTCATATGGGGCTGTCAGTGGAAGCAGCAGTTTTACAAAAACAAGCAAAAGAGACAAGTCTTATTATAAAAATACATTTTTTTCATTGTGCAGCAGATACCAACAGAAAAGGAAGAGACAAGGATGGTGACGATGAATGTGAACAAATGCAGTTACAGGCCCTAGCTAAGGCCTCATTACAGCTGGGAATGGCTGCCATGTGTGCTGAATGTCGTGAGTCCCATGGAGGAGTCATGGAGGAGATGGCTGCATCTCAAGGTGGAGTGGGAGGAGCTTGGAGAGTTGGAGCTGGAGGACACTGGAAAGAGTTCTAGCAGGATGGAATCAGAACATCAAGAAGTGTCTGAACCTGGTGAGGCATCCAGCGCCTGGGAAGAGGAGATCTGGAGGCCAGGGGTGGCCTGAGTAGGTTGTCAGAGGAGCATCCTGCCCCTGTGACAACTGGACACCCCTAGCCTAATGCTGTGGAGCCTTGTCTGGTACCTCCTTCTGTTGGTGAGGACAAGGAAGGCTGAGATCACTCAGGGGTGATCGTGTCAAAGGCCAGAGCCATTAAAATGTTCCAGAAGTTGGCCAGGACTTCGACAGGAATGCCAGTCGTATCAACCAGAAGATTTCCCAGAGCCAGCTGGAAACCCATCAGCCTCAATTCGAATAGGTCCCCTGCTTCTGCAGAGGGGGAAAAGATGCTGAAAGCCTAAATCTCTCACTGATGTGTGGTCTGTAATAAAACTGCCCTGCTGTCTGTGGGAGATTTAGCATCCAAATCTAACAGTGTCTTTTATCACTAGTTAGCATGTGAAGGGGTTAAGACCACAGAGGTGTACTGCTGATAGGCAGATCCAGACCATAGAAATGTAATTGGTAGAGTGGGCTCTGTGTGATGTCATTTCCCCTCCTCTCCTGAGGGGGAAGGAGCATATATTTTCGTTCCTTTCTCTCTCTCCTTTTCTCTTCAACCAACAATGGGAGCAGACATATATTCAATTGCTCCAGCTCGGGCACATGAATGAGGCTGCTTGCATTTTGCCTGCATTTATTTTACTGCTGCTGTTGCTGAGAATAAATGCAAGACTATGAGTAAGTAAATCACATTTCAAACTTTTTTCTCAGTCTGTTGCCTGATTCTTTGTTAAGCAGGATAAGAAAGGGGGAACCAGATTGTTTTACAGCTGGACTTAATTAATTCAAAAGTTTTGCAGCCCAATTCCTAGGCTTTCAATTTTTCTGTTGGAAAAATTAACTGCACTCAGTCCCACATTTTAAATGAAGCGGGAAGCTGGTCTCTTTGTATGGGCACATGGGCACCTGGCGGGATAAATTGCAATTAATATATCCTCTCATACCTATTAAAATACATCCAGGTATAGAAACCTTCTGTGTACAGCAGACAAAGCAAATAATGAAATAAAGTGAATAGCTTCTCTTTAGCATTTAGTCGTTTGGCTAATGTGTTGAATGATTACAAGTGACAAAAATCAGAAGTCGAAAAGAAAAATAACTCACAATACTAAAGTGATGTGCCACATTGGCAGTACATTCACATGCCTAATAATATAATCTGACATTTAAGTGGGAAGATGTTCAAGGAACCAGAGGACCATATTATATTTTTCACAAAGAATTTGTTAATTTTACCCCAGTGCCTTCTAGCATCTTCCAGAAGTATTGTTCCATTTCAAAAGGAGTTACTACAAATAGAATTCCTCTACCTATATGTTTGAATGTCAGCCATCCCACTGAGCCATTCTTTAACCATTTTGAAGTCACCTTCTAGGAGCAGCGACAAACTCTGTAAAAAGGCTTTCGATTTTGTTCTATCTCATCTTGCAAATCTGCGCCTGCTGAACCCTGAATAAAAGGCAAGAAATCAGCAGGAGACGCTAGAAGAAGAAGAAGAAGAAGAAGAAGAAGAAGAAGAAGAAGAGTTTGAATTTGATATCCCTCTTTATCCCTTTAAGGAGTCTCAAAGCGGCTAACAATCTCCTTGCCCTTCCTCCCCCACAACAAACACTCTGTGAGGTGAGGGGGGCTGAGAGACTTCAGAGAAGTGTGACTAGCCCAAGGTCACCCAGCAGCTGTATGTGGAGGAGCGGGGAAGCGAACCCGGTTCACCAGATTACGAGTCCACCGCTCTTAACCACTACACCACACAAGCTTCTGGCACCCAACATAGCTCACTTGGTACAGCACGAGACTCTTAATCTCTGTCAGGGCCATGGGTTCAAGCCCCGTGTTAGGTGGAATATCCCTTCATTGCAAAAGGTTAGACTAGATTATCCTTTTCAGACTCTACAATTCTGTGTGATTCTGTAACATGCTGAAGCAGCTCCTCACATGAAGAGCTGTCATCCATAGATTCACTCATTCCAGACAGTAAGTGAATTGGGCATTCCTCAACCTGCTACTCCCTCTATATTTTGGATTACGGATCCCATTATTCTCAACCATTGGCTATGCTGGCAGAGGCTGATGGGAGTTGTAGTCCACAACACATGGAAGGCATGAGAATGGAGAAGCCTTCAGCACAGCATACAGGCTCTTGCCACCAAATCCATCATGACAGACCTACCGTTGGCTTGATATTCTGATCAGATATACCAGAAGTAGGAGAGAAAAGCACTAACTGATATAAAATTCAGTGTCACCTCAGTAGCAAACGTCCCATCTATGCCTCTGGTCAACCTTAGAGCCAAGACAAAGCAGAGAAATAAAATGGGAACCAGTAAGATTTTGGGGGCAAGAGGGCAGCGGCATAGCTAGCCGCTCAGGTGCCTGGAGCGGTGCGTGCGCCCTGCAGCTGGGGGCAGAGCGAGCCACCCATGGGGGCGGGGTGAGCCAAAGCAGGGTGCATTGTGTGGAGCCTCTCCGCAGCCTCCGCCTCAGCTGTAGGGGGGCTGAGGCAGCAGGCAGACGCAAACCCGCACTGCTCAAAAAAGCAGCACAGAGCTTGCAGGCAGTCCGCCTGCCACCTCCCCATCAGGAGAGATGCGTGGCTCAGGCACGCTGCAGGCCCCGCGGTGTGTGCCCAGTGCCCCCCGCCTCACCCAGCTACGCCTCTGGATTAGGCAGATTCATGGAGGAGAGGGTGGTCAAAGGCTACTAGCCATAAAGGCTGTGCTCTGCCTGCAAATTTGTAGGCAGCAATGCTTCTGGTTTCTGGAAATCACTCGAGGGGAGGGCTCCTGCAGTGGCGTAGGAAGGGGCCTGCGGTGGGTGCGGGAGTTAATTTTTCAAAACACATATTTTTGCCATTTTGTCGTTCCCCCCCCCCCCCAGTGATGACACCCGGGGAGAGCACAACCGCACCCCCCCTTCCTACGCCACTGCAAGAGGGTCCTCTGTGGACTGGGCCTCCTCTCCTAACTCCTTTTGCAGGTGCCATCATGCAATTTTATTAGACTGACAGCACAACACTCCGAAAGACTGCCTAAGCCCCGATGAGAATTTAAAGAGGCTGCACCCCTTACAATTATGGGGTGGGGAGAAGCCCACTTCCTTCAGAGAACCCTTTCGCCCAAGGATCCTCTTGTTTTACTCCCTTCCCCAGTCAGTGTTTTTTGTTACACACACACACTCCTTTGTTGTAACATTTTAGCAATTATGAATGGAGCTCTGAAAGAACAGGCAGGCACCTGTTCACCTTTGGGGAACCGACACTATGGCTGGATCTAGACACACCAAAAAAAGTGTTCAGGAAAACGCTTTGTAAACTTCCTAATGGGAAATCACGTTGGCGAAAGATTGGGCTCCACAGCGCCATCTGGTGTCACGATGTTATAACACATGTAAAACTCAGCTACGTTAGTGAAGAAAAAGCGTTCATTCACAATTGCTAAAATGACATGGTGGCAGCAGTGGGGCTTCTCCCCACCCCCTCATATTTTGGTCACAACTACTAGCTCCTTTTTAGGAAGACAAAGCCCTTCCACAACTCAGCTGCATACATTTGGGTTTGGGTGTGTCTAGGACTGCGGCAGTAAGTCAGTGCCTAACTGGATTATATAAGCTCCTTGGAACCAGACCTTGAATTCATGTGGTTACAGAGCACATTAGAGAACGCATTGGTGTGCGTTTTAAGGCCAGTATCCCCATTGGCATTAGACAGTTTTTAAGCATCTGGCTGTTGTTTCTTAAGTTTCTATATCAACATTAGCAGTGACGAAGTTTTTATTGTTGGTTGCAAGAACCAATGATCCCTATCTTTAAGTCTGAACAAAATGCTTGTATAACCTGGAGGTACGCTGTCTGAATTGTGCATTGCTTTGTAACCATTTGTTGGGTCTCTGGACCATAATAAAGATTGTTTGATTGACTGAAGTTTTGATATCATTGAATCCTCGCTTTGGAAGGGACCCTGAGGATCATCAAGTCCAACCTCCTGCAGTTGCCCCATAAGGGGACGGAGCCTGCAGCCTTGGCGTTATCAGCACCATGCACCAACAGTCTGTGTTTTGTATTGGTGAATCTTTCAATATTTTTAGTATTTTTATGTCCCAAAAGTATTTTTTCTAGACTTTGTTGTCTTACTCCTATTTTCATGACACATTATAAAATGTTTTTTATTCTGAAGCAGCTCACTTCAAAAACGTTGACTCAAGAAAATCATTGGGGGAGGCGTTGTTCACCTTCGAGATGCTGCCTCCTCCTTTCCCTTTTGTTGTTGGGAACTTCCCTCCTCTTTTGGTTCAGCCTTTCTCAACCTTGGGTCCCCAGATAGTGCTGGACTACAATTCCCATCCGCCCTGGTGAGAAGAGATCCAGCAGTTCACGGACGATGGGAGTTGTAGTCCAACAATATTTGAGGACACAAGGTTGAGAAAGGCTGATCTAGATGGAACAAAAAGGTGCGTTAGCAACAACACAGGGAAGCTGCCAAGTCACACTGGTCACTGTTGCCATTCTTGTTCAAGTAACGTTGCGAGGCAACAAGATGCCTTGAACAAAAATGCTCTCGGTATTTCCTCTGATGTCAAATTCAATGATAGGTGGCACAGAATCAAGTAGAGGCACTGACTGAGTCATGCTGCTGTTCTACACGGTTCTTTTTTCAATAGAGCTGTTCCTCCATTAAGCAGCTATTTTGCCCTGATTCCTTCTCTGAAGTAACTTGACATTTCCTAAAAGTCATGTGATTTGTAATATGTTCAGTATCAATGACTAACTTTTTCAAGATGAAGGTAATGAGTTTTCTAACCAAAAATAGCCTTTCTGACATTGCAAATATTTTTTACAATTAGCTTTGACTTCTCAGTACACTTTTTAAAAAAATCAGAATAGTGAACCATGATTAATTTGTCAAATAGGTTGCACTTCAAAGCAAGCAGCAACATAACATAATAATATTATTCGGACCATCTTTTAAAAAGCACGTATTAGTGAGCTAGCTTTTGAGTTCACCGAAACTATTATTTAGACTGGAATTTAAATGCAAAAATTGAACAAAGGAAGCTGCTATGGGGGGGGGGGGTGTCCCTGTTTGAATTTTATACTGGTGTACCAGTGTGGCTGCTCACATTTTTTACCTGATTACAAGTCATGCCTGATTAGTATTCAGTTAAAAAATCCTTTTACATTTCATTAATATTTTCTGTTCAATAGCCTGTCCAATGTATTCCCCAGTTAACACATTCCTTTGCCTCTGGAATTACTATAAATTCTATATACGCGGAAACAATTGCACTTGGATGACAATTATCTCAACTTTTGATTTTTGGCAGGGAAAGTTAATTGCTATTTGAAGGCAAAATATTCATTCTGTTGAATCATAAATATCCCTTTCTTACTCAGGGGAACGTTCTTAAACTAATATGGTAGGTTCAGAAAATGAATCGAGGATCTCAGCAAGGCTGCCTTGGGACTTGTCCACTAAGATTTCTTTTTTTTAAGTCTGAAAACTTTTGTTCATTTATTCTGCTAGTATCATCAATGAGCATACATAGCATTTTGCAGAGTAAAAAAAAAAGTAGGCTCTAAATTTAGAGTTTATGGGTAGGAGAGACAACAAGAACCCACAGACTAGAGATGATCCACTGCAGCTACAACAGGGTTCAGGAACTGGATCTTGCAGATATTAATATTGCACAGCTTGAGGCAATTGGATGCATAAAAACTGACTCCTTTTGAAATAAAAATTGTCCAGACCCATAAATATGATTTAAAGCTTCACTAGAAGAGTTTCTTCAGAAGAGAAACAAAACCAAATCAAGGATATATCCAAATAGTTCCATAAGACATATGCTTGTCAAAGCATAGGCTCGGCATCTTCTTACAAATATTATATAACTCTAAACAGACCTAGATTCAAAGGTTTTTCCATACACAGATTCCATTAGACTGCATTGGAGCCTGAGGCTGTTCCTCTGGAGAGGCATGAATAGCACATCCTTCTCTGACTGTGCCTGGGAACAAAAGAATCAAAGGAAACTCCCTTCAAAATGGTGATTTGCAATTGAATACCTTACTCATGTGATCTAAAGCTACACACTCACATGTAAGAGCAGAGAACAGTTAAACATTAACCTGCTAAATACCCAGTGAGTTTTAGCATACCTCAACGGTATATCCCTATGTTAAATCCTGGAAGCTTCTCTGCCTGTAGAAAACAAGTATGTCAGAGAGCAGGATTGGACCAAACTTTCTCATTGACATCCTATGTGTCTGTGTGCACCTTTGTTCAATAGGTGGAAGAGCGTTCAAAAATGTAAGTCCCTACCTGCAACCAAGAAATGCAAATTAACAATGATATGATCTAACCAAGATGGAGTGCTTTTAAGTCTACAATTCTGTGCCAATTTTCTTGGGAGTAACCACCACTGAAACTAAAGAGACTCGCTTTCATTTTCAATGTGAGAGTGAGCATATGTTCATTTTCTCTGAAATCTGCCGTTATTTGATGGAGGTTCAAGTCTGAAAATGGGGATAAATTATGCATCTATAGTGGAAATAGCTCAGTCGGTGAAGCATGAGATTCTTAATCTCAGGGTTGTGGGTTTGAGCCCAAACGAAAGATTGGGCAAAAGATTCCTGCATTGAGGGGGTGGGACAAGATGATCCTTGGGGTCCCTTCCTGCCCTACAATTCTGTTATATTCCATGATGACATTCTTTGAATTTGCTTTCATTTTTTTATTATAGAAGACTCCTATTTAAAATAAGAATATTGTTAATCAGAATGCGATTGATGCAAAGTTTCTTTTTCTTGTTTTCTCTTACAAAAGACTAGGATGAGAGAGCAACAATATTTATTTACCTGCATAAAATGTTCAATACTGCACAGAATGTTGAGGTTCTGGCCATAAATATAAATCTTATGCATTGTTAAAAATGGACTGTGAGAAATCATGATGTTTCCTATGCAAAGCTAATCTACTTCAATATACCATGACTGAGAACCAGGTAGCAAAGTACGAAATCATCTAAGAAAGTAATAGAGAGCATTCCGCAAAGAAAATTAATTTTGTTTAGAAATGTCAGGTCATTTGTCTTTTATTGAGCTGATGAGCATGCTGTCTGCTGGAGCTGAAAAACAACATTACTTTCTCATTAGCCTTTGCAGGTAAATTGGTGTTTTTGCATTGACTTTACTAAAATAAGATATTCCACATATTATTTCCAAAACCACACAATTAGTTCTTCAGCTGCAAAAATGCATGGGAGAAAGGATGGGCTGGAAAATAAGTGACAGCCAATGTCTGCTTCCCAGAGCTGCCAGTGAAGGAGCCACTAAAGATTCAGAGACACCCAAGTGTCTTCAGTTCCAGCAGTGGTTGCCATCTTCTAATAACAGAAAAGGGAAGATCAAAGTTATTGAATGAACGGAAGGGCCTGATGTACCTCGCATAGTTGTGTTAAATGTTGCTCTTGTCATTAAAGCAATTTTAGTATTCAGAGTGAGGACAATATATATTATTTTTCTATAGGAGATCTTACCCTTATTTAGATTTTCATAACATATTTATTGTTAGTCATTGCTATCTGCAGAAGCCACTTTTCCCAACAAACTGTGGACACAATCCAGCCTAGGGCTGCAACCCAAAGCACGTTCACCTGTATAACTTACTTATGGGTAAATATAGGTAGGACCACCAGGCTACACTTTAGCAAAAGCCAGCATGGGAGTAGCCAGGATTTTTGTTAGAGGGGGCAGGACTTTTGATGGCAGTGGCAGAAGCCACGTAATTGGTCAGTTAGTTAAGTATTTCTATGGTTTTACTTGATCTAGGAGAAGCAGCTGCAGTCGCCCCCCCTTGCTATGCCCATGAAAACCAGTAAGCATTTTTAGGTTCATATGCTTTCAATGGGGAAAATGTAAGTACAGTGGTACCTCAGGTTACATACGCTTCAGGTTACAGACTCCGCTAACCCAGAAATAGTACCTCGGGTTAAGAACTTTGCTTCAGGATGAGAACAGAAATCGTGCAGCGGCAGCACAGCGGCAGCAGGAGGCCCCAGTAGTTAAAGTGGTGCTTCAGGTTAAGAACAGTTTCAGGTTAAGAACGGACCTCCGGAACAAATTAAGTACTTAGCCCGAGGTACCACTGTACTTGCCTTTGGGAAAATGTTTAGAAGACAGTGGAATACCAAAGATAGCAAAAGACAAAATGACATTTTTGAATGGACCGGTGACAATGATGGAACTACAGCAAGCGATATCACAGGGAAAGGAAGAAGGGAACCTGGACCTCGTGGACTTTCAGCAATATATTATAAAAAGTTGCAAGATTACCTAATGCAACCATTAAAAGACTTTATGAATGTGACTTTAAACACAGGAGAGCTGCCAGAATCCTGGAAGAGTGCATATATAATTTTGATTCCTAAGTCAAGGTTAAAATGTTAGAATTATTGTTGAATAATTATTGAAATGCTTTCCTTTTTTTGTTATAAATGAAAATTGGGGGGGAAAAGTAAATACATGCCTCTATATTTTGAAAGTGAAGACAGTGCCAAGAAACTTCTTTGGACATTTATTGCACGAGCAGAAAATAGAGATAAAGTATTTAGGATAACTCTGGGATATTTCATAAATAACACACTGAATATGTCCCAGGATTGAGGCCACGAAGTGAAAATGTTAACAGAAAGGGCAAAATCATATGCCTTTTGTTGGCCTTTTGTTTCTGAAAGCTTTATGCTTGTCTGTTCCTAAGAGGGAGCATCAGCTGTTCTTCTGAAGGTTTTCTGATCTCCTTGTAGCTACAGTTTATCCCCATGTTGATTTTGTGTTGTGTAGAGATGTGATCCCCAAATATAATTTTAAATAGGGGGAAAATAATACACCACCAATGCACACTTGGTTGATAAATTGCACTGATGTGTTGGTAGAGTTTCGGTTTGGATTTTGATCGCCATGAGCTTCACCTTTTTCTCTTTTTCCCTATATGTTTTGGTGGTGATGGGAGTACTGGCCCCTGTGGTGTAGTCATGGATAGAGTGGCAAAAGTGGACCAGGAAGACCCAGGTGAAAATCTGTTCTCAGACATGAAGCACACCTTGTTGGCAAAGAGCATTGAAACACAGTACACCACAACACGACTCCATGTCCCACTTGTGGGCTTCCCAGCAGGATCTATCTAGTTGTGAGAAACAGGGTGATGGTCTGATCCAACAGGACTCTCGTGCTATTACACCACTGAAAAGGCCAGGGCAATGCCGTCCTACAAAAAATACAACGGAATCTTACAATTGTGCTGCAATGAGCTATTTTCTGTGTAAAATACATATGGATGCTACATGTTTATGTTTGGGAAATACAGAATCACTTGACCCAACAGACTCCTAAGAGAGGTGGTGGGCTCTCCTTCCTTGCAGGTTTTTAAGCAGATGGCTGGATGGCCGTCCGTCATGTATGATCTAGTTGAGATTCCTGCAATACAAGGGGTTGGACTAGATGACCCCTGGAGTCCCTTTCATCTCTGCAATTCTATTATTCTTCTACAAAGATTTCTGTGCAAATTATTGCATCTCCTCCTCACTGCATACCAAGGCTAATTTTGAAGCTCGGGACTAGGGGCACTTTGAATATTCCCAAAATGGAAATTGAATGCTCCCAGTTACAAACAGATAACCCAGATAAAACAACTACTTTTGAACTTGGGGGGTGTTATGTACTGAGTCGAATAGGATCCAAACTGCAGCAGTCTGATTGGTCCTAGAACAATAGGATCCAAAAGGCAGCAGTCTGATTGGTCCTAGAACAATAGGATTCAGAATGCAGCAGTCTGACTGGTCCTAGAACAATGCAGCAGTATGATTGGTTGGCAGGAACCACCCAATCATGCTCCAGATAGAAGTGAATCCACAACCTGATTGGCTTACAGTAGAATTCTGGAATTAGCCAATCATGTGCAGCCCATTGTGTAAATAATGTATATAAAGCAGATACTTTGAGGGGACTTTCATTCTTTCCTCCTCACCACTATGAGCTGAATAAAGAGCATGAAATCACTTTGCGACTCTGAGTATATTTCAGGGTGGGAGGCAAAAAAATCAGTGAGCTATTGCCTGGGATGTTCCATGGAAGTGGGGAAGAATGCCCAGAAACTGTCAGTCAAGGAATACTCCAGTAGCTCTCTCCATAGCAAGCTGTCCAGCACGTCCAGCGCGTCAACGGAAGACTGAAGATGAACAACTAGCCTGGCCTCCTACAGAGCAAGAGGCTGACCAGTGCTTTGAATGGGAAATAAGGCACAATCCAGGTCACATCTCCCATCAGACCTTTTGGAGGGTGTTCAGGACTCCTCCCACTGTGTGACATCATGCACGCTCGCTGCTGCCCCCAATGTTGGGCGGACCCCAGTGTGCCTGGAGGAGAGAGATGCAGCAGGAGACGCCATCAGGTAGGGGGTATGGAGGGCTCACAAGGTGTTGCAATTATGAGCAGATTTGGGTTGGGATAGAACATTTTTCTGAGCATTCTGAACCTTTGCTTATGGTTTGCATTTTTATTTCAAATTTAGTCTGGTGGAGTTCAGTGATCCCCAATCCTGTAGCAGATGTTTGATACTGGCAAAATGCTTACAATTTAATTTGAAAAGTAAGCTACGTTTGTCACTGAGCTTGCACCTTCTCTTCAAATTCCTGCAAGTGTTTCACTTGAGCAGATCCTTCAAACTTCAGCAGCAATTTTTGCTCAGGTGAAATTTGTTGGCAACTCAAATGAATTCCCTTAGTTAATGATTTCCTATTCACCCTGCTTCAATTAGAAAGCCAATTGACCTTCACTTTCACACCCCAATGCCCACCCAAAGTCATTCTACATTTAAGGCTTTCTTCAAGAAAATCTGGAATTTCCCAGTCATAGAGATGTTGCACTCTGTCTCCGAAAATAATATTTCTCTCGTTCCTTTTGTGAAGGAACAGAAAGTAGAGTGGAGTCAGCAAAGCCACAGTTTAACTGAATGCAACTAGCATTTTGAAAATGTGTGAAGGCCTTTAACTAGTGGAAGCTAAAGTGTTATTTTATGGAAGACATAGCAAAAGAAACTCCACAAATGCTTCTCATCCAAGGATCCTAGGAGAGACTGTTGGGACAAAATAAATATTTATTAACTTTGTAGCAGGATTAAGCAGAATTGGAAGTGAGTGATCATTAACCCAGGGGATAAATGTTATGTATCCAACCAATGCTATCCAATCCATCATTTACTTGGAAAACCAATTTACATTAAGCCTTTTTTAATTGCTTCACTATGTACATTAACCCAAATCAAAGACTGAGCAGTAGTGTTTATTTTCTCTCTGCTAGATATCTTTTTTCTTTTGTTATTATTAGAATGAACATTTATGAAAATTGGAGACTCAGACATGAAAGTCACCTCATTCTTTTGCCAACTCTGAGCAAGCAAAAGCCTATTTTGTAACAAATTGAAAACAGCATTTCAGCTGTCCTGGTGTGTGTAAAAGGCTTTGCAGAGAAAATATTAGGCTCCCGCCTCAAATATTCACCTACTTTTGATTCTGTTTAACACCATTGTTCCCCCCCCCCCACAGCTGCTGTTTCCTTCATCATAGATTAGTCACATGGATGATTCCAGCCAGTCATGAATTTCTCACTGAAGAGATAACTATACAGGTCTCTATAGCCAAAAACAAATTGGTGGTGTGATGACCTCACTGAGGAGTAATCCGAGCAGTGTAAACTGATAGGCAAATCTTCTCATAAGATGTACTGGAGTGAAAACAAATGAAAAGAGGGAGCATTTTTCTGCAGTGCTAAAAATCAAACACCTGGTTAATTCTGGCTCATCTCTAGAGTTTTCTGTACATTTCTTCCTGGATAAACTATTCTTTTGGTTGTGAGCTTCAAGTCTCATTGGTTTCAGTGGATGTGCTTTTAAAGTAAAGCTTTTGTTAACATCAAGAATGTGGGCTCTGAATTGCACAAAGTGGGGAGGGAATCTACCCAAAGGAAACATAAAATCTAAGCAGACAAAAACCAGAAATGGGTTTCAGAAGATCACAAATGCTTAGCTTCTCCAGATGTGTAGTTAATTTGCTACCTGCATCTGAATATTTAGATGTCCAGCTGAATTAATGTACAACTTATTAGCAATAGTTTAACGTGACGAGGGCCGTCTTACCCATAGGCACTAGGGGTGCGGGGCACCCGGGTGCCGGGCCCTCAGGGGCGCCAGGCCGAGAGTCCGGGGCTGATATTTGGAGTCTGGGGATTGGGAAGAGCTGACAGCCGCTGCTGAGCAGAGCAGAGCCCGTCTGAGCACCACAGCTCTTCTGCTGCGGGTAAGCGAGGCACTGAGGCAGCCGGCCGGCTCCGCCCTCCTGCGCATCTGCGATTGGCGGGCCACTGAGAGGCCCGCCCGGTACACGCTGCTCACACGAGGCGCCCGGCTTCGCTCAGCCGCCGCTGCCTCGGGCTCAACTGTTGTTGCACTGGGCTCTGCTTGCCCACCCTCCCCCTTGCTGGCCCACTCTAAAAAAGATAATAATAATAATAATAATAATAATAATAATAATAATAATAATAAATTTTATTTATATCCTGCCCTCCCCAGCCGAAGCCGGACTCAGGGCGGCTAACAACAATAAAACAGTTGTAAAATTAATTCAAATCAAGCCACTGGCAACCATTAGGCCAGAGATCAACAATGTTGGACAACTGGGGGAGGGGGAGTCTTTGCACCCCGGCACCGCATATGCTTAAGACGGCCCTGAACGTGACCACATACTTTTTTTTTTATATAGAATATTTATTAAAATTTTCAGAATTAATACAATATAAAATAAAAAGAAAAAATAACAAAAATACAAAAATACAAAAATACAAAAATAAAAACAATTAAAAACACATAGAATTTCCATTACTTATTTTCTTTTAACTTATTTCCCAGACCTCCTCATACCTCCCTTTTTTGTATTCCAATTCAGATTGTTAGTTCAGCAAATCCTCACCATTAGTTTTTACTTATTTCTAAACCTTTTTTTTCATATTCTCTTAAGCTTTACAGCTGGAAACCACTTAATTTCTGTCCAACATCATTCTAACATTCATTAATTTTACAATATTTCTGTAAATAGTCTTTAAATTTCTTCCAGTCTTCTTCCGCCGACTCTTTTCCCTGGTCTCGGATTCTGCCAGGAACGTGACCACATACTTTACCATATAGAAGTAGGGGGAAAGTTGTACGCAAGAGAAAAAAGAGATATTGTTTAGGATAAAAGTGGTATCAAACTGTCTTAGTCATTCCACTCATAGTTTTCTGCATTATTAGTGGCAAGATGGAGCCCGGGACAGCCCTTCCAAGCAACCAGGCAAGGAGAGCTGCTTCAGGGAGCACCATGATAGAATTCATGTCTGAACGACACGCCTAGACTTTGTAATGTGGTTTTGGCTGCAATGGGAGTGGGCTTGAGGCTTCACTGCAGGCACCAAAGTGTCTTGATTGGCCACTAGATAAATCTATGGATGTGCAAAGACTCCTCAGAAATATTTTCCAATTCCACTTTCTGCTGATCAGCCTTGAAGAAGTCTCCTTTCCATATTTGCTGAATGAGTCAGGCCCTCTATCCAAATAGCTTGAAATGCAGGGGCATTCCTGAGTGGGCAACCTTCTGAGGGCAGCATTCCAGCATCAGGCAAGCCCAGAGGCAAAAAAAGATGGTTGGTGCTACAGATGTGTACAGGAGACTGCATTCCAGCCAGGCAAAATCCAGACACAAACACAACCCTCCATTCCCCAGGCAGGCAGGCAGGCAAGAGTCAGCATCACAGTTCAGGCGCAGATTCCAGCCGGGCCAAAGCACTGAAGGAGAGCACAGAGCAAGTCTGGTGAGCGGTGTAGGCTGAGGACAGGGGAGGTGTGGCCTATGGGGAGCCCTCCTTAGTAGGGGAAGCTTGAGTCAGTTCGCATTCACATTCTCCTGAACAATTTGAGACCCCATATACAGCCATCTTTCAACATTCACACTTCACCGTTTTAACATTCAGTGGTGTGGAGACTTTGTGGGCTTTTTGGCCTGAGTCACTGGTTCAGCTCCCCCAGCTCTTTACACTATATAATGCTTGTACTTTCCTTTAAAGGATCCTAGCTCTTCTCATAGAATTATAGTACAGTGGTACCTTGGTTCTCAAACTTAATCCGTTCCGGAAACCCGTTCCAAAACCATACTTTCCCATAGAAAGTAATGCAAAATGGATTAATCCATTCCAGACTTTTAAAACCAACCCCTAAAACAGCAATTCAGCATGAATTTTACTATCTTAACGAGACCATTGATCCATAACATGAAAGCAATAATCAATGTTCTGTACTACAAAATAAATAAGGCAGTGTTGTAGATGATAAAAAATAAAATTAATATTTTTCTTACGTGCACTGGTGATAGTCATTGTTTGGATGGGAGGCTTTTATCCCTTTCTGCAGTCAGACAATCAATCAATCAATCAGTAGCTGAACTGGGTTCCACACACTCACAAAAACCAATTAACCAAAAAAGCCTCAAAAACAAAAACGCAAAATAAATAGCAAAAACAAAAGCGCCAAACTTAATCTGTTCTGGAAGTCTTTTTGACTTTCGAAATGTTTGAAAACCAAGGCGCAACTTCTGATTGGTGCAGGCGCCCCGGAAACAATAGCCGACAGCCACATCAGACATTCAACTTCCGAAAAACGTTCAAAACCCAGGGCACTTAATTCCAGGTTTTCAGCATTTGAGAACCAAGGTACAGAGATTTCCATAGAAAGAGAAAATGACAATGAAACTACTTCATGTCTGTAGCACAGTGGTACATTTGGTTATGGATTTAATTCATTTCAGGGTGCCATGCGCACAATGAAAAATCCGTAACTAGGGGCGCCGCTTCTGCACATGCACACCGCACAATAGAGCGCTTTTGCACATGCACGCAGCGCACAGAGCGCTTTTGCACATGCGCGAGTGGTGGAACCCGGATGTATACACTTCCAGGTTTGCCATGGTTTGCCGCAGCTGTAACCTGAAGATTCTGTAACCTGGAAGTTACGCAACACTGTATAAGTATATCTGAAAATGAAGGAATTCTATAGATATTTCCCAGAGTAAAAAACTTGCCATTAAATCTTTGATGAGGCCTGCGATACTGTGTGCTACAAAATTTTCAATCTATTGTGGATTTTCACAGCATCTTGGATGACAGGAATGTGTTGATGGACAAGCATTTTTCCTTACAAAGAATGTTGTCTTATCATTCTTTTGCATCATCAGTAATACTAACAGCTAAAAGGCTGCAAAATCATTCTTTGCTTGCTTCACATCTCTCAGGAAAGCCAAGAAGTGGAAAGAGAGTAAAAAGCAGAAGCTGATACTCAGATAAAGAAGAACAAACCATTCAAACTGGATTAAATAAGGCTGTCCATAAGCATTTGGTTTTAATGAAAGGCATCATTATGTGGTTGTAATGTTGCCAAGAATCTTGTTGAAATGGCATATGAGCTGAAAAACCAATCTCCAGGAATAAACGGATCCTACATTGTAGCAGACATACTTCTCATTACTTTAAATCAACTGTCACTAGGTAATAGGAGAAAGTGATTTAACAGCTGTCTTGGAGAGCTGAACTCCAGCTTCTTCAGAAGTATCACCAGCTACCTGACGAACATGCATTTTATATTATTATTATTATTATTAATAATAATAATAATAATAATAATAATAAATTTGTATTTTGCCCTTCATCCAAAGATTCCAGGGTGGTTCACAACTGAAGAATGCAAGATGAGAAAACGAAATACATAATAAAACAAAAAAGAAACCAATAAACACCCTTCCACAAACATATAGTGAGAGAGGTGCTCTTTCACAACATACTAGTTATGTTTTGCAAGGGCCATTTCTGGTTTTTGTCTTCCTGTAAGAAAGTAACCACCATTCCATGGCCAATGAAGGAAAGAATTCAACAAAGAGTAAACAGATGAAACCTCACAGGCACTACTGGACCTACTCAGAGTGCAATATGGCAGAGACATTTTATTAAGGATTTCTATACTATTCTTCAATCACATTCCCAGGTGATATACCAGGCTTCCTCAACCTCGACCCTCCAGATGTTTTTGGCCTACAACTCCCATGATCCCTAGCTAGCAGGACCAGTGGTCAGGGATGATGGGAATTGTAGTCTCAAAACATCTGGAGGGCTGAGGTTGAGGAAACCCGTGATATACCAAAACAAAAACCCCTGTCCTAGGGATAAGATTGAAGGGTAGGCTAAACGACATGCAACAAATAATAAATGCATTTGCAATTTGGCACTCTTGGGTGGCCTTGTAGAGTCTCTGCAGCTTCATCTATTTACTGTGGACATCCTGGGAAAAGTATCAGGACTCAGGACAAACTTCAGCTGTATCGAACTGTGTTGGCAGAGGACAGTGTATACAATGGACCTTCACCTCCTCCCCTCTCAACTCCCTATTCCCCACCCACTCCAAAGAAGCTCCTCCAGGGGGTTGAGAGGACCTATCAAACTTAGTGGGTTGCATCATCTAGGGTTGTGATTGTGATTCCTCCCTCCCCTCGAAGCCCTAGATGATATAGACAGCAATATCTGGTTGCGCCTCTGACACTCTGGAGAAGATCGCCTTCTGTTCATACAGTGCTGGATACAACCAATGTATTTAGATTTAGAGCCTTCCACATCCCATAGACTCATGATGGCTATAAACAGGATAGGAAGAGTGATTATGGTTTTCATGAAAATTATGAAAACTACACCCAACTAAAACCTGAGTCCCAAAGCGGTTAGATTTTTTAGCACTTCCTAAAGTTGCTCATGCTTGGACTTTGGTGAACTTGCAATGAGATGGAATTTCATAACTGGGAGGTAACCTCCCCAGGACACCTCTCTTCCTCTACTTGTTATCTGACTAATAATAATAATCCTTATTGGAGCATCCTCAGTAGATGACTGCAAGGAAAGAAGCAGTTTGTCAGGTGTGCTGGTCCAAAACTATTTAGGGCTTGGAAGACAGGCGAGAGCAGGGTTTCAATGTACTGTAGAGGTGAGTTCATGGGTGAAGCTTGCTCCTGCCAGGATGTATTTGGCACCAGCCAAACTTCCCAGCAGTTTTCAAGGATAGCCCCATATACAGTCACTTGCAGTAATCTAGTCTGACAGTGACAGTGGCCTAGACAATGATTTCCTGGACCTCAACAGACAGAATGGCTATGAATGACCTTAGTACCTCTCACATCTACTCTAGAACATTAAGAATTTGCCATCAAATTGACTGATGTGTTAATAGGAAAGTGCAGGCTTCCTAACAGACTACTTTATATAGTGACAGCAGCAGAAGCTCACACACTTAGTAGGAAGGTAATCTTCTTCCTTTAAAACAGGCAGAAAAACTTCCAGGATTGTTAAACAATAAAAAGGTGATTCAGCTTTTCAGTGATCCCATCGGTAAATCCCTATAATTAGCTTCCAACTAAAGGGCTAATATTTAATCTTGTCAGGGGAGCAAAACCTGAGAAGTGTGTCACCATCTTCTGTTACTACCCAGGAAAAACCCCAGAAACTTTAGAAGCCGTTAATTAGAGTTCATGCTTTAACTTTTCTCCTACAACATGATGTGCTCTGGATAGCAGTGCTGAGGTTTGTCTCCATCTCCAAATTCTCCCATTTCGTTGCCTGTGAATGGGTTGGTGAAATAGGAGCAACATTTTGTCTCAACCAGTCAAGGTCACCCAACAAAACTGGTCACCTCTACTGCATGTACTGCCAATAGAAAGAACTGCTTCATTCTGTGCATAACAGATTTTTTTAGATTCACTTTCACAAGACGTGATGAAGGCCATTGGCTTAGATGAAGTCCCTCAATGGCTATTAGGCATGATGTCTACAGTAAATGTAATAGCTGTTCAGAGCCAAGAGGCCAATGAATACTAGGTCTTTCCTGGAGACATCTGGTTGACCTTTGCAGAAACTAGGATGCTGGACTCCATCTGATCCAGCAAGGCTTGTTCTTGCATTTATGGACCAATGAATGAGGAGGCTTGTGAGGCAGCATTTTTCTCAGTTATGTCATTCATCATTTTTTGCAGAAAAATGCATCTAAAGAAAATGATGCATCCCTCTAAGGTTAGATATATCTGACTATAAAATGAATTTTCACAACACTTGCACGCACACAAACACAGTTGAAGAAATGCAATGAGAAGTAACTTCAGATACTTCAGATGGGGGAAAATTCTGACCAAGGATGTATTAATTCAGCAAATAGATTTAGCCACAAGTTTGAAGAGCTCAGGTAAAAATCACTGAATATTTACAACTTCACTGTATCTTAATCCTCATGCTACATCCTGAATATATTTTCATAATCTCTCTGCCTGAGTGTCACCTGGGCAGTTTTTCACTGCCAAATTCACATTGAGCTGTGTAAATTCTTTTTAGGAATGGGGGGGGGGGAGCGTTGTCATTTTTGCCAGGCATGGGGATCAGGCAATGCAGTTGAATCTCCATTTCTTTCCTGAACTTGGAACAATGAGGAACAAGTCCCTGCAAATGATTATTCACAAAGTTTGCCTTAATCAGAATATGGGTTGTTGTAGTCACAAAGTAACTGGGAATTGGTTTCAATTCTAATCCCATACAACCAGCACCAGTGGAGCTTGCTACAGGTTTTGGAAAGTGGGGAGAAATAATTGAGAAAAAGAGCTACATCAGTTCTACAAAGAATGAAAGAGGGATGTAAAGGAAACACAGAGAATGTTCTGCATGACAAAAGAAAAATATTAGAAGGAGACTGGCAAGAGGGTAAAATAGCACTTAGTTATGGAATCAGCAGATGAGTAGTGAGATTAAAAGACTTCTGTATTTTCCTCTCCCCCTGGACTTCATTTTTTAAGTGGAACCAATCCATTGCTCATTTACCTGCAATTTCTGAATTTTGTACTATGCACAGTTTATTGTAGCTTTCTCTTCTGTTAGCTCTTCCGTTTTATTCAAGCAATATTTCTATTAGAATAGTAATAGAATAGCTTTATCCAAACTCCCCTGCATTGGCTTGTGCCAAGGTGGAAGATGGGGTGAAAAGGAGGGAAGAAATAAAACTCTATTAACTGGGAAGGAAGACTGGAGGAAGAAAACTTAAATAAAAAAAAAGAGTAGAGAGATCATGTGTCATTTCCTGGTTCACATTGTGAAGCTATTCTAAATAAGCTCTTAAATATATTTTTAAATGCAAATCAGACTCAGAAGAACCCTTCCATAAGTAATTATGTGCTGTCTTTTCTGCTCTGGAATCTGCTCTGAATGTTGGAATAACTGATTGTCAAAATCTTTTTTTAAACGGAAAAATAGAAAAGTGTACATTAACACACCCACAAACTTCTGCTGTGCTTCATTGGCAGCTAGGGCACAGTGCAACAATTTTACACTATTCTAGTTAAATGGAAGCTGTTGACTGTTGTTATAGTGAATTAGTGTCTTGCAAAGAAAGTGAAAACACCTTCCTGGGTAGCAGATAACACTGTGATTTATTAGGGCTTTTAACTGCATTTGTACATTCCTGGAGACATAGTTTAATATTTCGCCGATATACGTTTTTACCTGGATTTCTAAAAATTCAGTGCCAAAAAAGAAGGAACAACTCCACTTGCTATATATACTGAAAATGCTTCTTTGTGGTTTGTGTGCAGCTGAAGAAGAAACCCCTTCATTTTTATAGCTCCATTTTATTGGCTAAACACCAATAGCTATGTACCATGTTTCATTTTTCTAGGAGTGATGAAAAATAAAATCCAACAATTAAGAATTGGTTATAGTAGCCAATTGAGGGTCCCATAAAAAAACATTCCCATAGAAGTGAAATATTCCTGGGAATGCTAGAACCACACAGCACGAGCCAATCTGCAGATAAGTCTCTTGCACCCAATCTCACATTCACATCTTCTCCCAGGGAGGGAGAGTTCAGAACCAGTGTTTAAGATTGAGGATGGAATTAATATGGGCAAACCAGCTGAAGCTATTCCAGACAGTGGTCTTGTTGGGGGTTGCTCTGTTCCAGGACTGGGTATCTGGCAAGTTTGGGATGGCGTTGCACTCCTCCTTAAGATTGGGATTGCTTATGGATCTAAACCTGGATGTTCAGGGGTGGCCATGGCTGGATCTACACTGATTTTAAAAAATGCTATAGAAAAAACACTATAAAAGCTCTCAATGCAAATTCCCATTGGTGACGGATCACTGTTGTGCATTGCCATCTGGTATCACATCTTTATAACACAGTTACAGTGGTACCTCAGAACTCAAACATAATCCGTTCTGGAAGACCCAACGTTCGAGATCTGAGGCGCGGCTTCCAATTGGCTGACAGCTAGGTTATTGGGCAGTGAAAGGAGCATTAGACATTTGTGTTCCAACGAATGTCCGAAAACCAGAGCACTTCTGGGTTTTCAGCGTTCAGAAGCTGAAACATTCAAGAACGGAGCTGTTCAAGTTCCAAGGTACTACTGTATAAGGATATAATTGACAGGTGTAGCTGAGTCCCAGGAATGTTTTCATCAGCTTTAGCGATACCCTTTTCTGGAATACAGTCATTTGTGCTCCAGCAGCATTTAGATTGGATTGTTGTAAGGCAGTCCATGTGGGGTTGCCTGTTAGAAGTGCCTAGAAATTTTATATGTCTTGGAATAAAGCAGTCAAATGACTGCCTTGTGTTATACCATATTTCTCCAGTACTACTTCAGTTTCACTGGTTACTTTTATTTCTGGCAGGTAGCAAAAAGAAAGCTTTCAAAGAAGATATTTGGCATGGAATCATAGAGCTGGAAGGGACCCAAGGGTCATCTAGTCCAAACCCCTGCAATGCAGGAATCTCAGCTCAAACATCCATAACAGATGGCCATCCAATCTCTGCTTAAAAACCTCCAATGAAAGAAAGTCTATAAGCTCCCAAGGGAGACTGTTCCACTGTCAAACATCTCTTCCAATGAGGGTTTTTGTTTGCACTATCTGGGAGTCTCTATTATGAACTCCACATTTATAAGGAAGGCAGTGAAAGGAATGGTGGGAGCAATTCTGGGATGAGCACAAATTCACCCCCTTTGGTCACTCCAACCCAAAGGTGAAACAGTTTTTTAAAAATATTCCATATTAGTTTCATTGCTGGTCTCTGCTTTGTATTAACACTTGAACATTTTTATCCAGGCTAACATTGTGAGACTTGTTTACTTCTCAATTTGCCAATTACACTCGTATTGCAAAGCTAGGGGAAAATGCTGAATTAAATTATATATTTTTTCCAGATAGGGAGAATTCCGCTCCTCATAAATATTTCATCAGGGAATGAAAAGTAGGTATTTGTATTTATAGATAAGATGTTAAGGTTTTCAGAAATGGAATTGCTACAAGCAGAATTTCTGGCAAAATAATGGGAAGGAAATTGAGTGAAATACCTGACTTGATTTTATGTTAAGACATTTATATTGCATTCTTGTTGTCATGCCATGCAGATTGCTGAAGATTGTTGCAACCCAGTCCCTAGGAATGCTACCAGATGTTCTGATGATAACCTGAGTCCTTCTCATCTGCTCAAGAGATCTTGTGGTCCCTGAGACTGCTGGAACTGGGTCTGAAACTGCCCGCCCCCCCCAAAAAAAAGTGGGGAGGAAGATTAATTGCCAGATTTTAAATGAAGCCTTTTGGGCCAAGAATCGGAATGGGTATCCTCAGTATCCAAAACTATGGCACTCCTCAGTTTGTAGGAATCCTCACTGGAGAAGAGCACAATTTAACACCATTCAACAGCACCACAAAGTTTGGCTGAAATTGTCTATCCCTTCTTCAGGCAAGCTGGGTGGTTGGGATCCAGTCCTCTGTGTATTTTGATGGGAAGAGAGGGGTTGCTAGAGATCTGTGCTATAACAGCCCACCAGCTGCTTTAGCAGACTGATGTCAGAGGGGCAGGTGACTGAAGGCTCGCAATATCACACCGGAGGAGGATAATAACCGTGTGAATTTGGGGTTGCCTGTTGAAAGATGCAGGAGGAATGATGCAGTCAAAGCTAAGGACTTCTAATTCCCAATGATTTAGAGAGGCAGCTGTGATTTAAAAGTCATTAAATTTATCTGCATTGCTTCCAATGCTAGCACCTAAATGGGAATTTTGTATTGATATCTAGAGTGGGAATGAACTTTCAAAGTTTAGTTGCCTAATTGCAGAGCTTTTACACATTTTCTGGGTGAGGATCCCCCCCGCAGCTGAGCGCACAGCTATCTGCATGCATGTCCTATTGATACTTCATTGGCATAATAGAATCAACAAATTAGTGAGGGATAGGTAAAGGGACCCCTGACCGTTAAGTCCAGTCACGGACAACTCTGAGGTTGTGACGCTCATCTCACTTTATTGGCCAAGGGAGCTGGTGTTTGTCCACAGACAGCTTCTGGTTCATGTGGCCAGTATGACTAAGCTGTTTCTGGTGAACCAGAGCAGCGCACGGAAATGTCATTTACCTTCCCGCCGGAGCGGTACCTATTTATCTACTTGCACTTTGTTGTGCTTTCGAACTGCTAGGTTGGCAGGAGCAGGTACCAAGCCACGGGAGCTCACCCCGTCGCGGGGATTCGAACCGCCAACCTTCTGATCGGCAAGTCCTAGGCTCTGTGGTTTAACCCACAGCGCCACCAGCGTCCATGTGGGATACTCAGCCTCATTTATCCAGCATGCATAATTTTAATTAAGGTCACTGTGGCAAAGCATATCTAAGGCTGCTGGCTCTGCTGAATGCAGGGTTGGATCTACTATGAAACTAATGAAGCCCCTAATCCCAGAGGGACCCCAGAAATGACTTTTTTCATGCATTTATATAACATTTCCCTAATTTAATCCCCTACATAACTTGAAAACTATAAGGCATAGGAAATCTTTACTCACACCAGTGACACACAAGATCATCTGACACAACACTTTTGATCAAAATCTGAGATGTAGTTATTTTATTTTATTTTTAAATGTGGTGATCTGTCATGGAACAACCCCGCTGAAGAAGATGCCCAGTCCTCATTCCTGGTTGCAAAGGGGACCCCCATAAGAGTTCAAGCTTCAGGGCCCCCAAAATGTAGGTGTGCCATTGGCTGAATGATTTGTAAGCTCTCCTAGGAAACAAAATATCTGTTGTAGAGTATTTCTTTGTGCAAAAACAAAACAAAACACCCTAAAGCAAACAGAGGTGAGAACAGCAGAGGAAAGAATGCATTCCACATGAAACCACAAAGCCCAGGAAAGCAGCACCACCATAATCCACTGCTTCAGGTGATTCCCCTAGCAGCTCTTCTTCAGAAAGCAAAAGTTCCATAATTGCAATACTCGCCTGCTCAATGCTCCACCAGCAGCATTTGCAAACATGTCAAACATTTCCAAGGCTGCAGGACCCACAAAGAAGCAAAACCCATCCTCCCTTCTCCATTCGTGCAACTCAAGATTAGCTTAATCCCTTATCAATCACACACAGTCAAGCTACTTCAGATATGTCAATCAAGGTTATGCCATGTGCCAGGAATTACCTGCTGCCAAAAAATAATAATTCTACCTACTTGAGTTGTTTATCCAATTTCCTCAAACAGTATTAAGACACTCATTGAACGATGCTAATGGTTTAGGTTGAAAACTGCTGCAAGTGGTTCAAAAAAATTGTGCCCCCCAGTGACTTTATCAAATGCAAAAGGGAAGAGGAAAAAGTAGTCCATTCATTACAATCTTTCTTATATTTTATGTTTCCAAGAAACACATGCAAACCAGCATTCTACAAGTGGTAAGATTTGGTGGGCAGCACAAACTGACCAGGAGTTGCGATCTTGTTCTCCAAACATGTCCTGTTTGATGCAGAGGTGGAGAAGATTGAAATCAAGGGAATTACTTTCTTTTCCTTCCTTCCTTCCTTCCTTCCATCCATCCATCTTTCTTTCTAGAATGGGTAAATGGCAGA
This sequence comes from Podarcis erhardii, assembly GCF_964252035.2. NCBI lineage: Eukaryota > Metazoa > Chordata > Lepidosauria > Squamata > Lacertidae > Podarcis > Podarcis erhardii. Next base: position 4,992,928 of record NC_138512.1, on the reverse strand, counting down.
CTTCTTGACTTTTAGACTATAACTCCTATCATCCCTGACCATTGCTCATGCCAGCTGAAACCAATGGCAGTTGGAATCCAACAACATCTGGAAGGCCACAGGTTCACACAACAATGTGCCTATGTTTTCCCCCAAACAAACATTTTATATGTTAAAACATTATACTACTGTATATTAGAACAAGCTGTAGAGACTTTAAACTAGGTGGTTGTAATGTTCTTTCAGATTCACCAGTAAAGACTGGTCAGGTTTCTTCAATATGATTTTCAGTACAGATGTCAGATTTACTTATTTTATATTTCATTTATTTTACAGTCAGAAGGTAGGGTTTTTTAGTTTTGTTTTTACAAATTTCTGTATGATGATCCTGTTCTGTGCTGGCTGTATCACACAGCACTCCTGGTTGCACTGCTTCTGGCGGAGGCTCCACCCTCCTTCACGAACCTCCCTGAGGTCTTCCTGCTAAAAGATAAGAAGCTTCTTAAAGAGATATCACCACAGTGGGCATTTACAAAATTACAATTATTGTAGCATTATAAAACCCAAATGGACACATGCAACACTAAAGTCACTGACGCATCCAGGGAAGCAGCAACTGTAAGAGATGTTTAACAACTCTGTATTGTAATCAAAAATGTAAACGTATTTGTATGTGCCACTTTTTAGTCTATGGCCCATATATTTTCAGAGGATCTCATCTGCCAGCAAAACAAAATTTAGCACATCATGCATCATCACTGGCTATGCAGCTGTTCTTTGTACACTTTATACAAGCCGTGGAGGACCTCCATATTTTTATGGAAACTAGTGCCCCTCCACCATCAACATTTAGTTTTTACAGACAAGTTATCAGATGATCTAGATAATTATTTTGAAGAGAATATAGCTATGAGTTGAGGGTGCCAGATTCAATCTATGCTTGGAGTGTTAAAATTGGCTACCAGACACTGCATTTAGCGAAGTGTCAAAATACAAGCCAAACCAGCTTCTCGGGTTCAGGAAATTGCCTGGGAGATCAGCCTTTAACCAAAGACAAAGGGAAGGAATGGGACATCAGGAAAGTCAGAGGGAGGGGGCTCTGTACCAGACAGAAAATGGGAGGGGCCCTTCCTCAAGCCAGAGTTAGTTTGGAAGACAAAGGAGAGTTTTCAGGTAGAGTTTTGGAGTAGTGTTTTAGGATCGTAGTTGGGGGTGGTGTGGGCTGGAGGAGAATAGTCACAGTCGGTAAATGCAGCAAGCCAGAGAGAAGCAGAGCCATGGCTGGTTTCTTTATGAATCCTAGGCTGCTGTGTGATGGGAGAAGCCCATCTTGGGGTCTCGATGGTGTAAGCTCTTCCATCATAGGCTCAAGTTGTATATATGTGTCAATGAACCATATACCATAAGGTCACCACAGTCTCCACCATGCCTCATTTCCAAACCCTGGACCCCTGGGATCTTGGAGACTGGGGTGGTGTGCAACGATATTAAAGGTCAAATGAAGGCTGTGACTGTCAAGGGCACCTAGAAATCTACTATTAGGGGAAGTGAATTTAGTGAATTTAGCTCACTTAAAAAACCACACTGGGGAAACAGATGAGGGCAGAAATAACCTCCCTACAATGTCAACACGTAATCACAAATTCAGAAGGCATTCATTACAAGCTCAGCAAAGAACAAAAGAAAAGCTAGACCTGGTGGAAACAAAGTCCCAAATCATTAGCTTATCTCAAGCAAACATCCTTTGAATTTGGCAACTGAGCATCAAGGCTTCTGGCACTCACTTTGCACAAAAACAAACACACTGGTCCTGTCTATCAAAAATCACAACAGAGACAAAATAACCTTCTGACAGTATTATTGAAGATTGTACAGATTATGTACTACTATACCTCGATTAGTTAACCCCGACACAGTCAGGAGGACACAAACTTGTCTATAAAAGGCCACAAAAGAAACCAGAAAATAAACCAGCAAACGTTGATACAGATGGAAAATTTCTCTGGAAGTCATGGTTGTTGTAAAATAAAATCTGATATCTGGGAAAACAGCACAAATAAATAGTTGTGGTTGATAGAAAAAGGGGGATAAGGCAATCCTAACTAAGAAGCTTTTTCCTCTTTTGTATCAATTAAACCATCCCATGCTGATCCATGTATCTGCGACTTCTAGGCTTGATCACTCCAGCAAACTCTCTATGGGGCTCCCCTTGAAGATGACTTGAAAGCTTTAACTGGTGCCAAATGCTGCAGCACACCTCCTGGTGGGAACCTTCCAACAGCAGCCAGGAAGTACTGCGTATTCTTCTCAGGGCTTGAACCAGCAATGCCTGAGGCCAGTCTAGCCTAGGGAGCTGCCTCAGAAATTGGGAACTGGGTCCTCTTCAAATATGGATAAGCCCCACCAGTCTCTGCAGTGTGAAGGGTTTTGATAGGATAAGGCTGGTATAAATAATACTAGGAAACTGGTCTTCTCCCCCTGTCTGCTTCCCTTCCAGTCAAAAGAACAGTGCTGGGGGGGGGGTGCAGGGGTAAAAGTTTGGCCTCATTGAGGGGCAGTATTTCAATATGAGTAGGAAAATGAGAGTACCCCTGAACATTTTTTTGGGGGGGGGGAGCACTGCAAAAGAATACAACCTTCTGCTTGCCTCATTTCCAGGCCTGAATTTGGGCAAGGCTGCCTCTAGCTTGGCCCTAACAGTTTGAAGTTTCAGTTGAGAGACTTGAAATCAAAGACCCTTTTTGGCTGGCTCCCATCAGCTTGTACTCTGTGTTCAATATGTAATCAATTAATTGGCTAGAAGAGCCAGCTAAGCCCAGGAGAGCTGCTGCCATATCCAAAGACCTGCCAGCCAAGGCAAAAGACAGAGGACATTTTCTTCCTTTCATATTTTTTCCACTGTGCCAGTTCCTTGTTTGGCCCTGCTTTGCTCCCAAACACCCCTGTGCTTGGGAGGAATACCATTGGTGGTAGCTTCCAATAGCCTGTACATTCAACAGGGGCTTTTGTGGTAGTGAAGCCAGGAGAAGGCACGGCTTTATGGAGTTCCAACCCCTTCCATGAGCACAGATTCAAGGGCTGGTATTGTGTTTTCAGCACTCAAATTGACTGTGTAAATGCTTTCAACATTAAAATTAAAATTAGTTATATCCTATTAGAAGTATTAAACGGTGTTTCCGTGCGCTGCTCTGGTTTCGCCAGAAGTGGCTCACTCATGCTGGCCACATGACCCAGAAAAATGGCCTGCGGACAAACGTTGGCTCCCTCGGCCAGTAAAGCGAGATGAGCGCCGCAACCCCAGAGTCGTCTGCAACTGGACTTAACTGCCAGGGGTCCTTTATTAGAGGTGTACTTCATTTGAAAACAACTTTACAAGTTGTTTAAAAACAACTTTGTGGGTTAGTTTTACCCATGAAGTTGTTTTTATACAAATACAACTCTAAATAGGATAGAAGAACGCTTCTTATTGAGGTTTTTTGCCATGGGGGTGCTGCAAAAGTGGATAAAAGTGTCCCCTCATTCAGAGTGAGGGTAGAGAGCATTGCCCTCATTCTCAACTGTCTTTTTGCAGTCATGTGGCCACATCTGATGGGTAATGTGGCATTTTGATATAACCATGTTCTCTATAGTCCTTCCCTTGTGACAAACGGTATGTAGGTCCTTCATGGAACTTTGGGTGGGCGTGGTTCCCCAAGTGTGACATCTGAACAGGGCTAAAGTGATCTCTGATTGGCTGGGATTTGATTTCCAAAAAGGAAGATCCGGTTAATTCCAGAACACAGTAGCGGTGAAGCACTTGCTGATTAGGTAGACAACAGCTCTTGGAAAAGGGTGTGTGTATGTGTGTGTGCACCTGTTGGAAGAACATACCCACCTCCCTTAAGGATGATATTTCACACCAAAAATATCTGCAGGCAATGATTCAGAACAATCTTATATATCTTTATGCTCCAATGTTTGCTGACATAATGTTTTCTATTTGTAATACATGATGGCAGGGGTTTGTATGGATCTGTTTCATGCAGCTCTCTTTTTAAAAGAATGCCTTTGAGTTGCCCGAAAACATCCGTAAACAACAGTTGGATCTGGAATCTTCCTCAACATTTGTATCAATGTGTAATTTTTGTGTGCCAAGAGTGGTGCCTGCTGGGCTCTGAGCCCAACCACAACTATGCTCATCACCTCACTATTCAACATTTGAGGAATGGTTTTTGAAAATGCCACATTTTACTACTTCTGGGGAAAGCTGGAATAAATGGTTGAATCAATGGGCCTCTTGCATGCAATGGCAGCATGATGGGATCAGACTTCATAATGTGTATTTCTATAATATAATTCATTTGTGTGTGCTATTTTCATTAATGTATACATTGTGCACACTTTATCCTAATATAAATGTTTTATGCACTTTATTTTTTGTTTGGAGTACTGCACCACAAAAGTTAATGAAGTGCACATTTTGAAGCGCATCTGCAGTTTCATATATTGTTTCAGAGAGTGCAAATTTGGTAGGAACTCAATTTCTTCCCGCTGCCTGCTCTGGCACCTCCACATACAGTGGTACCTCTGGTTAAGAACTTAATTCGTTCTGGAGGTCCGTTCTTAACCTGAGCTACCATTTTAGCTAATGGGGCCTCCCGCCGCCGCCGCTGGACAATTTCTGTTCTCATCCTGAAGTAAAGTTCTTAACCCAAGGTACTACTTCCAGGTTAGCGGAGTCTGTAACCTGAAGTGTTTGTAACCCAAGGTGTTTGTAACCCAAAGTACCACTGTACTGGAATTATTACACATCTCCATTTGTTAGCTATTAACTATTCAGAGGATACAAAGAACCGCTCTTGCTGCAGCACTTGTATGGATTTCCTAGGTGTCTAGATTTGGTCAACGTGTTGCACAACTATGTTCCAGCTATTTCCCTTTTGCCTTTGAAAATGTCATTCTTATAGATTTTAGCAGAACCTGTATGCCCATGGGGTTATTTTCAAAACCAGCATTTCCCCCAGATGGCTTCCAATCAAGATTATTAAATAATAATAATTATAATCAAAGCTTTTTTTCAGCAGGAACTCTCCAGGACTCAGTTCTGGCACCTCTCAGGTGGGCGTCATTCCCATTCTAAGAGAACAAGGGAGGTGTTCATGGTAAGTTCTGGCACCTTTTTTAAAAGAAATATAGCACTGATGATAATAATAAATTTTAAGTGAAAACACCACCAATCTAGTAGACTTCTTGGCACAGCTGCCAATTGGTTATTTGATGTTTGCAGTGATCTCCACTCAAAGCTAGCCTGTATCGGTTTGGTAGCTGTTGATTTAAATTATTTCAGCATTTTAGAACCATTAACCTGGGTGGAAAGAACTGCTGGCTTAGCCTAGGCACAGGCAAGATTTCACAGAGCAAGAATTCTTATGTTCTTTGTACTGGAGCCCTGCTTTGGGCTTGAAAATCTTGTGTCACTATGGGAGGCGGAAGCACCAAAGCTTTGCAGAACTTGGAGAAACATTTGCAACAGCTTTTGACTGAATAATCATAACAGCAAGCAGGTGCTTATATATAATTGTTCCTTGAGGGAGCTGTCTGGGATCATTTGTGTGCCTCAAAGGATGTTCTTCCAGAGCTATCCATCTGAGAAACATAAAAATGACTCAAATTGCTCAGTTGGTTTTATTTCTTATCAGAAAGTGTCCAATTCAGGATTTCTTTGTTGTTTAGACATCTTAAGCAAGAAGCATAAAAATGGCACTGTTTATGTCCAAAATGGCTCCTTTTGTGTGAGTGAATACAGATGCTCTCTACCTGTGTATGCACTGTGCCAATTTGATTTGTCCCATGGAAGTAATCAAATTTTTTTTTAAAAAAATGAGATATCTGTTTCCTTTCTCAAACGCCACTTTTTCAACAGATTTTACCAGTGGGGTGTGTGCTTTTGATACACTGTGCAATTTGTCCGTAGACCTAACAACAACAAATTGCTGAAAAGATAAATTGCTCATAATGTTACTCTGAAAGGCTTAGTTGCAAGCCTAAGTTGCACTCCTTCCTTGAAAGTCAGATGGCAACCTTATTTATACACTCTCAGGGGCCAGCATTCACTCCAGGCAATGCTTGAGGGTCAGAATTCTATCTGACCAAGAAATGGGTGCCCTCATATCCTCAAACTCCGTATTAAAACTGGTACAATATAGTAGATTCAGAGCACCTGCAGTAGTTGGGACACAGCAGTGTAATGACATTAAGACCCAAATGAGAGGCATTAGCATTCAAGTATTCTTTCGGTTCTGAAAGGTTTTGGTTTGTAAAAGATGGCTACATATTCAATTTCTCTTCTGCCCTTCAGTATTCTCAGGCAGGCTCACAACAACAAAAATAAAAACACAGTAAATATTGGGTGGGGTGATATCAAGGGGCCTGATTCAGCCTCTGGGCCACACAACTCTCATATTTACTGAGAAATGCTACAATTACAGTATAAGTTGTAAATCTTATTTACACAGTATGATCCTACATAAATTTACTCAGAAGTACAGTAAGTTCTTTTGAGTTCAATTGGGCTTATCCACAAGTGAATGAAAATAGGATCGTAGCCTCAGAGGCAGAATGAGTCATTGCCCACAACATCCTTCTCAGAGAGTACATATGGGGCACATGCTGCAGAATGAGGTGGGGATGAGCCAGTGGTGTAGCACTGGCTGCTGGCATGCAGGGCACATGCGTGCAGGGGGGGGGGCACCAGCCCAGCCCTTGCTGCCGACACCACCAGAGTAACCCCACACCCAGTGGCGTAGCGTGGGTTGTCAGCACCCGGGGCAAGGCAAGTAATTTGCGCCCCCTAACCCATGGATTTGTGCCCCCAAACCCGTGGAGTTGCGCCCCCTAACCCTAACCCCCAGATGTTGCGCCCGGTGCGGCCGGCCCCCCCTGCACCTCCCCACGCTACGCCACTGCCCACACCCATTGGAGCAAAGTGGGGCCGCGCTGTAATTTTCTTATTTAATTATAAAGGAAAGCTGGTTAAATACATACATACATACATACATACATACATACATACTTGCAATAACTAACTAGAGATGTTGCCAAAAGTTGTCCTGGGAATACACGTTTTAGGGGCTTGTAATACTCACCTCAAATACAAGACATCATTACAGAACACTTTGGGTGGCTCAACTTAAATGACAACAGTTAACTCCCATCTCCCAGCACTAGAGGTCATATCTAACTCCTCCCTCCTTTCTGCCATGGTTGCTTTTATCTTTTTAATCTTTTCAAAAACCACTAGTTTAGCTTTCAGATAGTTTGGGAGCCATACAGTTATGCAGATAAATGCATTGTTGTTGTTGATGTTTGGTGGTTTAGTCGTTTCTGACTCTTCGTGACCCCATGGACCAGAGCATGCCAGGCACTCCTGTCTTCCACTGCCTCCCACAGTTTGGTCAAACTCATGTTGGTGGCTTTAAGAACACTGTCCAACCATCTCGTCCTCTGTCGTCCCCTTCTCCTTGTGCCCTCCATCTTTCCCAACATCAGAGTCTTTTCCAGCAAGTCTTCTCTTCTCATGAGGTGGCCAAAGTCTTGGAGCCTCAGCTTCAGGATCTGTCCTTCCAGTGAGCACTCAGGGCTGATTTCCTTTAGAATGGAGAGGTTTGATCTTCTTGCAGTCCATGGGACGCTCAAGAGTCTCCTCCAGCACCAGAATTCAAAAGCATCAATTCTTCAGCGATCAGCCTTCTTTATGCTCCAGCTCTCACTTCCATACATCACTACTGGGAAAACCATAGCTTTAACTATATGGACCTTTGTTAGCAAGGTGATGTCTCTGCTTTTTAAGATGCTGTCTAGGTTTGTCATTGCTTTTCTCCCAAGAAGCAGGCATCTTTTAATTTCGTGGCTGCTGTCACCATCTGTAGTGATCATGGAGCCCAAGAAAGTAAAATCTCTCACTGCCTCCATTTCTTCCCCTTCTATTTGCCAGGAGGTGATAGATGCATAAGCCTGTCTAAGAGAAGTCTTAAAACTGCGATCCTGAAAATAAAACCAAAAACACTCAATTATTTTTTCTTTAATTTCACAGTTTCTACAGCTGTCAAGGGAATTACACTCTGTTAAACATGCCAATTTAAAAACTCTTTGAGATTACAATAACCACAAGATGACAATGGAGTAAGTGTAATTGAAATTAAATGCATCCAGTGGAGAATTCTCCATTTCAATGTCATCTAAATGGAGTCTAATATATTGAAACAGGGGGAAATTTGCACATGAATAAAAGCAGTGGAACTGTACAGCTGTAAAGAACTGGGCTGTTCTTCAACTTCAAAGCAGTATCAACCAGTTTGATCACCAAACCCAAGATTATCAACCAGATCCTATGAAGGTGTGCTGTTCTCCCACTGCAGACAGTATAAGACGTACATCATTAACATGTGCTGACGTCTGCAGATCAAGATCCTGTTAAAGGCACAAGAATAAAGGCCAGGAAAAAAAGTAGTAGGAGGGTTTATTAGATGACCCTGAGCAAACCAATTGCCTCCAAACTCTGGTTCCACAGTAGTAAACTGGGAGTAACCGTATGAGTAGGTTCAAACCCAGGCAGAGCAATCCTAAACCCTGATATGTGCTGCTGGATAGGCGTAGGATAAGAAGGAAGCACCACAATGGGGACTCTGATGTGGTCTTGGCAGTGGTATTCTGTACGGACAAAGAGTTGAGGGGATGGAACAAGGCAGTGATAGATGGAACAAAGCTGGCTGCTTTCCCAAAGAGGGGCCTTATTGGGGATCCTCTGCTGCACTATCAAAATGAAGTATGAATAACAACCACCACCCCACCTCCCTCCCTTGCCAGCTTGAGCTGCAAGGTTTCAGATATGTTGGTGGATCTACTCTCTAGTTCACGCAGTCTTCCTAACTTTACTAAAGGTGTAATGGGCTTCGAAGATGATCAAACTCAGGATGAAAGGGAGAAACGTGCTAAGAGGAAGGCACGCCTGGCAAACCCTCACCGTAATCAGCTCCCGCCCAGAAACCTATGTCCCCACTGTGGAAGGAGCGTGGATCCAGAATTCGCCTACACAGTCACCTACGGACTTATTGTTAAAACTGTGTTTATGGAAGACAATCTTACTCGGCTACAAGTGATTGCCAAAAAGAAGAAGATCTCCCTCCCTTGCCAGCTTGAGCTGCAAGGCTTCAGATATGTTGGTTGACCTCCCCTCTAGTCCACCCAGTCTTCCTAACTGGGGCTTTGAATTGCTCCCCTATTGATTAACTGGGGAGCATGGTGTTGTTTTTCTGAAACAGAAACTTAAAGAAACTTAAAGATGTATATTACCGTCAGTCCTTGATCTTTTTCTTCCTCAGAGATGGGGAGACACTAACACTTAAGACACTTTGGGGTGCAGTAGTGTACAGTACTGACCTCCTTCTTTCCCTGTACGCTTTCATTTAGGAGGGCATGGCAAATAACCCCCCACCCCCAATAAAACCGACTCAATAAACTCTCTGAAATCACAGTCAGAGTAACCAGGATGAGTAGGAACCCATTTTGTGGCCTTCACTTGGCTGGGGAAGCTCCAGGCCAATGGAGAAAGGCTGACTTGACTCTGAGGGTGACGGAGATGAGCCTCCGACCGGTCCAAGTTGCAAAGGGGGGCTGGATTGCTCTGTGAGTAATCAATTTAAAAAGCAGGCATCTGTACTGTTAATAACAGTAATCCCTCCATCTCTCTGTAATCGTTCCTTGTTTAGGATTCTCACTTCTAATTTGCAGTTGCCAAGCTTGTGAGAGTTGCCCCAGTTGAAGCGTTTGGATGGCTGCCAAGTATCAAAGAGTCTGACTAAGATGACAATGGCACCTGAAAAGCTCCAGAGCTTGGCATTTCACTCAGGGATAATGAAATTATTATTTTATGGAATTGTATTATGACACTTCTATAAATCATTTTAATGAAATGTAAATTTGGGGAGGATCAGCTGTGATTAATCAAAAAGTAGTCAAGACTCGCTGGTTGAAAGAAAATCTTTTTAATAGGGTCAAAATAGGATAAATCTTTTCTTGAGCTTAGGCACGCACACACAGGGATTCTATTAAAATAAAAAAATTCCTTCCAGTAGCACCTTAAAGACCAACTGAGTTAGTTCTAGGTATGAGCTTTCGTGTGCATGCACACTTCTTCAGATACACAGTGTATCTGAAGATACACTGTGTATCTGAAGAAGTGTGCATGCACACGAAAGCTCATACCTAGAACTAACTCAGTTGGTCTTTAAGGTGCTACTGGAAGGAATTTTTTTATTTTGTTTTGACCATGGCAGACCAACACGGCTACCTATCTGTAACAGGGATTCTATTAAACGCCTTTGACGTTCTATTCATAGTTATGGAACAAAAAGCAAGGAGAAATGTTTGGCTGTGCAGCTCACAGCCAGGACCAAACCTGAAAAAATTCATAAGGCATGTATAGCCCCCTACTAGTGAGGAAAAGCTGATTTTCTTTTCTCAAAGAAAGGAACAACACTTTCCCCACACAACCTTCCCAAGTTGGTTTAAAGTTCTCAGTCGGCAGCCAAAATATTAGTCTAAATGTATGAACTCATTTAATTGGTCTTACCTTTCCACATGTCTATCATCTTACCACCTATTGCCTCTCATTTGGGAAGATCAAAGCTCTTCTAATTCAAAGACTACCAAGGGACAATCCTGCTTTGCAAATAAAGTGCTGCCTTTTCTATCCTAAAATATTAAAAAGAAGGAGTTCCACGCTTTTACTGCAATTTGTCTTTCAACTTGTTACAGGAACAAGGTTTGGTGAGCAGGAGGCTGTGGCAGAGGGCAGTTCAGACTGAGGCAGGAGCAGAGGCTGGAGGGGGTGGGGCCAGGAGGCAGAGATCAGGCAAGCTGCTGAAGAAGCCAGGGAGCCTTCTCCTCCTGCTGCTGCAACCAGCTTTCCTCCCTAGAACGTGCAGAGAAATGAAGCGGGATGAGCTCGCGCGCGCGGGGGGGGGGGGTTAGGCACAGGCACAGTTTCTGACTGCTTGGGAAGCACCTTCCATGCTTGCAACTGCCTTTCTGGAGGAAGAGCTGCTGGTTTCTTGAATAAAGAGTTAATTGCACTGACACCATTGTGAGTTTTATTTTGGTGGCTGGTGGTGCGCTTGACTCCAGCTCCTGACAGCTTGATACTGAGGTGGCAGCACTGGGGATGAACAGTACTTTTTACCAGTTTCATTTTTTTTAATAGATTTTTATTAAAATTTTAATGGTTACAAAAAAGAAAAATTAAAAAAGACATAAACAGAAAAAAGAAAAACATACAAAACAATACCAGCACACAAGATAGAAAAAAAAGAAAATCCTAACCTTCGCATAACTTTCTTTCCTTTACTTATTTCCTTGACCTCCTCACGCCTCCCTTTTTTGTATTCTAATTCAATTAAGTATTTCAGCAAATCCTTTCCATCTTTGTTTTTATCCTGATGATTTATCTTAATATACTAAGTTTTACATTCTCTTCTTTCACTAAATAACAATCCATTTTTACTTAAACCTTTATATCATTTCTGCTAAAAACCACATAGCTTCATTCCAACATCCTTCTAGCATTCCTTAATTTTACAATATTTCTGTAAGTATACTTTAAATTTCTTCCAGTCTTCTTCCACCGACTCTTCACCTTGGTCTCGGATTCTGCCAGTCATTTCCGCCAATTCCATATAGTCCATTACCTTCACCTGCCATTCTTCCCGGGTGGGTAAATCTTGTGTCTTCCAGTACTTTGCGATGAGTATTCTCAGCACTGGGGATGAACAGTACTTTTTACCAGTTTCAGCAAATAAGCACTTCCTTTCAAAAAAGAAAGGAAGGATGAGGCCACTATTTTTCATGCCTTGGTAAGCCGTTTAGGTTACTGCCACAGAGCTCCATATCTGAACATTATTCAAAAGCTGCAGCGACCACAGACTTCAGTAGCCAGCACCCACTTCCTGATTCCTCCCCAGCTCCTTGATGGCTGCCGTGTCTTTTGAGACCAAGAATGTATCCCCACCACTTGGCAAGAGACCACCTCTTCCCAGATGAACTGAGAAGTATGGAGGGTGTCAGCAGGAGAACGGCCTTTTCTGTTGTGGCTCCCTGCTTGTGGAACGCTCTCCCCAGGGAGACCCGCCTTATACACCTTAAGGAGCAAGGAGAAAATATTCCTTTTCAAACAGGCCTTCGGCTAATTAACATTCAATATATATATATTAATAGGTTTGGGGGGTTGATTTGTTCTTGCTTTTATTCTTTATCTTGTATTTTTATGCTGTGAAGCGCCCTGAGGTCTTCGGCTGAAGGAAGGCATATAAAATAAAATCCTCTTCCAGACTTAGTTCTGGGAGAATTCCAATTCTTAACTGCATTTATTATTTTTTATCTGCTGTTGATTGATCATCTATTCTTTAAATTAAGACTTTTGTTACTCTTGGTAATTGATCATGATTTTATTTTTACAAAAATTTGTGTTGCTGGTTCTTTTCTAGTACTTCATATTGGTTTTATTGCATGTCACCTATATAGTAGAAACAAATACATAAAATACATGGCAGTTTTCAGGTGGTGGGCACATGGGACACCACTAACTTTGGGGAGTTTGCAGTCCTGATTGATCCATATGTGGTCTATGCCTACTAAGGGAAGGCCTTTGTATTAAGCTTCTGTAGTCCGTAATCTTAATTGCCACCATTAATTAATGAAAGTGCCAGCAGAGTTCAACTGGGGGTTTTCTAAACTATTAATTGAAGTACATTAATAATGTGAATTGCTACCTCGTGGGGATTAACTGGCAGCCATGAGACTTATTACACATTGGACCTCGGGTTGAACTTGCTTGCCTAGAGTTTAGATAAATCACAAATGTCACCCTGGCTATAAGAGCCAAGGACACAATTCAAGTGCTATTGAACATCATGGAAAGAATTTTTTAAACTTCAGTAGATGCTGATCTGGTCTCCTATACCGCGCTAAACAGCATGATGTTGTTGGCATCCGTCTGTCTTGAGAGACAATGGAGTGTTCCTCCAGGGGTGAAGGCAAACTGCTGCGTTAGCAGCATCAAAATGACCTCTCCAGGGTGCAAGCCTGGGCAGTGTGTCTGGAGGTCCTGGGCTGCCCAGACGACAAGGTATTCCTCTTGACCTTGCTGATATGGTCCACAGGAAAGCAGAACAATGCGTTTGACACCAGCCTGGCTGCAGAGTTGCTGAAAGGGGGCATGCAAGGCTCCATCCAACGGCCTTAGGGATTCCACTCTGGATTTCTATAGGGTTTACTCCTTAGCCTGTTCTTCTTCCACAGATGTCCTGCAAAGCAGAGAAAGACCCCAAAGTGTTTTTTTAATATCCTATCCATAGTTTTATAAATCTGTGGAGAGGTGAGAGTACAAGCTTCCTATCCACTGAGTAGCAACAGGAAAATTATTAGCTTTGAGCCCTGAACATAGCTGTCAAGTGTCCCTTATTTGAAGGAACAGTCCCTTATTCCAGCGCCATGTCCCGCTGCTGTCCCTTATTGATGGATGTCCCTTAAATGATGTCCCTTAAATTTCAAAGGAAGCAGCTCCTCTCCCTCCCTCCCTGCTGGCCAGGGAGGAGGGAGGCTCCAACTGTGTTGCTTGGCTGTGTTGCTCACCCAATAAGAAGTCTAAGAACGACTGGGGGGTGGAGCTTGCATGCCTTGTGTGTGGCTAGTTAATGCAAGCTGAGGGGAGTTTTGAATGCTGGGCGCCATTTTGTTGCATGTGCTGCTGCAAACTTTGCAGTGCAAAGCCAGGCCGGGGAGCCATCTTAAGTTGAGGCTGCATAGGCCTTGTGGTGCATGTGATTCAGATTCTATTCAGTTGAACCTCTGGTTACAAAGTTGGTTGCACAGTGTTCTCGAAGCTACCAGCATGAGTTTGACCAGACTGCAGGAGGACAGGAAGACTGGAGTGCCTGGAACAGTTGAGGCTGCAGGTCCCTTATTTTGGCTGCTGGTCCCTTATTTTCAAATCTGTAAGTTGACAGCTATGGCCCTGAATGTGTAGATTGCTTGAAGAAAGCCAGAAATGGTGGCTTGGGGATAGGACTCTGAACTCAGTTAGATGCAACCTCCCCCCTCCTGCCCCTTCCCATGCACTGGACCCGCCGGGTTTATTACCTGGCCGTTTATAGCCTGTGGTTTTTGTTTTGTTATGAAGTCTCAAAGAAGCTTGTGCTTAAAAGAAATACAAAGTGGCCCCGACTTAAAAGAGAAATAAGCCAAGAGCATGGTACACCCTTTAGAACCCATCAGGTACAAAGTGCTTAAAAGAGGAGAAGTGGAGGAGCAGAAATCAATGGTTTTTAATGCCAAAGCCACAAAAAAAACCTGTTCCTCAGCAGATCTTAAATAACAATCTAGCATAAAGGCAAGTTGAGAGAGAGAAAACAAATCGTATTTTATACCAGTCCCCCCCTCTCTCTTTCTCTCTCTCTCTCCATACTTCTCCAACAAGTTCTTTTTCAATAAAAGCACACTGATGCACATATTGAGAATTAATTGTCTTTGTGATGTTCCATAAGGAGGTTGTGCAAAGCATACCCAAGATTGATGGGGTTTGTAGGATAATGCCACCCTTGGGGAATATGAATATGAAGGGAAAGTGAGCACTCACAACGTGATTGCTGTCTCTTGAAACCTCAGAGAATGTCAGTTTCCTGCAGTTGCCAGCTAACTCTATTTCTTGTACGATAACACAAATCCTACCAAGAAATCTGACATGACTGTTCCCAACTTTCAGTTTCTATTTTTGAAAAGCCTTTACTCATTCTTGAATGCTAGCTAACAACAACAATAACGACGACAACAATTTTATTATTTATATCCTGCCCCTCTGGCTGGGTTTCCCCAGCCACTCTGGGCGGCTCCCAACAGTACACTAAAAACAGAATAAAACTTCAAACATTAAAAACTTCCCTAAACAGGGCTGCCTTCAGATGTCTTCTAAAAGTCGGATAGTTGTTTATCTCCTTGACATCTGGTGGGATGGCGTTCCACAGGGTAGGTGCCACTGCCAAGAAGGCCCTCTGCCTGGTTTAGAGTTGAAGAGCTATCATTGCCTGTGGTACACAAATAGTGTTTTGTTTTGTTTTTCCTATCTTGCTATGGTTTGCTGGTCAAATGAGGTTTTGAGGTTGTGCTTCAAAAAAACCCAATTTGAGCTCATAGCAGAAAACGGGGGGGGGGGCAACAATGTTTCTGCCACACCACCTTCAAAGCTCTGAAGACCAATTATTCTTACATGGAGGATAATCCAAGCTAAAATTCCTTCACATGTTTCAAAAGAGAAAGAAATAGAGAAGAGAATGCTGAATCTTAGAGATGAAGATTTCTCGCATATTATCTGCTAAGAGAGTGCATTGCTGCCTCCAACAGTTGCCCGACAGGCTGATTTAAGGCTTGTTGTTCCTGAATCAGTATTCAGGTGACAATTAACAAGGCCAAGTAGTTTATATTCGGAAAGAAGAATCCAGAGGCAGCATTTGTGTAGAAGGTGCAGCCACACATTGAGTTGCAAGGTTGTCTTGCACAGCTCAAGCTAACAATGGAACTAGAGCTGAGGACAACGTGGGCGATTAGCCAGGGATCCACCCTGTCTTCTCCATCTCTGACCAACAGAAGGTGCTTCAGAGAGATTGGCCGGGCAAGCAAGAAGACCAGTTCACACGAAGATGGGGAACCTGTGGCCCTCAAGATGTTGCTGGACTACAACTCCCATCATCCCTGATGATCGGTCCTGATGGCTGAAGCTGATGGTGAGTCCAACTGCCTCTCAAGAGCTGCCGTTTTCCCATCCCCTGCTTTACTGGCACCTCCAAATCTACACCCTGATCGAGGTGGGCCACTTCTGCCTGCCAAATGGTAGAAGTGGCCCTTTCTATAGCCACTTGGACCTGAGATTAGTTCCCCTACCTGGCCCAAATTAGGTCCAGCTCTGAAGGCCTTCTGGCAGTTCCCTCGCTGCAAGAAGTGAGGTTACAGGGAACCAGGCAGAGGGCCTTCTCGGTAGTGGCGCCTGCCCTGTGGAACTCTCTCCCAGCAGATGTCAAAGAGATAAACAACTATTTTACTTTTAAAAGACAACTGAAGGCGGCCCTGTTTAGGGAAGTTTTTAATGTGTGATGCTTTATTGTTTTTAATATTCAGTTGGAAGCCACCCAGAGTAGCTGGGGAAACCCAGCCAGATGGGCGGGGTATGAATAATAAGTTGTTGTTGTTGTTGTTGTTGTTGTTGTTGTTGTTGTTATTCAGTCTGACCATGAAAACAAACAAGTTCTATCCCTGGGGCTTTCCAAAGAGCATGCAAATACACAACTATAAGATTCCCAAGATGAAAGCCAGTTGGACTGGTTAAAGGCAACATTTTTGATCTCAGAGGCAGGACCACAGACGCTGAGTTCCCTGTGACATTGGCATGCACATGACATCGGGAGGAGGCCACAAGGCCTAGTGAGGTCTTCCGCCACCACAGGAATGCCCAGCAGAGCCCCCCTACTGCTGTGGTGAGGCCCAATGGCCCCTCAGGTCTGGGGGGGTTCAGCTTCATCCGCACATACTTTGGAGGCACTGAGCTGTCCTCAGCCCCATAGAGTTGGCGCCTATGGGCAGGACATGATATAACAACCTGCCCCATTGTTTGGTCAGCGCCTAACAATTAAAGGTTCACTACTGTGATTCATTTGGATGTGAGTCAGCTACCGGTATTCATAGCATGACTTCCCTTTGCAGTACAAGTTGTGGGTGATAATGTGCATTCTTATCTGCTTTGCAGCATGGGTGGGAATGCCTATCCCCTACCTGCTGTCATAACAGCTTTCGCAGGGTGGAGTCTGGCTATATCTGCATTGGTTTCTGTGTGTTCCACAACACTTGCAAAACTGAGATGTGCGTGGGAGGTAGAAAAGTGAGAGGGGAGAAGGGATGAGGGATGATGTGACACGAGGCCATTGGCAAAGGCCAAATGCTGCGCTCATTCTTTTTGGGGTAAATGTAAAGCAGGCTCCATTCCTCATTGTTCAACATGTTTGAAAGCCTGCCTGCCTACCTAGCATATTTTCCTTTGCCAGCATATGTGGGGAAAGTGGCAATGCAAAGCTGAGGGGGGCAGTGATAGTGCATTTGGGGTCCTAGTGGGAAGTTATCCACTGGGAGCAGTCAAATACAACATTCCTTGCTTTGCTAGAGTGGACATGCAAGGGAATGTTTGGTCCAGCCGAAACTCCCTGTTCCTCCTGGGCTGGAGCATCCTTCCTTGCATGGGACTAGTGGGTGGGTGGACCTTTCCAGACCTGGTAAAAGGACACGGCATGCAGCCATTCTCTCTGTTTTCCATCTTCCTTTCGTCCTGTGAACTGCTGGACCGCTAGCCTGCAGTCACTAGGTAAATCTCCCTTATGGGGTAAACCCATTTGTATATGTTTGAAACTTTAAGCCTAAAGCCTGCCTTCAGGGGTCACACTGTGCTCTGCCTGATTGTGAGTAAACTTTCTTTTTGTTACTTATGAATACGACTGCCGTGTCTTTATTCTTTTAGGAGGGATTCAAGGGGTCTTAC
Organism: Podarcis erhardii; assembly: GCF_964252035.2. Classification (NCBI taxonomy): domain Eukaryota; kingdom Metazoa; phylum Chordata; class Lepidosauria; order Squamata; family Lacertidae; genus Podarcis; species Podarcis erhardii. The sequence continues at coordinate 4,975,341 of NC_138512.1, read as the reverse complement.
CAGGAAAATATTAGAACACATTTCAATCTGGACAAACCAGATGGAATTGCGTGTTGTCTTAAGAAACTCACATGAGTTTGCAACAAGTTTTCTGCCGTGTAAAGGGGAATGCACTCTGCTAAGTAAAGGAACTTGCTAGCGCAGGTTAGGAAGGATATTAATAAACAATATATCCTCTCCTGCCACCCTGAACATTCCCACAGTCCTTTCCTACAGGAGCCCTTTGACTTTTAGCTGCTCTCTCTCCCCTGTTACTGCTTATCTCCATCCTCATTCTATTTGCATGCCAAGCACCCAACACACCACTCACTGGGGGCTGGGGGGGGGAATGCAAATGCTGCCATGCTAAACTGCCTTGGAAGCCGCAGTTCCAGAATAAATGTGGGCTGGTGAGCAGCGCACTGATTTGGAACCCCGAGTGGCAGTGCAAACAAACTCCCGCAACAGCACTGCTGCTTAAATAGCAAATGCTCTGGGATCTTGAGGGTTAAAAAAACTCCTAAGCAAACAAAATTGGAATCAGCTGGGATCACAATGGTTGTTGTGGACACAGCTGTCAAGCAGGTGGCTGTGATGAAAAAGGTGAAAAGAATGAGTGGTTTTGTGAAACCTTTTGTGACTGTACTCTGAAGGACACTTCCCAGAGCCAGTTTAGCAGGATAGGCCTAAGCAAGAAGGCAGAGCTAGAAGCAGAGTGGAAGGGTAGCTAAAGCAGTGAAGTCCTGCTGTATATAGTTCTTTAATGGAACTATTTATTGTTCAGCTCCTCTGACCAGCTCATCATTAAATAGATAACTTTACACCTTTATCACACAAGCCCCAAACCTCAACTACAAGTCAAATATGATGTAATAATAACGTTCATGGTGGCTTTTTTTTTTTAAAGTAGACTCTTCATGAACAAAAATGCAAAGGGCTGCAGTACAATAGGAATGCAGTAATTTTTAAATCCACATAAAGTTAACATTTTAGACAGTATCACACACTTTTAGACAGTATTCCATGGGACACCTGCAGTATCCCATTATGCACACCATAGTGTTCACTGAGTCTTTAAGGAGCTTAATAGTGATGTTGCTGGTTTTTTTTTCCTTTTTAAAAACTTATTTCTTAGTTCAGAAATATAAAGCTCAGCAGGTTGAAATGCTTGCAATACTGACCCCAAACAGTTTTCTCCGGCTTAGAATACTATTCTCTCCCCCCCCCCCCCATATCATTTTTATTAGTTTTACAATAATGCTTTCCATTGCAATAGCTCCTCTTATATTATACATTTAGCTTTTAGGGCCCTGAGTTTCTTCAAACCTTCCTTATGATTTTTTATCTTGCATTTCAAATTTCTTCATTTTCACTATTTAACCATTGCTTTAAAATAAAAAACATTAAGACATCATACATTCTTATTCTTATCTGCAGTGGTTTTGTACCTTTCCTTACAAAGCTTCTTGCAATCCTACCAACATATTTGATTGAATACAATTGTCTTTCAAATAATTTACAAATTTGGTCCAGTCCTTGATGAACTTTTGGGCCCGCTGTTCTCAGATTCTTCCCGTCATTTTGGCCAGTTCCACATATTCCATTAGCTTCAATTGCCAGTCTTCCTTTGTTGGTAATTCCTCTTGTTTCCACTTCTGTGCTAATAAAATTCTTGCTGCCGTTGTTGCGTATAGGAAAAGCTTAATATCTTGTCTGTTAATTTCTGTACCTACAATTCCCAGTATAAATGCTTCTGGTTTTTTAACATATGTATATTTCAACATTTTCTTAATCTCTCTTAATGCTATTCTTACCAGGGAAGTTATCCCATCTTGCTTATAGCATTGAATAGTGGTTCCCAAACTTTTGAGTTGTGGGGCACTTTTCAGAAGATAAATTTGTCATGAAGCACTATTATCACCCATACGCCAAAGGCACATATTTATTTATTTTTATTTCCAGTCTCTTTGTGGAGCACTTGAAAATGCTTCAGGGAGCACCAACTGCTCCACGGATATAGAAAACAGAGTGGGTATAGAAAACAGAGTGAGTGAAGGAACCATTAGCTCAGGTTGTTTGCATGAGGCTAATGGGGACAGTTCTATGTCAAATGCCTCCATCTCTGGTCCTTGTTACTCCCAAGACTGTTAATCACATGCAGCAGTGTAGCATGCCAGCTTAACATGTCATGACACACCACCTCCATCTCCAAGCGGCGTGAAATTCTAAGGATCTAGGCACTTCCCTAGAGTTCGTGTTTCCTTTGGAAATGAGGTACAGCGGAGTCTGAGGTGTCTTTATGATATGCGGTTTATGTACACATAGATGCAACCCAATTGGAAAGGGAACTAATAGAAAACAGAAGTAAATTGATTTTGAGGATGTAGAAGCCATTGCTAGAATGAGAAACCCATGATCCACTGGGCCCGGGATGTGTGCATAACATAGAATTAGAATCATGAGGAAAGTTGTGGGAATCTGGGCAGAAATTCACAGCATGTTATACCTTGAGGGAGAATTTTATGAAAATAATATATAGATGGTACCTAACACTAAGCTAGATGAGCGCGCAACCCCAGAGTCGTCCGCGACTGGACCTAACGGTCAGGGGTACCTTTACCTTTAACACTAAGTAAATATCTCCCACCTTCAGATCATCCGCTTCCTTTCCAGCAGTAGACCAGCAGAACCCCTCCAGGCATGTCCAAAGTCTGTTTCGGGGGCCTAATCTGGCCCGCCGGTTGGTTTAATCCAGTCCCTGTGGCAGTTTATTACCTGGGGTAAAATCCTAAGAAAACCTCAACAACTTTCAATCCTGAAAAAAGCTCAACAACTGTGTTTGGCCCTCATAGCCGTTCACTTTATCAAATCTGGCCCTTTTTGGAAAAAGTTTGGACACCACTGCGGCCTAATCTGTCCCAGTTGCCCAAGTGTGCCTTGGTGCTGCCCCCAAGAACCCAGGAGTGCACAGATGAGAGAGACCAGCTCCACCCTTCACACCCACCCAGGTCTCAGTAATACAGACCAGACTGGCTTCCCCACCGGCAATAGGGTAATGGATCTTATTCACAGATGACCTGACATTCAACAGGTCACCTTTTTATTTATTCTACTAACTCTCATAATACAATATATTACACAAAGGATCATAATACAGAATTCACTTTGCCATTTATTTATTTATTTATTTAAAAAACAGTATTAGCGTTTTTTGCAGAACATCATTTAACATGAGATTTACACCAAAGTGGACCATTTGTAAAAAAAAAAAAAAAAGCAAGGAAAACAGTATAATGTTATTTGTTTTCATGAATTTTCAGGAGACTATATAACTCACTATAATCGCTGAAGTCTATAGACTTTTGGGTTCATAATGGGCTGCTTCATTGAGAATGTGTTTCATAACTCATTTAAAGCTCAGTTCAATGTTGCTTGACTAGAGACACTTCATTTACCTTGGAGTCCTTTTTATTTGTTCTTTTTCAGAAATGGGACTTGGTGATGAAGAGCCCTCCACACTTTCCATTAGTCCAAGGAAAGTGTGTATCACATGAGTAGAGGTGAGGGATGAGTTTTGCTCTAGGTAAAGTTCCCTTGGAACTTTAAAACGGAGCTCATCAAAACAGAATGGAGACCACAGCCTGAAGGATCTAAGGATCTGAACTCTGCATTGCCATGGCCATGGGAACACAGAAGAGAAAGGCCATATCTCTCCAGAGACAGAACTTTGAACGGCAGCAAGCATTTTAGATGAATAAAACCGTTGAAGTGGAGAACTGAATCCCTATTCTGGCTTTGTATTAGCCTCACAGCAAGCTATCCTTCTGCAGTAGATGTCTCCATTATGCAACTGAAGGCATCCCTAGCTGGTGAAAGATGTCATGTTCCTCCAGAATTCCACAGATTACATCACATCCATGCTTCTTTGGATGGTGGCCTCTGGCTGTGGTTGGATTACAGCTCCCATCAGCCCTGACCATTGGGCATGCTGATTGGGGGGGATGCTGGGAGTCATAGACCAAGTGCGAAGGGAGTGCAGTGCATTGGGTACCATGCTCTGCTGTCTTAACTGAGACCTCACAGGTTTCTGGGCACAAGTTAAAGTTTGGTTCGAGGTTCGACCTATAAAGGCCTGTGTGGCGTGAGCCTTACCAAAAAGACCATTTTTCCTCCTGTGGTCTACAGTGATCTCTAAAATTAGATGCAGTCATCTCCTTAAACCATGCAGTCTTTACTTCAAGTTCGCATAAAATGGCTGTGAATGACACCTGCCAATTTCTTTTGGGTGTTATGTGCCCCTGAATAAAAGGTAAAGGTAAAGGACCCCTGGACGGTTAAGTCCAGTCAAAGGCGACTAAGGGGTGTGGCACTTATCTCACTTTTCAGGCCAAGGGAGGTGGCGTTTGTCCACAAACAGCTTTCTGGGTCATGTGGCCAGCAGGACTAAGCTGCTTCTGGCACAATGGAACTGTGCTGGACCCGGGGGAAAGGTACCGTGAGCGTAGTCTGAGTCCACACGAAGAGGGGTGAGGTCCGAGGCGGAGAGCCGGGCGGGGAACAGGAACGCTGGAACAGGAGGCCGAGCAGGGAACAGGAACACCGGATGGTCAGGAACAGGAGGCCGAGCAGGGAACAGGAGCACCGGATGGTCAGGAACAGGAGGCCAAGCAGGGATCAGGAACACAGGAAGGTCCAAAGCCAACAACGACGTTGCTCCCGCAACCTGGGACCGGGCTGACTGGGCTTTTATCCTCTTTTAAGGCCAGGGGCGGTCCCGGCCCCCAGGAGCCCCGCCTCCTCTGGCCTTAAGGCGAGCACTCCTCCTGGGAGCAACCAGTTCCCTTCGCCTCTCTGCCCTAAGCCTCTGCAGATCAGGAGAGGCCGAAGGGTTACTGGGCCCTGGAGGAGGCTCACCTGTAGCCACTGAGTCCTCAAGCCCCTCTGGGGCCTGAAGGGTTTCACCTGGGGCCAGCTCCTGGTGCTCTGCCACAGGTGCAGGCTCTTCAGCATCTAGGCCTTGCCCCAGTTCAGCCAGCCCTGGAGGCGGGGACTCCTGTGCAGGCTGGGATTCCTCTGGTTCATCCTCTGAATCGGAATCCCAGGCCATCACACCATCCCCCCTCCCAGGCCCCCCCTCAACCGAGGGTCCGGACCCGGCTTGCCAGGGTACGTCGCATGGAACTCTCGGAGGCAGGCAGGTGCGTGGACGTTGGCCGCTGGTTCCCAGGAACGGTCCTCCGGTCCGTACCCCTTCCAGTCAATGAGATACTGCAGCTTTCCCCTGCGGTATCGGGAGTCCAGGATGCGTTCCACCTCGTACTCAGGCTCTCCCTGAACCAACACTGGCTGCGGTCGGGGACGGTTCGGGTGGAACTCGTCGGGTGGGGCCACTGGACTCAGAAGGGACCTGTGGAAGACCGGGTGAACCTTCAGGGTTGCGGGTAACCGGAGACGGAATGCCACAGGAGAGACTTGGTCCACGATAGGGAACGGGCCGGTGAATCGGGCGTCCAACTTCCGCGAAGGTCGAGAGGGGTGGAGGTGGCGAGTGGAGAGCCAAACCAGGTCACCGACGCGAAGTTCCGGCCCCACCTGGCGGTGGCGGTCGGCCTGGGCTTTGTACGCTTCCTTGGCCTGGTGCAGTTGCTCCACCAAAAGCTGTTGCTGGGACTGGAGCTCTTGAAGCCACTCCGTCACCGCCGGGACCGCGGATGCCGGCAGCACATCTGGAAACAGCCGTGGATGATAACCGTAACTGGCCTGGAACGGGGTCTGCTGGGTGGACGCATTCGCCGCGTTGTTGTAGGCGAACTCCGCCAATGCCAGGTGGTCGACCCAGTCATCCTGCTGGTAGCTGCAGTAACACCGGAGGTACTGCTCCAGCACCGCGTTCGCCCGTTCCGTCTGGCCATCGGTCTGTGGGTGGTAGGCTGACGAGAGGCAGACCTCTGTCCCGAGGGTCTGGTGTAATGCTCGCCAGAACCGGGATGTGAACTGAACGCCCCGGTCGGACACCACGCGCTCAGGTAGGCCATGCAGGTGGAAGACATGCTGAAGGTACAGCTGAGCGGTTTCCTTGGCTGTGGGTACAGATGGGCAGGGGGCGCAGTGCACCATCTTGGTGAAATGGTCGGAGAAAACTAGGAGGCAGGTACAACCACGAGACAGGGGTAAGTCCACTACAAAGTCCAACGAAACCGTGTGCCAAGGGCGCGGTGGAACTGGCAATGGCTGAAGTAGGCCGGGGGGTCGCCCGGTAGGGCCCTTGGCGCGCCGGCAGACATCACAACCAGCAACGTATCGAGCCACGTCAGCCTTCAGGCGGGGCCACCAAAACTCACGACTGACCAGATGGGTGGTCCGATACCGTCCAAAGTGCCCCGCTGCTGGGGCATCATGGGCCATCCGGAGAACCTCCAGCCGCAGTGGCCCTGGCGGGATATACAGACGACCGTGGTGCAGCAGAAGGCCCTGATGCAGGACCAGCCCCGGATACTGTGGGCTGGACCCTTCAGCCAGCTCCTGGAGTCGTTCCTGGGCCCAAGCGTCGACCCGCTGCTGTTTCCGCACCCGAGCCTGCAGTGGCTCCGCCTCCTGGGTGGCCAGGAATGCAGCTGGAGGTAGGATCGTGGTGGGTTCTGCTTGCTGTACCGTGTCTGAGTTGTCTTCAGGTTTCCGGGACAGGGCATCCGCCTTCTGGTTCTGAGAGCTAGGGATGTAGCGGATCCGGAACTGGAACCGGGAAAAGAACAACGCCCACCGGATCTGTCTTTGGTTCAGCTTGCGGGTGGTCTGGAGGTACTCCAGGTTCCGGTGGTCGGTTCTCACCTCCACCGGATGTCGTGCCCCCTCAAGATGGTGGCGCCAGACCTCAAAGGCCACCTTGATGGCCAGTAGTTCCCGCTCCCACACAGTATAGTTACGCTCCGCTGGTAGGAGCTGGCGGGAATAGAAGGCACAGGGTAAGAGTGGCGCTTCAGGTCCATTCTGTTGAGACAAGACGGCACCGAGAGCCGTACTGGAGGCGTCGGTCTCCACCACATAGGGTCGAGAGGGGTCAGGATGTTGTAAGATTGGCGCCCTCTGGAAACAGGCCTTCAACCCCTGAAACGCCTCCTCTGCCTCCTTGTCCCAGGAAAACGGCGTCTTTGGGCGCAGTAGCCGGGTCAACGGGGTGGTGCGATGAGCATAATCTGCGATGAAGGTCCGGTAGTAGTTGGCGAACCCCAGGAAACGCTGTAGGTCCTTGCGGTTCCGGGGTGCCGCCCATTCTCGAACCGCTGCCACCTTCCCAGGGTCCATCTGCACCCCATCTGGAGAGAGCCGGTGTCCAAGGAAGTCCACAGTCCGCTGATGGAACTCGCACTTGCTGAGCTTTGCGTACAAACGGTGCTCACGCAAGCGCTGCAGCACGGTCCGGACATGTCCCTCATGGTGAGCCGGGTCACGGGAGTAAACCAGTATGTCATCCAAGTACACCACCACGTACTTGTCTAACAAGTCCTGGAACACGTGGTTGATGTAGCGTTGGAACACAGCAGGCGCGTTGCACAAACCGAAAGGCATAACCAAGTATTCGAACTGCCCGTACCGGGTCCCAAATGCTGTCTTCCACTCATCCCCGGCTCGGATCCGAATCAAGTTGTAGGCCCCCCGGAGGTCCAGCTTGGTGAACACCTGTGCCCCTTGCACCCGCTCCAGCAACTCTGAGATAAGGGGCAAGGGGTACCGGTCTGGGATGGTAATTTTGTTCAGGGCTCGGTAATCATGGCAAGGGCGAAGTTCCCCACATTTCTTCTTAACAAAGAGCACTGGTGCCGCGGTAGGCGAGGTGGAAGGCCTAATGAACCCACGCTCCAGGTTCTTGCGCAAGAAGTCCTGCAAAGCCTCGCGCTCTGGCTCTGTTAGAGAATATAAGCGACTCACTGGTAAGGGTGCTCCGGGCTGGAGGTCTATGCCGCAGTCAAAAGGTCGATGCGGCGGCAGCTGGTCTGCCCCCCGTTCCTCGAACACATCCTGGTAGTCCTGGTACACGGCTGGGAGCGTGGGTGCTGCCTCCTCCGTGGGCGCGGCCGCCAGCGTCTCGGATTGAGCATGGGAACATGGGTCTGGGAAGTGCACAGTCCGTTTGACCCAGTCAATCTGAACGTTGTGAGCTTCCAGCCAGTCCATCCCGAGCACGAGGGGGAACCGGGGCATAGAGGCAATGTCCAAAGTTCGCAACTCCCGGTGCTGCTGGAGACACAGGACCAGGGGCTGGGTCTCCTGAGTAACGGCTCCTGAACGTAGAAGCCGTCCGTCAATTGCTTCCACCTGGACCGGTTCTGGCTTGTTCCGAAGTGGCACCTGATGATGGGCAGCAAAAGCAGCGTCCATATAAGAACGGGTTGCTCCTGAATCCACCAAAGCATGGGTAAGAATCCAGGGCCCACCTGGAGGGTATAAACGTACCGGAACCATAAGATGTTGCAAGTCCATTGGTGCGGGCCCATTCTGCGCTGTTTGGGACCCCCGGTAGCTAGGGCCATCAGCTACTGGGGGTTGGCGGTTTCCCTGCGGCTGGCGTTTCTCAGGGCAGGACCGAGCGTAGTGTCCACTTCCGCCACAGTAGAGACATAGATTCCCCTCCCGACGCCGCACCTTCTCTGCGGGGGAAAGGCGTGGCCGCACTGCCCCGAGCTGCATAGGCTCCTCCGATAACTCAGTTGTGACCGTGGGGCTGCCGGAAGAAACTGGTGCCGAGAACTGGAGGTGTCGTCGGCCCCGGGCCTGGCGACGATCCTCCAGCCGGTCGTCTATCTGTAGACTCCGTTGAATGAGAGTGTCTAGCGTGGTGGGGCGTTCCATTGTGGCCAGCTGGTCCAGTATCTCGTCCGAAAGCCCTTCGAGATACTGGTCCCGCAATGCCGAGTCGTTCCAGGTCAAGTCCTGTGCCAACAGCCGAAACTCCGTGGTATATGCGGCCACCGTGGACTCGCCCTGTTTCAACTGCCGAATCGCCCGGTTGGCTTGACTCCCTTTCTGGGGGTTGCCGAACGCGGCCTCCAAAAGATTGCAAAACCCCGTATAGTCTGCCAGCAAGGGGGAGTCTTGCCTGAGTAGCGGCAACGCCCACTTGGCCGCCTGGTCCTTTAACAAACTAATCAAAAAGTGCACCTTGGTGCGGTCGTCAGGGAAGTTCCGGGCTCGCCCCTGAATATACAGCTTGGCTTGGGCGAGGAACATGGGAAAGCTGGCCGGGGCTCCATCAAATTTCTCGGGCAAAGCCACTGGGTACTTGCCAGGAGCCGGGGCGTCGGCCCCAGGAGCCGGTAGGGCTTCCAAGCGCTGCTGAAGTGCCGTAACCGCGTCGCTGAGCTGCTGCACGGTGTGAGTCAAGGCCTGGTTCTTCTGGGCCAAAGCCACCAGCGCAGCCACCTGGTCAGCCATGGCCTCTGGCTCTTCCCGAACGCACCCCAACGAAGGGGGAGTGCGGGTGTGGCGGGAGCAAACTGTGCTGGACCCGGGGGAAAGGTACCGTGAGCGTAGTCTGAGTCCACACGAAGAGGGGCGAGGTCCGAGGCGGAGAGCCGGGCGGGGAACAGGAACGCTGGAACAGGAGGCTGAGCAGGGAACAGGAACACCGGATGGTCAGGAACAGGAGGCCGAGCAGGGAACAGGAGCACCGGATGGTCAGGAACAGGAGGCCAAGCAGGGATCAGGAACACAGGAAGGTCCAAAGCCAACAACGACGTTGCTCCCGCAACCTGGGACCGGGCTGACTGGGCTTTTATCCTCTTCTAAGGCCAGGGGCGGTCCCGGCCCCCAGGAGCCCCGCCTCCTCTGGCCTTAAGGCGAGCACTCCTCCTGGGAGCAACCAGTTCCCTTCGCCTCTCTGCCCTAAGCCTCTGCAGATCAGGAGAGGCCGAAGGGTTACTGGGCCCTGGAGGAGGCTCACCTGTAGCCACTGAGTCCTCAAGCCCCTCTGGGGCCTGAAGGGTTTCACCTGGGGCCAGCTCCTGGTGCTCTGCCACAGGTGCAGGCTCTTCAGCATCTAGGCCTTGCCCCAGTTCAGCCAGCCCTGGAGGCGGGGACTCCTGTGCAGGCTGGGATTCCTCTGGTTCATCCTCTGAATCGGAATCCCAGGCCATCACAGGAACACTGTGATGGAAACCAGAGTGCACGGAAAAGCCATTTATCTTCCCACTGCAGTGGTACCTATTTATCTACTTGCACTGGCATGCTTTCAAACTCCTAGGTTGACAGGAGCTGGGACGGAGCAACGGGAGCTCACCCAATCAAATACTATAAACTACAGTGGTGCCTCGCAAGACAAAATTAATCCGTTCTGCGAGTCTCTTCATCTTGCGGTTTTTTCGTCTTGCGAAGCACGGCTATTAGCGGCTTAGCGGCTATTAGCGGCTTAGCGGCTATTAACGGCTTAGCGGCTTTAAGAAAAAGGAAACAAACTCGCAAGAACTTGCAAGCCCATAGGGAAATTCGTCTTGCGGAACGACTCAAAAACCGGAAAACTCTTTCGTCTTGCGAGGCATTCGTCTTGCGAGGTACCACTGTACTCAAAACTATTAGATATCAAATACTATAAACTACTCAGAACCATAACATGTCGACAAGGGTTGGGCAGGGGCAGAGGTCTACTACAACCAAATCCAGGCCAGACCTGTAGGCTAGGAGTATGCAGTCATCTTAAAAGCAATGCAAAATGAGACCAATGAGTCCCATTCCATTCACTCCATTTTATTGTATTGTTATGAGTTTGAGAATTGGGTACACTATTGTCTGGCAGGGCAAAAAACCCAGAATAAAATTTAAGATTTTAACTGACGCAAAAGAAAGGGGGGGTTTTGCGCTGCCGGACTTAAGACTTTATTATGAAGCAGCAGCTTTTTGCTGGTTGAAGCAATGGCTACTTCTTGAAGACACAGATATTTTAGACTTGGAAGGGTATGATAACAATTTTGGCTGGCATGCATATTTATGGTATGACAAGGTAAAGATCTATAAAGGCTTTAAAAATCATATTGTCAGGAAAGCTTTATATAATGTTTGGAATCGATATAAGGATTTGTTGGAAAATAAAACACCCAGATGGTTGTCACCAATGGAAGCTAGAGCGGTAAAAAAACTTAACATGGACTCTAATTGGCCAAAATATAGTGAAATTATAGAATATGATGGTGAAAAAGTTAAATTACAGAGCTTTGAGAAATTAAAATCCAAAGTTCGAGACTGGTTACATTACTATCAGATAAATGAGACTTTTAAACAGGACAAGAAACTAGGATTTCAGAAAGAGAGGTCAAAATTGGAAACAGAACTGTTAGAGACCAATACTAAGAATTTGTCTAAAATGTATAACTTGTTGCTGAAATGGAATACACAGGATGAAACAGTTAAATCAGCTATGATCAAATGGGCACAAGACTTAGGTCATGATATTATGTTTGCTGACTGGGAACAGTTATGGACCACAGGACTTAAATTTACGGCATGTAGTGCCTTGAAAGAAAACATTATGAAAATGATCTATAGATGGTACATGACTCCAGTCAAGCTTGCAAAGATATATCATTTGCCCAGTAACAAATGTTGGAAATGTAATGAATGTGAAGGAACTTTCTATCATCTTTGGTGGACCTGCCCAAGGGTTAAAGCCTACTGGGAAATGATCTATAATGAAATTAAGAAAGTCCTTAAGTGGACATTTGTAAAAAAACCGGAGGCTTTTCTCTTGGGCATGGTCGGCCAATTGGTACCAAAAAAAGATAAGATCTTTTTTATGTATGCAACTACAGCAGCAAGAATACTTCTAGCAAAGTATTGGAAGATGCAAGAACTACCTACTCTGGAAGAATGGCAGACGAAGGTGACTGAATTCATGGGACTGGCAGAGATGACCGGCAGAATCCGTGATCAGAGGAAGGAGACAGTGGAAGAGGACTGGAAAAAATTTAAATTATATCTTAAAAATTGTTGCAAAATTTTGGACTGACAAAATGTCAAGGGTTAAGAAATAGAGAATTATAGTTGGAAATATTTAAGTTAAGAAAATCATGAAGGAAATCAAATTTTGAAAAGGAATGAAGGATTGCTAAAAATTTTGGACACAGGGGTGCAGTGAAGGGGAGGCATGGGGAAGTCATGTATTGTTTGTTTGTTTGTTTAATTTTGTGTTTTTTGTTTTATGAAAATTAATAAAAATTATTTAAAAAAAAAAAATGAGAATTGGGTACACTGTATGCCTGGATCCAGCATGGATTCAATTCCTGGAATAGCCAGGCTAGCTTCCTGGTGATGTATTGGCCCTCTAAGAATGGGCCATTAAGGTAACAAAGGAAGTGGCTCTGTGCCAGATAGAAAATGGGTGGGCCCCCCTCCTCAACTCACTGGTAATTAGCAAAACAAAGGCCAGAGCTGAGAGTTGAATTATGTGAGCTAGAAGTTGGCAGGCGGTTGACAGAGCCATGCCTGATTCCTGCTGGGATCCAAGGTTGTGGCTATGGGAGAAGCAAGACCCTTGGGTATTAGTGCTCCATCATAGTCTCAGATTGTATAGATGTGTAAATAAATCGTATATTCCAAAGACACCATTGTCTCCCCTCATTCCAAGGAAACTGAACCACATTCCTGGAACCCCTGGAATTTGTCACCCTCAGAAAGTGGCCGTGCTGCCAGAGCAAGCAACTTTTTCATTTCCCAGAGTAATTTCTATCTTTGAAGACCTAACCACCAGGACCCCTTTCCTAAAAGCAATGAGGCCTTTAAAAAGCATTTCCTTATGTGTGGTGGTCCGGACTATGACTTTCTTTTTGTGTACATGCCTTTTAAATACATCAGGTGTTTTCTTTAAATTCTGTGATTATTTTTACCTTTAAAATCAACATGAAGCACATTGGGGGAAAGTAGTATGTTAATGAAAGGGCACATTTTCATATACTGAATTGACAAGGCCCATATCTCACCCACTTCAAAAGTTTTTGTCTTGTTAGGACTACATTTTGGGGTTGAGGTGAAATTCATTTGTGAGGAAGAGACTCAAAACTGACAGCATTTTGTTTCAAAATGACTACTGCCATAAAACTGACTAAAGTTTTATGTTTTCGTTAGCAAATGGTAGTATATTTATATTATTAATATTATTTATATTTACCGTATATACAGAGTGGGTGAATTGTTCCTCCAGCAGCTCATAATTTTATTGAGAGGTGCATATGATTGAAGCAGGCTTTAAAAAATATAAAAGCCAGAGCGCACTCTTGCATGCAACCATATTTTAAATAAAGAAATACTAGAAGATTTTTAAATAAAATAGTAATGTCTTGCAAATACTCAAATGTGCTTTAATTGAAAGTGAACCTATGTCATAATGTTTTTGGGGGGAGTGGGGGGGGTGAAATCTGAGATTAAGGCCACATTCACACAATATGATGCCCTATGAGGCATTCTAAATAGCCAGGCTTCCCCCAAAGAATTATGGGAATTGTAGTTTGTTAAGGGTGCTGTAAATTGTTAGGAGACCCCCATTTCCGCCCCAGCTACAATTTGTATTGCAGGTATTAATATTGTGCAGCATGAAGCAATTGGATGATTCCTTTTGCATTAAAACATTGTCCAGACCCATATGTTTGATTAAAGCTTTACTAACCAGAACTTCTTCAAAAATAAGTACAAAACAATCTGTGATACATTCAAACAGAATCATAGAGTTGTAGAGTTGTAGAGGTTGTACCACCTTGAAGCGAGTCATTTGCACATCCTTCTCCCACAGAGCCTGAAAACAAAGAAAACAGTCCCATCCTTCCAAGACTGTGAATTTGCAACTGAATCCCTTCATCACATGATCTAAACTTAAACACTCAGTATAAGAGCAGAGACTTTCACAGTTAATTCTCAACAAGTTAGAGCTCACAGAGCTCTCCGTGGGCTGCTATGGAAAATCCCCAATGTTAGCAACACACATCCAAGGAGTCTCCCCTTCAGTGCCAATTAAACAATTATACTGAACAAGTTCAAGAGTGGTTTAACAGTCAGTCCCTCAACACAGGAAACTCTGGGAAATGTAGCAATATTAATCACTGAATCAAACAAATTAATTAGTGAAAGTGCTAAAGATTGACAAAAAACAGAACCGCAGTTAACTGCAGACTGCCCACAATTGGGCACTTCTGCTGTAATATGCAGTTACTGATTCACACTTGTGTGCATGAAAGGTTTAATCTAAGCTCAGGTTGCCAGTGAGGACACAGTTTAGCAGGCTCCCTGCAGCCTTCCGTTGCCACCCTCCCATTCTCTTTCTTTCCCTCTTTGTGCTTCCTGGAACAAACAAGGAGCCATGCACCCATGGCTCCCAACTGCAAGAAAAACCAAGTGAGCTGAATCTTTCCAAAATTGAGATTTTTACAGCCTGCCTCTTTGCTACGGTAACCCCAAGAGTGCATCATCTTTTTTCTAACCAAGTACTTTTATTTTTAAGTTGTCTGGAACCTTTCTTCTTCTTTATATTTCTGCCAATGGGTGGAGAATAAAGTCTGGTGATTAATTGATTAAAATTCCTTTAATTAGGTGGCAGCCATAGAAATTGTGGATCAAATTAATTATAAATTAGGCGTCTTTTACAAGCTGCAGGTTTCCCTGTCTCCCTTTTGTCATGGTGCCTTAAAGCTATGGGGGTCTTTCCAACAGTCTGTGGCTGAATATACTGTACTTCTAAGTCAGTGAAATTGTTCTCAACAGCATGGGTTTAAATGTATTGTTCCTTCTGTCACTCGATTCATTTTGGATGAAAGAGGGGTTGGGGTTATCAATAGATACCACAGTAATAGTTTCATCTGGGATTTCCCTGTGGCATTTAGACACATTTAGAAAGCCCTTTTTCGAATCCCCGTGATGGGGTGAGTTCCCGTTGCTCGGTCCCTGCTCCTGCCAACCTAGCAGTTCGAAAGCATGTCAAAGTGCAAGTAGATAAATAGGTACCGCTCCGGCTGGAAGGTAAACGGCGTTTCCATGCACTGTTCTGGTTCGCCAGAAGCGGCTTAGTCCTGCTGGCCACATGACCCGGAAGCTGTACGCCGGCTCCCTCGGCCAATAAAACGAGATGAGCGCCGCAACCCCAGAGTCGGCCACGACTGGACCTAATGGTCTGGGGTCCCTTTACCCTTTACCTAGAAAGCCCTTTTACTGTAGAAAAAGCCCTCACTCATTTACTGTAAATAAGTTTTTCATTGCTGTCTGTTTACATTAAAGACCGAGGTTATTTAAAATTCTTTCTTCCTGTTTAAAATAACCTTACATTATGAATGCATGGGATGCCACTTTAATCATGACATCATTTCTCAGGCCCTAAATGTGTTGTTGTTGTTGTTGTTGTTGTTGTTAGGCTGCAATATTGCATACTGCACACATGAATGTGGTGAAGACGGGGACTAGTTCCCGTAAAACTCTAGTATATAACCCTTCTCTGCCCAGCTGCTTCTGCCCTGGGTCTAAGGCCTATGTAGGGAAGTGGGGCAAGCTGGTGTGTCTCTGCTTATGAGGCAGGTTTGTTGTCAGGTTGAACTTTGGCATCTGTGCATGCCTTTCTTTCATCACCAACACCAACAGCCTGTTCCCAAATGTTGGTGATTCAGCTGGAGGGATTCTCGGGTTGATGGTAACCCTCCTTCAGTGTTTGTGTTGGGGGGATCACTGCTGTGGGGTGTAATCCACTGGGAGCAGTCAAATACAACATTCCTTGTTTTCCTAGAGTAGACATGCAAGGGGGTGTTGGTCCAGCCGGTCAAAACTTCCTGTTCCTCCTGGGCTGGAGCATCCTTCCTTGCATGTGACTAGTGGGTGGGCGTGGCCTTTCCAGACCTGGTAAAAGGACACGGCATGCAGCCATTCTCCCTCTTTTCCATCTTCCTCCATCGTTAGACCAGCTTTTTAGCTAGGACTGCTCCTGCTAGTGCTTAGCTAGCAGGAGCAGTGGGGTTATTCCCCCATATGGGGCAGCTCCACATGTACATATTTGTAACGAAATCTGCCTTCAGGAATCCAACTGTGAACTGATGTGAGTAAAATTCTTTTATTGGCTTTAAATAAGATTGTCGTGTCTTTATTCTTTTAAGAGGGTTTAAAACGTAACTTACCAGGAACATACAATTCAGTACTGAATTGTATGATAGTGAGAGGCTTACACAAACGTGCAACAAGCCGTCTGCTGTGCATGTATGAAAGGGGAATGTCACCTCTGCTACATAAAGAAACTTGCCAGCGCAAGTTAGGAAGGATATTAATAAACAATATATGCTGTCCTGTCACCCTGAACATTCCCACAACTACCAAGGCTGTCTAGGATCACTGAGGCCTTATGATGTGTTTCTCTATCCGCACCTGAGGATTGAGTCAGAAAGCAAAATGAGTAGAAGGAGCTTGGATGGAGGTAGAGGAAGAAATATCTGCTCAGGGCTCGTCCACACGTCCATTCGTCCCACCATTCAGTGGTAAACTCGCTGTTTACCACTGAATTTAGTGGTAAACAGTGGGTTTCCTTGGGGAAAGTGGTTGGACAAGTGGGAAGCCTCTCAGACCCATGCTTTCTAGGCGCAGGGCAAGCGGAAATGCAGGGACAGTATCTCCTGTCTCTCACCCAAATGGAGACTGCAACCTTCTCATCCATGTATTAATCCTGCTGTTTCAAGGCAAGCTGTCTGTGGCCCGAAAAGTGAGAGCATATTGATCAAGAAGGGCAGGAGAGGCACAGAAAGAGATTCCACTTAAATAACTGTAACTGAAGAAAGAAAACCACCATCTTCTATCTACCTAAAGACACAGATTTCACCTTTTTCAATGCCTTGCAAGAAACTCAGCACCTGTTAACTGATAAGCATTAGCTGGAGGAATAGGCCAATAATGCCATAATAATGTCAGCCAACGGACAGGCATTTTCATTCTCTCTCCAGGATTGCAGTTTTCATCCAGAGTCTTAAGTATTTTTTAATGAAAACTGTAACAGCTGCAACAATGATTCTTTCTCCCCAAAGCTATTCACTGTGTAACTGAACACAAATCTAAAAATTAGGAGAAAATCCCATTACCTTTAGTAAGACTGGACTACCCAGACATATTTCTTCTTACCTGTCCACGCCTGCTTGGAGAATTTTATCTGATCCACATTTTTAAGCAAGCCCACCTAATTTGTACCTCTCGGATACATGTATCAGAATGTAATTATTCTTTGGATTTTGCACTTCTCCTAATCTTCTCAGCTAAAAGAAAGGTAGCAAAATATTGTTTAGCCTGGACACTGAGATCCAGCACCAAGGGCCTTCTGGGAGTTCCCACACTGCAAGAAGTTAAGCTTCAGGGAATCAGGCAGAGGGCCTTCTCGGTGGTGGCACCCACCCTGTGGAATGCCCTCCAATCAGATGTTAAGGAGATGAGTAATTTTATAACATTTAGGAAACATCTGAAGGCAGCCCTGTATAGGGAAGCTTTTTAAGGTTTAATGTTTTATTATGTTTTTATATATGCTGGAAGACTGAGGCAACCCAGTCAGATGGGTGGGGTTCAAACAAACAAACAAACAACAACAACTATTATTATTATTATTATTATTATTATTATTATTATTATTATTAAAATAAGATGTACAGGTTAGAGGATTGGACTGGGACCTAGAAGGGCACAGTTAAAATCCCCACCTTCATTGTATTGTTATAAGTTTAGGTGCCAGAGTTTGTGGCTGCAAGGTACACGTAATTCCTGGATTTAGTAACTGTCAAATCAATGCTTGGAGAGTTAAACCAGAAGTCGGGCTCTTAATAGTTAGACTCAGTTTCCAGTGTCAAGAGATGGCCTGGGAGGTAAGTTATTCCATCAGAAGGGGCTAACCAGCCTGCAAATTTCATCCAGTTCTGCCATAAAGTCCAAAAAGTGATAGTTGTGCCTCCTCCGATCAACGTTTAAAGGCATCTTCCACTCACCAACACTCAGACTTTTTTATCTGTAATTTGACATGCTATATCTACTAGACCTGCAAAGGTCATTCATTTCTGTCAGATGTAAAAAATTCTAGTCATTTTTAAACGTTCTCATTAATAATGAATTGGGATTTAGGTACAAATCAAATTGTTCAGTTTCCAAAGCACCCAAATAAGTTGGATTGTTTTTCAAAGTACCAAATTGTGGTCCAAAGCAAACCTTATGCTTAGTGCACACCACTATAATATACGATACATGATCTCAGCTTTTTGGTAAAGGTAAAGGGACCCCTGACCATTAGGTCCAGTCATGGATGACTCTGGGGTTGCGGCGCTCATCTCGCTTTACTGGCCGAACGAGCCAGCGTACGGTTTCCGGGTCATGTGGCCAGCTTTTTGGTACATTGACGCTATACCACATTGTATATGTTTTCTGCTACAATAACTTTGACAAAGCTGTTGCTTCTCTTTTACAAATGGATGGAACTCCCTGACCCAGAATCAACAGATAGTGCAACTGTACATTTTTTAAAATCTCAGGTGCAGTTGTTTAATTTTGTGATTCCTTTGCCATCCTACAAAATAGAACTTGGCTACAACTGAAAGTTGTCTGAGGTTCATGTGTGCTAGAAACTAAGAGAGTGAGATGCAATTAAACAAAACTTGATGTTACCTGAGAAAGAAATGCATATTGTTAGCTATATTTTATACCAAGTTTTTCCTTTAGTTTTGTTTGCGTGTTTGGAAAATGCCATTTATGAATTTATGAAGATGGTGATAAAATGTACAAATAACTTTGGCGGGGGGGGGGGGGAGTACAAGAGAACATTCAAGCCCAGTGATTCATAGCCAGCTTCTGATTCATAAGCTCAAGGCAGAAATGAAAATGAGCAACAACAGTGTATTATGCAGCCTTGATAGCCAGCTAGCTGTTGATGGTTATTTAGTTGCTAATTTTACCCACAAAAGCAGGAAGAATTAAATACAAAACAAATTGCCTCCAGCATTGTAAAGCCATCAATCATAGCAGACATGTTTGTTTCATACAGTGACTTCCAGTCGTGCGGGGGCAGGCGATGCCTTCATTTCTGCGCTAGTGAGGTCCTCCCACTCCATAATCCAAATTAGAACCAAGAAACACATTTTCAAAAACTCTCACATGCCAGCAAACACAACTTGCCCATACTAAAATATACTTCAAGGATTCATCCAAGCAACTCAAAAGCTTGGTGTCTAAAATGAAATCTAAAACGTTTAGATAATCAGTGATTAAAATAGAGAAGAGTGCTATTTATTTGGGTTATAATGGCATGCAGCTAAGATGGGAGAATTGAAGTAAATTTCAGTAGTTTGTGACTTTGGGCTGGCTCACACAAGCAAGCAAAATGCATTACTTTATTTTTCCACATTTGATTACTGTACACTTGGATTTCATTCATCTGTTCACTGGCCGGGCACAATCACATCCAGAGTGTACATTTGTCAGCTGGAATTATGTGGAAATGCTGATTATACAAACTTATGCCTTTGCAGGGAGGCAAGTGTATATGCAACCCTCACTACTTGTGTAAATGGAATTTCACTTTTTCAAGCAATGGTGAAACTGTGGGAGTGTCATGCAACCGCCCCCCCCCCCCCGCCGCAGTAAATTACCAATTCATACAATCAGCACCTCCATGGAGTAGATGCCAGGCCATAAGCTCACCAGAGCCTGTGTCCTTGAAGGTGGTCACATGGGGACTGGGAAATGCATGAAACAAGCTGTTCAGTTTTTATCTTCCTCTCCTTTATTTCCAAAGGATCCTTGGATCCCCAGCAGAACTCTTACTTTAGAGTAAACGTGGTGGGTCCCTTACTCTTGCAGTTCAGGAGATCTTCTCCGTACAAGACTGCTTTTAGGCTTCCTTCAGTGTAAATTTCCTTCTTCTTTTCCTGTTTTTCCCCATCTTCCTTTCTCAAACTCACCTCTGGGATGCCCTGGCCCCCCAAACAACCTCAACACTAGGTCATATGCTATATGTACTACCCTGGGTCTTCAGAACCCATCAAGGCACAGGGCACTGTTGAGATTGCAGTGTCCCGTGCACAGCGGAATGATGAGGAGTACGTGCACATACTCTATATTGCTTTATTTACATTTCAAAGCTGGTAGGTTACAGAAAAACATCTTGCCTCTGCCGGAGCAGAGAAAGCATCCTCTCTCCTCTAAAGCACGGAGAGAACTGCTGAACAACAGTGAAAAACAGGAAACCAGTGTACGTCACATCCAGTCTCCCTTTCCCGTGGGAAAACCCAACAGCAACTGACTGTGGAATGTAAACACCTGTCTCGTGACAAGCACTTCGCTGCACAGTGAAAGAGAGCAGAAACCAACATCCTCCCCCTTTCTGTGAACATCACTGGGCAGCGTGTTCGTACAATATCAGTACAAACCCAACTTCTGCACATAGGTACAGTGTTGATCCCTTGATACAATCTTGGACAATACATCAGCAGGAATTTCATTACCTGGCATATAGGACACCGTTACGAGTCCCTTCTGAATACGTTCCCTAGCATGTTGCAACTTCAATTGCAAGTGCTTCGTGCTTTGCTTACAACCTTCAGAATTCAGCAAAGCCAAACATGCTTTGTTGTCCTGGTAAACCTGTCTTGGACATTTGACAGGAATTTTCATGTCTTTGCACAATTGTAACAACCATTCACAATCCTTAAGTGAATAAGACAGTGCATTCAGTTCAGCTTCACAAGTACTTAAGCTAACTGTTGTTTGCTTCTTGCATGACCAATCAAATAGACCCTGATTGTACATATAGCAAACTCCAGACGTACTTTTCCTGTCTGTAGTGTCGCTTCCAAAACTTGCATCTGCAAAAATCTCAAGACCACCAGACTTCTGATTGTTAAATCTTAGTCTGTAATGCATAGTGCCTTTCAAATACTGCGCTACGCGTTTCAGAGCTTTCCAATCCTTAACAGTAGGATTGTTTACTTGTCTGCTTAGCAAATTACAGCTAACAGCAATGTCTGGTCTTGAACATCTGGCAATGAAGTTTAGCTTGCCTAGCACACTTCTGTACAGTGTAGTGTCAGAAAATGCTTCTTCAGTGTCATCTACCTGATAACCTGTTGTCATCGGTGTGTCTACAGGGTTAGCATCCATCAGGTTTAGTTTGCTTAACACATCAGCAATTTTCTGTGACTGGTGTACTAGAATGTTACCATCTTGATCTCTCTCTATTTCCAGAGATAGGTAGTTGTTTACCTCACCAAGATCTTTCATGTCAAAGTGCTCTTTCAGTTGAGCTAGGGCGTTATTGTACATTGTGACATCCTTCCAAAAGAATAATAGATCATCAACATAAAACAAACAATACAGTTTCTTTTGCCCCTCCTCTTTGACAAACACACATGGATCAGCTTTCCCTTGCTTAAAACCTAGAGAAAACAATACTTCAGTGAGTTTTGTGTGCCAACATCGTGCACTTTGTTTGAGACCATAAAGGGACTTCTTCAGAGCACAAACAAATCCCTGTTTTATCTGTACGCCATCAGGTGGAAGCATATAAAGTGATTCATCTAGAGATCCGTACAGAAAAGCTGTATTCACATCATGGTGACTAATGTGTAGATTCTCCTCTGCAGCTAGCTTGAGCATAAGCCTAATGCTCTCATACCTCACTGTGGGTGAGTAGGTCTCGTGATAGTCTTCACCTGGTACTTGTGCAAAACCTCTGGCTACCAATCTGGCTTTGTGTCTGACTATCTTTTTTTTTAAATATTTTTTATTAAGGATTTTCTTGTTTTACAGAAGTGTAGTGCCTCATATTTTTTTTTTCCTTCTTCCATGTAACATTTTTACAAATCCATTTCATTTGTTGAGGCATTAGGGGGAGAAGAAAACAGAAAGAAAAAAGAAAGGGGGGTGGGGAGAGGGAGGATAGATGGGGGTGGGGTCGGGTGGCGGTGTTTCTATTATGTTTAATGTATGTAGAGTTTGGTGTCAGCGTTGCTTGTGTTGTTCACTTGTGTTCCTTTGGTGGTGAGAGAGGTTGGGGTTGGCTTAGGGTGTGATTGTTTGCTTGTGATTGGCTGTGGTGATCTTTGTTTTCGTGTGTGAGTGAGGTGGGTGGGTGTTTTGGATCAGGTTAGCCATATTGATTTGTATGCTGTTGGTGGATTATTGTCATTGTCCTGTTGGGCTGTGTATGTGATAAAGGGGAGCCATACCGGGGTGAAGGCGTCTTCTTCTGTTTGTCCCCGTGTCAGTTTCAGTTTATTAGTTAATTTTTCTAGTAGGGCTGTTTCCCATACTATTTGGTACCATTGGTCCATGCTTACTCCTGACAGGTCTCTCCAGTGTCTGGTTATGATGTTTCTGGCTGCTGAGAGCAGGTGGGTTATGAGTTCTTTGTGGTGTAAATGGGCATTGTTGTCTTGGAAGATGTTTAGTAGGGCCAATTCTGGGGTGATGTCTATTACTTGCTTAGTTATTTTACATATTTCTTGTATGGCTGTTGTCCAGAATAGTTGAATTTTGGGACACTCCCACCACATGTGGAGGTATGTGCCTGAGGAGGTGCACCCTCTCCAGCATTTTGGTGAGGTTCCTGGGTGTATTAGCGCTAGTTTCCTTGGTGTTAGGTACCACCTGTAGGTGAGTTTCAGTGTGAGTTCTTTTCTTTTTGTTGATATGGATTTAAAGGGGGGTTTAGACCACATTCTGGTCCATTGAGTGGGGTTAATCTCATAGCCTATGTCATTCTCCCATTGTTTTTTGATTGTGTCTAGGGGATTTGCGGGATTTTGGAGTAGTATTTTGTATATTGCGGATACCGTCCCTTTACCGTTTCCCTTTGTTGTTAGGAGGAGGTTTTCGAAGGTTGTCAGGGGCCTAGTTGCTGCTGATTTTACTGTTGGGTTGTTTAAGAAGGCATGTAGTTGGTGTTGTGTTAACCAGGTCATTTGGGTGTCTTCTAGTTTGTCTTGTATTTCTTGTGTTGACAAGGGTTTGTTATTTTTATAAAAGTCTATTAGGCGATATAAGCCTTTGGTTCGCCAGGTTTTTGTCTGGAGGTTTTGTGCTGCATGGTAGAATAATGGGTGGTACGCCAGGGGGATTAGTGGGGATGGGGTTGGGGATAGTTTGCCTATTTGTGTTTTCCATGCTTTGAGCATGGTCTGTGTGTACCTGTTAAGTGTTGTGGGAATTTTCTTTAGTTTGTTTGGGAGGAGTGGGTATGTTGTGGTGCAGGTGTTTTCAATTGTGTCCCTCTCTAGGTGTACCCATTGTTTTGTCTCATCTTCTAGTATATATGGGATTATATGGCGTATTTGGTTGGCATTGTAATATGCTTCTATGTTGGGGATTCCCCATCCTCCTTCTGAGGTGGGGAGGTGCAGGTATTTGGGGCTTTTGTGTCTGACTATCTTGCCATTTTGATCAGTCTTCGCTTTGAAGACCCATTTGCTTCCAAGCAGTTTCATTCCTGGAACTACTGGAACAAGGTCCCATGTTTTGTTCCTTTCCAAGGAATCAATCTCAGCCTTCATGGCATTTAACCATGGCTCAGCTTCCTTTGAATCCAAATCCTGGATTTCTTGGAAACTTGAAGGTTCAAGTACCTTCTTGGAGCTTTTAACAGCTGTTACTGCTATCTTAGCAAATTCATCAGCAAATCTCTTTGGAGGTCTGCCTTTTGTGGCTCTTTGTGACCTGCGAATTAGCCGTAAGTCTTCAACACTCTCCTCTTCCTTCTTGGGAGAAAAGTGACCTATTGTGAACAATGGTTCTTCCAATTCCTGATCAGAGCTTTCAGAGGGTCGCATAGAGGCTTTCGCACTCTTGAAATCCTCTGAATCACCCGATTCAGTTTCAGACTCAGAATCAGAACCTTCATCAGTGGGTGTGGGTTGCTGTGGCTGCTTTTGACTATCCTCAGTCTCATCACTGTCATCAGGATAACATTGGAAAATTCCCACATTCTCCCCCCACTTGGCATTGTACTCAACACTTCTTGTGAGCTTAATTGTCTTAGAGTCAGTCATCATTATTCTGTAAGACCCATTCTGATAACCTAGAAAGATACCATGCAAACCACGCTTGTCTAACTTGGAGCTTTGTGGTGAGTGAACCCACATGTCAGAACCAAAAATTCTCATGTGTTTGATGTATGGCCTTTTGCCAAACATCTTCTCATACGGGGTACAACCAATCGCTGAAGATAACCTGCGATTATAACTGTAAGTGAAACATGAGAGAGATTCGGCCCAATAACTCTCTGGAAGATTTGCATCATGCAGCAAGGTTTTTAACCCTTGAAGCAATGTCTGATTTGCCCTCTCGCAAAGTCCATTCTGCCATGGCGAGCGAGGACTAGACAAATCGTGTTGAATTCCTTTCTCAGTCAGAAAAGCTTCAAACTGCTGAGAAGTGAATTCCCCCCCGCGATCAGTGAAAAGAATTTTTATCTTCTTACCATGCACATTTTCCAACCAAGCACAGAATTCCTTGAACCTAGGAAAAGCCTCTGATTTCTGCTTGAGATTGTACACATAAATATACCTGGAAAATGCATCAATGAGAACCATGAAGTACCTGTTTCCACCCAAAGAGGGCGCTAGTGGTCCAACCAAATCAGCATGAACAATTTGGTATGGTTCTGTAGCTTGCCTACTAGACACCTTACCTTTCACAGCCATTTTCACCTTGTTTGCTGCGCATGCCTTGCACTTCATGTGGTACCTGCAGGGTGTAATAGTCATACCTTCAACCAAGGCAGGCATTTTAGATACTGCCTCAAAATTCAAATGACCAAATTTTCGATGAAAATCATGAATACATTCTGCATGCAAACTTTTGTTAGTACCTGCAATGCAACAAGTGTCATCCTGCACAACATCATCAAAATACAAAACATACAAACGATCAACATATTCAGCATGCAATACATAATCATTTTTCTTTGTGACGATGCACCTTTTGTTCTTAAAGGAAACGTCAATTTTCCGCTCATTCAGCTGTCCAACGCTGAGCAGATTATGTTTGGCATCCGGTACATAAAGAACATCCTGTATCGATAAGTCCAAACTGTGAAGAACAACAGTTCCGTAGCCTTTACTGGGGATTGTGTGGTCATCCACCTGGTGAATCGCACCTTCCTGCGGTGTAAAAGACACGAACAGTCGCTTATCGTTGCACATGTGATGCGTTGCAGCCGAATTAACAACGAAGAAAGATCTAGACGTTTTCTGGACCTCTGCAACCTTTGGAGTGAAGCGTGAGACCATTGCCTTGTGCTGCGTTGTCCTGGACACCGGACCTTTGCCTTTGCCTCGGCCTTTTCCACGCGATGAGCTTTCGCTGCGCTGCTCTGTCTTGGCCCTGGGATATCTGCATTCCCTTTTCATATGGCCTAGACGTCCACACGAGTAGCATTTCACTGCCTTCAAAGCTTTGGCGCCATCTGGTGGTTCCACTGCACTATGGGATGACGTCTGTGAAGTCTCCCCCTTGCCCATGCAGCTAGCACCCCGGCGGTCTGCTTCATTCAGAATCACGGCAGTAACATAGTCCACTGTCAGCTGAGCAGTTGGCTGTACAGCAATCTGAGTTGCAACAGACTCCCAACCTGAACCCAAAGATTGTAGTATCATGAAGGAATACACAGCCTCTGGAAAGTTGAGTCCTCTCTGTTGCAGCTCATGTCTCAGATTCTGCATCTCCATCAGATGTGTACGCACATCTCCACCTTCAGCAAGAGCCATATTATGCAGCTTGGTAAAGTAAAACATAGTGGATCCAGCTTCTGTCCTCAAGTGAGCCTCTCTCAAAGCGTCCCAAATTTGTCTGGCTGAGGTCTTATCACGCAATAGACAGAGCTCTTCTGGGGATACTATCAATGTAAGAGTTCCCCTTGCTTTGGAATCTTTAGCTTCCCATGCATCTGTAACTGGAGCTGGGGGGGTGTCTGTAATAACTTCAAACAGACCCTCTTTCCGCAGAATAGCCTCTGCATAGAGAACCCAGTCCGCATAGTTTTTCTTATTGAGCTTAGGAATCCCACAAGCATCCTGAAGGGCCATCATGACTCTGGCATTAGCCTTCTGCGTCATCTCTGCTGCTTTAAATCATGCTGCGTCACTGCTGCAGCTGCTTTATTCCAAAAGCACTTTTAAAAGTTACTTTCGATTTCCCCAGCAGAGGAGCTTGTTCCTTTGAGCCTTTGCCTGTGCCCGGCAAAACGGCCTTAAAAGTTCAAAGTCCAGCCATAAAGCCATTAATTAGAAGCTGGCAGGCTGCCCGGAGCAGTAGCACATACCTCATCAATCATTTTGACGCGCAGAGCAGATACCGTCCGATCCGTCCCTCTGCCGCTGTTCCGATTCCTGGGCCCATAACCAGATATGTTGAGATTGCAGTGTCCCGTGCACAGCGGAATTATGAGGAGTAGGTGCACATACTCTATATTGCTTTATTTACATTTCAAAGCTGGTAGGTTACAGAAAAACATCTTGCCTCTGCCGGAGCAGAGAAAGCATCCTCTCTCCTCTAAAGCATGGAGAGAACTGCTGAACAACAGTGAAAAACAGGAAACCAGTGTATGTCACATCCAGTCTCCCTTTCCCGTGGGAAAACCCAACAGCAACTGACTGTGGAATGTAAACACCTGTCTCGTGACAAGCACTTCGCTGCACAGTGAAAGAGAGCAGAAACCAACAGGCACAACTCTCCTACATACTTGTGTTCTCTTGCTCTTTGTGGCTCTTGGACACAGAGAGCGCCACCTTCCTTAATGCCAAGTCTCCCCAGAACTGAGTTGACAATGACACCAGTGATGTGCCAAAGCTCTTTCTCTGTCTTCTGGAGACAGGCTATTATGTGACTGGTTTCTGTTGGAAAGTCTTATCCTTCTGTTGATGTTCAATGTGTCTTCATGGTGCCTTTCTTCCTTCAGTTACTTTACTTGCTTCATGGGTTGCCAGGCTGCATCTAAGATACCAGGCATTTGCCTTTAATTGAATTCCGTGTTGAAGTAGGAGTAGCAGCAGTTGTTTGTGGCCATTTGAATTGGAATACATGGAAGATGCATTCCAATATTGTGATCCTGAGAAGATAGATGGCGTCCAGCAACCATCTCCTAACGTCTTCTGTGCAAGGGCTTGAATCTACTTGATAGTCAGAACTTTTAGGCTGTGACCTTTGAGGGCTTAATTTTATATAAGAATGTACAATGGAATGCTAATTTATCTTTGGACTATAGACATGACACAGTGCTGTAGTCTTACATTATAAGGACGTGGCTGATGGCCAAGATTCCTGCCGGGTTGATCAGCTCCCTTCCTCCAGCCACTACTCCTGGTTTTGCATGATGTCCCCTTCCCTTCTTTATCTGAATGCGTGGACAGGACATGCCCTGATGCTGCAGGCACATTTGTTGCTCATGTGCTGAAGCCACTCACATACGCAGCATGTGGTGGTGGGAGGATTCCAATATCAAAGAGAGCCTGCAATTTGGGGTTCTGAGCCCTCCCATGCCTTATGTCCTCAGGCTCTGTCACCTAAATCCCCTTCTGCAACCCCCAGCCTAGTTCAGTTGTTACTTAGCTCCTCTCACCATCCACTCCTTCTTGCATTAAATGATAACCCCCGTCTTATACATAAATGGCATGTATTCCATCACATCTAATGGGGCTCCCTTTTGGTGGTGTGCTTGTCTTGCCACTGAGCTCTGCCCCTCCGTAACAGGAAGGAACTTGGCAACTTTAATGCACCTTGGGTTTTCGCAACTGTAATAATGATCAAGCTATTGGGGGGAGGATGACGGGGGGGGGGGCATGATTTTGCTTGCTCATCCTCTACCCTCCAGAAATGCAATCCATCACTTTGTGTGCATTTTGATCACCAAGGAATATGTAAGGCTCCAAGCAAGCTACTTTCTGGCACTTTCTTGCTTCCAGCTGCCACGACCTGAAACTTTTTAAATAATGAAAATAAAAGTGCTTTTTCTGTCTTGTGCTCTCTTCTGGACCAAGATATATGTGTCTCTCTGGGCTAAGAGTGCTTGAAATAAATCTGAAAAACTACAATAACACACACTGATAGTTCTGCTGGAACAGAGCTCCAGTTTGGGAGTTTAAGACCTACAGCCAACAATCAGCTCTACATTGATCAAAATTCTGAATATGACAAATGAGCTTGGTGTTTAACTGCTTGCTTTTCTGAGGTATTTCTGAGGGGCGAACTACACAGAAGTGCACATCCTTTCCCCCAGTCTTTTCCTTTTTAAAAATAAAAAGCTGGTCCTAAACTGCTAAGTGCCTTGTACACTAATAGTAACACCTCAAATTTGGCCTGAGAAATTGGCAGACAATGCAGATCTTTGAACCAATGTGTATTATGCTGATAGGGTCAGTGATTTATTCTAGCCTAAGTATTTTCATGGGGAATGTTTGTTTAAAGGTAGATTCTGCTACGAGGGAGTAAGAGATTTCTCTTCCAAACCTGTCATTCCAACAATGACAATCAAGCAATACATAAATTGTATGAAATAAATAAAGTTTGGGGAAATGCTTGCCTAAACAGGTGTGTCTTCAAGGGCCAAAGGAATGACTGATGTAGCTTCTCTTATTTCACACCGCAGCCCTAGTGCCACCAGGAGAAAAATGAGGGAAGTGAGGTTGGGAGTTCAACTTTTCCTTTCATTTTTCTTCTTTTTGTTTTGTTTTATTCCTCAAACACTTTACATTAAGTTATGGACTTGTTTTTATTATATTCTACATTGCCTTCCGGTAATCTCTGAAACAACTCCACTTTCCACCAAGCCTAATTTATAAAATTCTCCCATTTTTAGAACAAACATGCCATGTAATTTTATTCATGGTGGCGAGATCCCAGGGTTTAACCAACCATTCCCTCAATCACAGAATGTCTGTTGACTTCCGTTCCTATGCATAAATCATTCTGGCTGAAACTATTATATGAAACAGTAGGACCTCCTTTTCCTTTAGGATCACTTCCTTTGCATATGCAAGTAGAAACAATTTAGGATCTTGTAGCAGATGAATTTGAAGTATTTTGGGCTGTGTACGCACCATACCTAAAACACATCTGAAGCACATTCTTTCCCTCAAAGAATACTGGGCGTTATATATATATATATTAAGTGTTGATGGGAATTGTAACTCTGTGAGGGAGAAACTTCAATGCCCAGAATTATATGAGGGAAAGATTGTGCTTTGAATGTGTTTTAAAGGTATCTTTTGTACACAGCCTGAGATATAGTACTTCAGATCACGGCAAGACTAGTGATAGCCAGATACTGGAAACTTTTGGACAGTGCCACACCGACTTCATGGTCCTGTGATTGGTCATCCGTAGTTGACTACAAAGTTGGTGCGGGTAGAATGTGAATATGTAGCAACACTCAGCATATTCATTGCTAATGCCCACTGATTATGTTTAAACTATTTTCCTTGCCTACATTACATTGAAACTTCAAAACACATTGCAGACCCATGCTTGGAGCCAGACAATCAAGATATTTTTAGGAAAGAAAATCTTAGGTTGCAACGTTATGCACAGTACCCTTAGCTGGGAATGTCCCATTCAATTCAATGAGACTTCTGAGTAAACATGCATTGGATTGGATTATGTATACTCTTCTTCCAGTCCCGTGCTTCACATTTAATTTCAAGTAGCACATCTCTGTCAGGATCTACTATACAATCACATGATTCTCTCTCTTTCTTTCTCTTAAGTGTACAGAGTTCTTCATTTGGTCAAACAAACAACATGAACTTCCAGAACCAGCTGCTATAGCCAGGCTCTATTTTCTTACGGCAAGAGCGTATTGGAGGCTTACAGTGTTTTCTGGTATATAGATTGAGCACAGGGAAACAGGGAATGTCAGTCTTTAAAGCATCACTAGTTCCCACAAATGCAAACAGCAACTCCCTTGGTTCTCTCCAATTCACCTCTCATAGTCTGCTGCAAAACATATGACTTCTGCCACCTCTTGTCGTCTGGCTTCCTATAGAGAAAACTCCAGTCGTCGCTCAAATATTGCCCTAGCTAGTCATGACCATCGGTTGTCGTTTGAAAAATATGCTGGACATCAAAAAAGATTGAACATGCATTTTCATTTAGCTGTGGAATTGCCAGCTGACCAATGGTGGGCAAAAAGATAGCATTGTCTTCTTTCAACAACTCACAAATACATTTTCATTCCTGGCTGGTACCTTTAATTTGAAATAATGAATGACTGTTAATGTTTGGACCTTCACGTTCTTAAATATTTGTTAATGCAAATGTCATTAATTAGGCAGGAGGACAAAAATAGTCCAAATATCAACTTCTAATGATAAAATGAATTAAATGCCAAAATCATGTGGGAGAACGATGGCACTGTTTTCTGCAGAACGTTTTACCATCTAGAGAAAACTGACAATTAGCTCAACACAGCCTGTGCAAAGATCAATGTTTACCCTTCTCTGAATTGCATTTAAAACAAATGATGTTAAGGGGACAATATCATTTATTTAAAAAGCTCACATTTCTGTTTTAGACATCCTCATTTAAAATTTCTGTTTAGCAATTTCAGTTAATTGTTGGATTAACATTTTTCAGGAACAGATTGCAAACTTCAAAATGGTGGGGGGGATCAATTTTAGGGAGGGAACTGGGGCAGCTGTCACTGAGCCCAAATTAACATAAATTTGCATAACAGATGTACAGTAAGGTGCCTATGACAGACAATTGCTGAATATTAATGATACAGACCGCAGCATCATTTGCGTAAATGCTGTCTGCTGGGCATTGAAGCTGCCACGCTATTTGCAGAAGACAAAGGAGCACGGAACTGAACAGATGCACCTGATATATTGATGCATCTTAATTTATGACATCCCCATGAAAGACCTTGTGGTGTGATATTTTGGGGGATTTATTGCAAATAATTCAGTGATACGGGAACAAAGCCATTTCAACTTAACTCAGTTGTTTCAGATGGGAGAGGGTAGGGGAACTCATATCGGGCGACCTTTATTACTTTTTGTTTTGTTTTGTTTAGTGCAAATCCTTACTGAAATGCACCAATTGTCATCTAATAAAATGCCATCATATTTGCACTGCTACTGTAGCAATCATATTTTTAATTGCTAATAAATATAGTACCTAAATGCATGCTGCTTTTGAATTTTATGGCGAGCAATTGCATTACATTGAAGAAACCCTACTTTAATAATATACAATATGTTGACCAACTATATTTATATGTTTAAAGTTAACCTTAAATAGGTTCTAATAGTTAAGCTATTATATGCCTCATATATTGCATTGAAAGCCACAAGTTCATATGCAGAGACATTTCCATGCAAATTCATTCCCTTCGAGACTGAGAGGTCTCCCTCTTTAGAAAATACTTGTTGGGGACTGACAGGACGCCGAGGAGTGTTCACTGGGGGAAGTGGGACGGGAGTCTTGCGCATGAGAGAGGGGCAGTGGTTTGTGGGGACCTGTGCCAGACAGGAGGCAAGAATCAGAGGCAGGGAAAACTTCCAGGCTGGAGGGTGGAGCACAGGATGGGTCGGAAGAAGAGGAGGAAGAGGCAGGTCAATAAGTCTGCTTACTTTTAACGGTCAGGCATTGTGGCAGCCTGATCACAGCTCACGTCAGTGAACTGGCAGATGGCTGGGGAGGACTGCAGGCCTGCCTGCAGATTGGCCAATGGCAGGCGGGATTGGGTCTGGGGATCCCCCAGGGGATGGGCCCAACCTGCCAATAGGCATTCCTCCTTGGTCTTTTTGGCGGATCTCTGACCCACCCTTTTTCATATGCTAAGTTTCTCTTGCTAAGAACTTCCTATGCACATTATTAGCTGCCATATTTGGAGCTGGGCAGGAATTTTCCTGCTTGGCAAATTGGCACTGGCCACTTGGTTTTTACCCAAATACAAGTGGCACTGGCCACTTGGTTTTTACCCAGATACAAGATGGGTGACACCTGGCTTGAGAGCAGTACATGTGAAAAGGATCTAGGAGTCTTGGTTGACCACAAGCTTGACATGAGCCAACAGTGTGACGCGGCAGCTAAAAAAGCCAATGCAATTCCGGGCTGCATCAATAGGAGTATTGCATCTAGATCAAGAGAAGTAATAGTGCCACTGTATTCTGCTCTGGTCAGACCTCACCTGGAGTACTGTGTCCAGTTCTGGGCACCACAGTTCAAGAAGGACACTGACAAACTGGAACCTGTCCAGAGGAGGGCAACCAAAATGGTCAAAGGCCTGGAAACGATGCCTTACGAGGAACGGCTAAGGGAGCTGGGCATGTTTAGCCTGGAGAAGAGGAGGTTAAGGGGTGATATGATAGCCATGTTCAAATATATAAAAGGATGTCACATAGAGGAGGGAGAAAGGTTGTTTTCTGCTGCTCCAGAGAAGCGGACACGGAGCAATGGTTCCAAACTACAAGAAAAAAGATTCCACCTAAACATTAGGAAGAACTTCCTGACAGTAAGAGCTGTTTGACAGTGGAATTTGCTGCCAAGGAGTGTGGTGGAGTCTCCTTCTTTGGAGGTCTTTAAGCAGAGGCTTGACAACCATATGTCAGGAGTGCTCTGATGGTGTTTCCTGCTTGGCAGGGGGTTGGACTCGATGGCCCTTGTGGTCTCTTCCTACTCTATGATTCTATGACCTACTTCATAGCAATTGTCACGAGATTAGGCATTGGATAAGCCTTGTTTGGCTGGAGGGGAGGTTGTAGTCTCCACCTGCCCCTCCTGGGTTAAGGGTATCCCATTAAAGGGATCTGTGAGGAGGTTTAACAAACTGAAGGACATCGCCCTCTTTCTATGCTCCTCCCGATGGAAACATGCAGATAGGGACAGATATACCTCTGCTTTAAGCTATTTACATACTGTCTCCTCTTGTATATAATTTACTACAAAGGTTTTGACAGCTCGATGACTAAGATATTTAGCGACTAAACATCAGATTACCAGAATATCAGTATGTCTCTGATTGTAGCCATACAAAGCTCAGTCAAACCTGCCACTGGCCTGCATTCCTCAGGGCTTGTGACTTGGAAAGCACTTGTCCTGGCCTTTCTAGGCAAGGGTCCAAGTAGTTTTCTGTTTGCCTTGCTGCTTTCCCTAGGAAAACACATTCTTTAGCATGGAATCAGAGCAAACATCAACCTGCAGAAAACCTGGTGGATGTTTGCTCTGATTCACCTGTAAAGAGTGGAGGGACTAGTGGAAGTCTGGATGAGCCCTCAGGTGGTTTCCATGAGGCTAAAAATGGTTCCCCACTCTTGCTGAAAAGGATCACAGTTTCTGCTCTGAGAATCTAGCTTGCTGAGAGAGAGAGAAAGAGAGAGAGAGAGAGAGAGAGAGAGAGAGAGAGAGAGAGAGAGAAGCTTGGAGAAGCAATATCAGAAGGCAGATTAAAGTTAAAAATCAATTAACTTTAAAATAATTGGAAAACTGCTGACACATTGTCTGTAAAGCTTTGAGGGAAAGGTCAGACAAAACTTCAATATACAGTTGAGAAAGATCAGATCTGTATTGACTTGCAGCAATATAGAAAGCAACCTGGAACATTCATTGCTGGAGGATGAAATATTTAGAGACTGAGTGAATTGATTATGTCAGAGGCAAAAATGGATGAATGTCCAGCTCTCCACTTCTTGCACATCAGACGCTCCCAAGTGTTGAATGTCAAAATGTATGGCAGAACAAAACCCTGCACTCTTGGGCTATTGAGCAAACGATTCTCCTTTAGGGAAGCAAATTCTAAATTGTGGTGCTCCCAAGTGTGGGATGGCAGCAGATTCACTCTACGCGTCAGGCGGACGTACAGGAAGCTGCCTGATATGGCAGGATTTCAAGGGCTCTGGGCTCAACAGAAAAATCCCAGGTCTTGGCACAACATGGCAATGGTTAACCCCTATTTATTGCCAATTGCAGCCCATTTCCCCACTGTTCCTTACAAATGAATGGGCTGAACATTCCTCTTCATTTCACTTGCTTGTATGGAATAAAGAAATTGGCTGTCCCTATCACAGTCCCCACTACCTCAGTAAAAAAGAAGATTCAGGGGAGAGGAACCATTAAATGGCGTTCTTTGAGGCAGCACTGAATGGTGCTATGGGAGAAAGCAAGAGCATGGTTTGGGACTCTTTGTTTAGGCCTCGGTTATTGTCCTCCATGAAGTTTCTTAAGGTTTCTTCATGAGATCACCTGATCCCTTTTGTACCATATACACGGGAGTCTTTCTGGCAGCCCTTCACACAGAGAGTCTCGTATCCAAACCATTTCTCAACACCCTGTAAGAAAAAGGGTAGTGGAAATTATAGTTAAACCAGTGTCATATGCCTCTATCAAAATCAGCAGAACTTTGAAGGAAATGTGTTTAGAATGAGAGCGTTAATGTGTAATGTGAGCATTATTATTATTTTTTTTAGAAGCTTAACACAAGGAGCAAAGATCTCCCAACCCAGAAATATAATTTAGCCACATATTGTTATTCAGGGTACTGGAGTTCTTAGCCTGGGTGTCAGTGAGTCCTACTGAAGATATTGGCTTTGGTAAAGATTCTGTTCTGTGGGAGCCATAAGTTAGATAAAATCAGAACTTTGCAAAGTACATAATTTCTTCCTTTTTCATATTTTGCAGTCAAGCTAGGACACAATATGACAGCACACATTGCTTGAATTTAAGTCCCATTTTTTCTGAATACATTTTTTTGTGTTTATGAATATTTCATACCTTCAGCCTTATGGATGCCCAAACTCTGCCCTAGCCTCCTCCAAAGCCTTAGACACGTGGCTGCAGTTCAACCTAGCCTGTTCCTATACTTTTAACAGCAGCTGGGCCTGCAGAAATCCAAAAATGAGGATTTAAAAAAATTAAAATATGGACCACTTTTCAGACAGAGGGTTTCCCAAAGTGGTTCACAGCAACATGTGCCACATGTACAGTAGATATAAACACCATCTCTGGCTAATATCTGCAGACCGAGCTGCAGTTAAACTTTAACAGTTAATGGCACCGGGAGCAAGGGAGCAGTATAAAAATTGGAAATGCTGCTTTTCTTCTTTTCCTGATCATGCCGGCAAGACTAGCTGTCAATCGTGTACACAGTCGCAGGTCGCTGTTATCGAAAACTACAGTGACAACAACACAATTAGCATTTCATTGCAGAAGGTGAGAGAAGGGAACTCAAACCAGCTAAGCATCTTCTTATAAGCAGCCCAAAAGAAAGGCGATTTATACCAATCTGGTCTTCTCTAGATGCTATGGAGTACAACCCCCATAAGCCTATGTATTAAGTCAAGGATAATTGGATTTGTAGTCCAAATATCTGGAGGCTGTCAAGCTGGCAAAGGCTACCATATGTATTTCAGCCTTGATGTTTTCAGCTTCCATGGTCTACAGTAGCTTTGCTGTTATCAAACACAGACTTTGGCCATGTGGAAATAGCCACTAAAATCAGAAAAAGTATGATTTTTCCATCAAGGTTGGGGCAGTGTATTCAAGAAATACGCAGGATCTGAGAGCTTCTTAAGTGATCCCAGGCATATACTGGTATGAGCTCAAATCCCAGAAAATTTCAGATTTGGCCCTTTCCCTGCAAGCTATTCTCTCTTCATCTCCTAATGCAAAATATTATATGACTTGTTTCATTGCTCATGTCCCCCCCCCTTTCTTTTGATTTCCTGCTTAAGGGATTTCGTCTCTCTCTAACCACGTGTGCGAAAAATTTCAGCAAAAGTCTGCATGCCCATTGTAGCCTATCATGGGGTTGACTTTCCCGCCCCGCCCCCTTGTCCTCTGACAATCGTAGTATTTTCACGTTTCAGTAGCAGTACACTCATTTCAGCTGTCTTTTAAACTCCATGGCTGAGTTCACTCTTCGTTTATTTGTAATTCCTGGTGTTGTTTTGCTAACAATATCAACATTCATTTAGCCTTTTGCAGATGTATACACACACACACACACACACACACACACCTCCCTTCGGTTTGCTAGACCCCCAGGGTCAGGAGAGGATCTACTATGAAACTAATGAAGTTTAAGCTTCATGGCCCCTAATCCCAGAATGGCCCCACAAGTTGCATGTATATAATATTTCCCCAATTTTCATCCCCCCTCACAACTCAAAAACTATAAGGCACAGGAGAATTTTATTCACACCAGTGACTTTGACATGTGAGATAATCTAGTACAGCAATTTTAATCAAAATAGATTGCTTTTGGGGGGTGATCTGCCATGGAACAATATGATTGAAGAGGATAACAGTGGTTACCCAGACCTCATTGCTGGTTGCAAAGGGCCCCCCATAAACAGTTCAAGCTTCAGGGCCCCCATAATGTAGATTCGCCACTGCCCAGGGTTGCTAAAATAATAAAAAAATAAAAATACCCCCCAATAAAATGTAAAACATTAAAAACAAATCTGTATTAGAAACTGTAAAATTGATAAAACTTGCATTAAAAGCAGTGTAGATGGTGCACTAAAAGACCATGGCAAATATAAAAAGATATTCACTGGAAAGTCGTAAGGTTTGGCCCAGCCAACTTTCCTGTGGGGGGAATTTCATGGGTGGGGAGGTGACAGCAGTCCATTAGATAATTTATTAGCCTAGCAAAAGAAGTCCTACATGATGCTCAAAACGAAAAGAAGGGCAAGTTTAGGGCTGTGCACATGCACTAGGTGCTGAGAGGAGGGGGCGCCATCTCAGAGCCTGGCAAGCAAGGTGCTGGGCTTTGGGAAGGAGGCATGAGGCGCTGACAGGGTCCTAGAGTTCCCCTGCCTCCTTCCCAAAGCCAGGCAGCTCCTCACCCACCTTTGGGCAGGCAGCACGAGGGCATCAAATATTGGCCTCCCACAGGGCACCCTAGTACCAATGTCTTCTACCAGACAGAGGAGGTGGTAAACATAAGATTCTTCCCCAGCTCCTATTGTAACAGTTCAAAGGCCTTGCAATGCTCACCTCTTGATTGACAGATGACCATGATAAGCCCCCAAAGCTTGTACCCAGGCCTGAGCATGGTAAGCATTGTCAGCACATCTTTCTGTTTCTGAAAAAAATTCCTTCCCAGTAGCACCTTAAAGACCAACTAAGTTAGTTCTAGGTATGAGCTTTCGTGTGCATGCACACTTCTTCAGATACACGCTGTAACTGAAATATCTGTAACTGAAAAAAATTGTAGTCCAAACTGGGCTGAACTTTCCCCTTGGACCCTGGCCCATCTAAGCACTTGGGTACAGGAATGTCTCTGTTATATCTGGGATATTTCTGAAGGTGTGCACAGGGCCAGACTACATCGCCTCAGGCGGCAGGCTGGAAGCAACCGGGAGCAGATCCGGCCCAGCGCCACCACTGCCCCTGCCTGCTCCTCCCCACCCTCCTTTTTTCTGCTCCACTGCGATCTGCACTGGGACTTCCTTGGGTCACCTCCAAGGAGCAGCAGAGGAGGAGGAGACGGGGGAAGGCCTTTTCTGTTTTGCCTCAGGTGGTAAAATGTCTTTGGCTGGCCCTGGGTGTGCAAGAAGAAATCTACAACTTTTCTTGGATTAGAAGAGAAAGTGTACACATTTGACACATCTCATTACAGAAGCTATACAGATTGGAGAAATAAGACTCAGACCCAGGCTTGTCTGTTTGTTGTCCTCGGTGATATTTGTTCTAGATAAAGTGCTGCCAGAACTCACAATGAACGCCTCCCTTGGTTTCTTATAATGGCAATGGCACTGACCTGAGAGGTGCCAGAACTGGGTTCTGGTGAGTTCCGGCTGAATAAAGCCCTGGTTGTCCTTCTAGAAAAAGTGTAGAATGAGTCAGTAAATCAGGTGGGAAACTCTTCTTTTTGTTTAAAAGTATTTTTAATACTTGTAAAGATATGGTTGAAAGTGTATGAGCAACAGCTAATGGTGTTTCAGAAAGCAAGGTTGGAAGGTTGAGCAGAGATTCCGGGAATTGGGAGTCAGTATAAATTATAAAAAATAAGAAACAAATATGGAAAGGTCATCTGCATAATTCATAGTTGTTGCAGAATACACATTATTTTGGCATAAAATTGTGTCTGCAGAATTATACTTCTTTAATATGTGAAGCACAGACAGACCTGCCTGGATCCCAACCAACCTAAAGATTGTAGTGCAGATATTCTTTCCAATTAATACTACTTGTGTTTTTTCCCTTTTTTGCAATAAGGGGAAAGGGTGCCATCACTGTCCTTAGTAAATTGTTCCTCTGTGAAGCCAGCTGAAGATTCATTTAAAGAGCCCATTATTTATAAATTAACCTCTTAATTAAAAAATTGGGAATTTTATTGGGTAGGAAAATAGTTGCCAGAAACTACCCTGACATAAAATTATTGCAATTAAGACACCATGCTAATTATTAAAAAGTGTTATTCACCTTCATCACTACAGTGAACCTTATGTTGCTAGGTTGCTTTCTATTCATTCAAGGCCTTGAAATTAGATTTGAAAGAATAGAGTTGGCATCTGCCTCTTCAAGGTCTATTCCACCCTTGCACCCTTCTCTGGAAACTCATGAATAATCATCGTCACCAGCTTATCACTGTCAGATTAGGGGTTTAGTATTACATTTCCCCTCATCCTGATCCAGGTGGCTGCCAAGAGATTTTCAAGCAAATGAACTGTGAGGCAGAGGATCATCAAGAAGCGTTTTATTGTTCATGCATACGATTGCATTCTGTGCAGCCTCTAAAGTGCTTTGCTCTGCAGCTGACAAACACTTTTGGGGCTGGGGAGTGTTTTTCTCCTCTGCAAACTGTGGCACCTCTCAACTTAATCCCCCTCAGCAGTTTGTCGATATTTTTCCCCCAGAGAGAAATGAGCTCAGTACCTGACCCTTCTTTTATCAGCTGCTCAATGCACTGAGACATTCTTCAACGCATGCACAAAATAAGTGAACCAGCATGTGTGGAGTTACTTATGGTGAAACTTGGCATAACGCTTGAAGGAGCACTGCCACTGAAAATGGCCACCCCGTGTTGGATTTCCACTTCTCCCTCCTTACGTTTAGGCAGGTTTGTCCATGTTGTGACTGCCTGTGGGATGCTATCAGGCTCAGGTGAGACTGTGGATGTTGACGTATTGCAGTGTCTGGAGTCACATCAGTGTCAATGAACTGAAGCTCAATCTAGACAAGTATGGCTACTTTGAGTGACAGAGTTCACCCTTCGATTTATTTATGTAATGCAATTTATACACCACTTGATTGAAAAACAAACAAACAAACCTCAAAGCGGGTTACAAGAAGGTGAAACAATAAAATGAAGAAAACCATACTTTTAAAAATGCAAAAGTTAAAATACTAAAACAGATTAAAATTACCTCAACCTTCTAAAGAGCTGGGTAGGCTTATCTCCAATCCAATCCAATCCAAAAAACTTTATTGTACTAGCCATTGGCCATGACAAACTTGAATCAAAAATACATACAAGCAAAAGGGGTGTCACGCCACAAATAAGGGTCTCTATTGAGATCTCTGCATCTTCCTTAAAGCTCACTGCTATATTGTCCAGGGTCTTCTTTCTGATCTTTTTGGCCACCAAAGCAAAAACGTTGACTTTATGAGTCACTGAAGCATTTACATCTCTAAGAAGCCATAGGACCTTCTCTGCCGGGGGGAGACATCTTTCCTGTACAGACGGTAAGGTGAGAAATCGCCTCCTGGGTCGAATGTATAGTGGGCAATATAGCAAATAATGCAAGATGTCTTCCACCTGTAGTTTGCCCACATATACAGAGTCTGTCTTCCTATAGTACCCTGTTACATCATCCATGTAGGATGGTAGAGGGCATAGCTTGAAAGCGCAGCTCAGTAAACAGTACAGTGCAGTACAGTGAAGGCAACTGCTTGATCTCAATAGGCAGCGCACTGCCACACTAAAAGACCCAAGTTTTTACAAATGCAGAGCGGCTATTCTGTGGCGCCTGCACTATGCCAGTTCTGCCGATCAAAGTGGTCGAGTGGGCACATGTGGGATAGGTAAACTGGTCCCAAGTTGTTAAGGGCTTTATGTATTAACAGTAACACCTTTGACTTGGACTGGTAGTAAATGAACAACCATTTAGCATAGCGTGGGTTGCCAGCACCCATGGCCATGCGGAGGGCAGGAGGGAGGGAAATGGGCAGAGCATGCCTGCGCATTCAACTGCCTGATGGTGTCTGCCTCACAATCACAGCCACAAAGATAAGAAGAGAAGAGTCATTCCATTATCTGAAGAGGTCACTGCCTGGTTTGCATGGAGAAGCCTTTTCTAACAGAGTTCAGCAATGGAAGCATGCAGCAGTATTGAGGCAGCACTGGGTATTGAAATTTTGCACGCATTAACAGTTTTGTGCCTGGGGAAACCGTCCCTGGGGCCCCCAGGCTATGACACTGAGCACAGGCAGGGCTTTTTTTTCAGTCAGAACTCAGTTCCAGAAACCCTCAGGTGGGCACCAATGCCATTACAAGAGAACAAGGGAGATGGTCTTGTGAGTTCCGGCACCTCTTTTTCTAGGAAAATAGCACTGCATACAGGTGTTCTCTGCTGACAAGGCAATGGTACTGCAGCAGTCTTTTCTGGATGGGGTTTGTACCCTCACCAAAAGATCAGCCCCACAGTTTGTGGGTGCTGTTGGATGCGGTCCTAGAGTCGGACACGACACACTTTCCACCAACGACAATGGGTGCGCCATCTGTGATCCTTCAGAGACGGTCTGGCCACACTTCTCATCCTCTGTTGCCATTTCATTTGGATTCCTGCAACGTAAGTGGGGTTGCCTCTGGAAATGTCAGGTGGTGCCAAGCACAGCAGCTGACCAGGCGGAAACACATGTTGCCAGTCTTAAACAGCTGGGCTGGGGTGCTACCCCTGCCAGAGCCACAAACAGGTGATAAAGCAGGCAGACGACTGAGGGGCTGACTTTCATCAACTGGCTCACAAACACACACACCTACCTTTACACGCCAAAAATCCTGGGGGGGGGGGGGGACATTCAGCTCAGCCGTGTTGGCAAGCATTGATGGTGGTGATGGTTGTGGCAGGCAAGAGGCTGCTGGCAGCCGTGTTTTTCAACAGAGCCGTTGGCTGTGCTTTCTGCTGAGAAACAAAGGCAGTGGTACAACTGAAATGCATTGATTCACCACAGACACTGCGCTCCTTTGATGCCAGACGAGTCTTCAGATTTTAAAGATGCAAAGGACTCCCACTGAAGCTCCAACTATAAATAATATAATAAGAAAGCCTGTGGTTAGTGTTTTAAGGAACAAAACCAACACGTTAAGAGTGATCACAGATAAATATTTTATCTACTGAAGACATGAAGCATTTTAAAACAAAGCAGTGTTTGTAAAATGTCATAATAGACATTGAACATGTTTATTTCTTTACTTCCTTATGTACTTAAAGGTTTTTGGGATGAAAAGCAGGATTATTTAAAAAGGGAGAATCCCAGTATGGCTCACAAATCACTGGAAAAAAAGACTCCCTGACTTCAAGTTTACTAACTAAAAATACACGGCACAAAAGGAGAATGAATTGGGAGGGAGGAGGAAATAAGCAAATATAGGCATGATTTTTTCTAAAAAGCAGCGGTTGGAAGAGTTCAGGGACACAAAGTGCTGAAACTTGCTGGTCTCTCAGCTGCCTGATGGAGGAGACCAGTGTCCCTTCTCTTCCCTTCTTTGATGTAACGGCTGATCCCAGGTGACAGGGATGGAGGCTTGTCAGCAGACCTGGTGGTGTCCCTGCATCCATGATGTTATGTACTGAAGTTCTCACCCTGGGCCAGCAGGGGGATACTGTAGATAGTTTTCACTCAGGTCCACATATGCAAATAAGGGATTGAAAGTGACGTTCAGTGATTGGATACTTACAGAAAGTGTTACTGATGCGTTGTAGTGGAGCTCTATATAAGCAGGCTAGCTGAACCCTTCAGTTCAGTTCTGTTCTGGCCTGTGAATAAACAAGAGCTGTTTGAAGAATCGCTGTGTTGTCTGATATGTTCACCCACAACTTAACACATGACATGTCTATGGAAAGCGAAGTTAAGTCACATTGCTTTAGACATATTGTGAAATGTTTCCTCATGTATCTAACTTATTCAAAATTTATAAACTTGGTTCATGCATTCTCCCAAGCCTCCCCCTATGCACAGTTAAAGAGCAAGCTTGTCGGAAGGCTGGGCCATAGGTTTAACTTAATAACTAATAAGTTAAAGTATAGCTCTGTTGTCGGTATGTCTGTTAAATCAGGGTCCCATGTATGATGGATGTGTATGTGCATTTGAATTAACTGAACAGAGTGAACGATTATGAGTCATTAGAGAGAGGGAGTGTGTGTATGAACTTAATCGTATTTAGCTTTTTTTTAGTTGCCATAT
This sequence comes from Podarcis erhardii, assembly GCF_964252035.2. NCBI lineage: Eukaryota > Metazoa > Chordata > Lepidosauria > Squamata > Lacertidae > Podarcis > Podarcis erhardii. Next base: position 4,932,990 of record NC_138512.1, on the reverse strand, counting down.
TGTTAAGAATGTTTTATAGATTATAAATGCATTATTGGTTAATTGTTAATCATATAATATGACTTATGCTGTAATTACGATGTTTAGCTTGGTTTTTTAGTTGCTGGTTTGCTAATATTGTAATTGTTTTACTGGTGGTTTATTAATTATATTGTATGATTTATGCTGCTCTTGTGGTGTTCTATTATGTTCTTATGAACTTCTCTTATGTTATGCTGTGAACCACCCTGAGATCTTTGCATGAAGGGCAGTATACAAGTTTAATAAATAATAAAATTGTTGTTGTTGTTGTTGTTGTTGTTGTTGTTGTTCAGCTTTGGGATTCATTTGAATGCAAAGTGGCACAGATGCTACGGCCTCTTGGTCTCTCTGCTAAATGTCCAGTGAGCATGTAAGTAATATGTGTCCCACATGCATTTCTTAAGGTGCTCCTCCCTCCCAGCTCCCCATAACAAGAATTCACACAATACTCCTCCACCCAGCCCTGAATGTTGTTGTTTAGTCGTGTCCGCCTCTTTGTGACCCCATGGACCAGAGCTCGCCAGGCACTCCTGTCTTCCACTGCCTCCCGCAGTTTGGTCAAACTCATGCTGGAAGCTTTGAGAACACTGTCCAACCATCTCGTCCTCTGTCGTCCCCTTCTTTCCCAACATCATGGATCACTGCCTTGCCATGGCGAAGGGGCTTGAATAACTCAGAGAAGCTATGAGCTATGCCGTGCAGGGCCACCCAAGATGGGTAGGTCATAGTGGAGAGTTTTGACCAAACATGATCCACCTGGAGGAGGAACCGGCAAGTCACTCCAGTATCCCTGCCAAGAAAACTCCATGGACAAAGACAACAGCCCTGAATAGAGCCTCCAAAATCTCTTTAAAAGTAAATGCCCAGAATTGTTCCTAAATATTGATAGACTCCATCAGTAGATTTCAATAATGCTCTTAAGAAATGTTTGCTTTTCTTAGGCTGCAATCCTGCACTCACATACCTGGACTTAAGCCCCATTGAACTCAATGGAACTTATTTTTCTGTAAATCTGTATTAGACTTATGCTTATAGTTTGTTTTGAGGCGTTTCTTTTTTAAAAAACTTCCCTTGAAACACTTCAGTTGTTCCACTTGAGGAGAAGGAACAAATTAGTTTTGAATTTTGCTTCAGGCAAAATCTCAGTGGCAGCTCTGTCCATCAAAAGTAGAGCTCAGCCAAAAGTTATCACCAGAAAACCTTACAGCTTGAAATAATGAGTGAGCATATGCGAAAATGGTGTGTATGGGAACAAATTGGAAGGGAGTTTTGGAGGGTGGAATTATTCACAAGTTTACCAGGTAGCGGTGGCAGCTGCGGTGGGTTTTTGTTGGTTTGGTTACTGTTCTCACTTAAGAAAAGAAAGAGAAAAAGAAAAAGAAAAAGAAAGCCACACAGGTTTATTATGCTGCTGTTGCAGATCCTTCCCCTTGTCAGCTGCCTCCTGGCAGCTGCTGGCTTCACAATGCCCCATTCAAAAGGCCCCAGGTAACATCATTTTGTGGGAGCTCTAACGGGGAAAATGGCAGACGTGGGGGAAGTTCAAGACCAGCACTGGATTTTGGGTGGTGTGGGCGGTGCCCCCGCACAGGGCACCAAGCCTAGGGGGGCACAAACTAACAACAACAACAAGGCCTATATTTATGCAGTTACTTACTAAGAAGATTAATAAGAAAGCAACTGTACCAAAACAAATTATTGCGAAAATAAGAAATATTTGGGGGTGGGCGCCAATTTCTGTCCTCACTCAAAGCACCATATTGCCAAAATCCGCCCCTGCCAAGTCGGACCCATAATAACATCATAGCTCAAAATGCTGAGTGACTGAGACAGGGGAAACTGGCAAGTGACTGGGAGAATAGAACAGAAAGGAGCAGAGTGTCTGGGGGGAAAGAGTCAAAGACACATAGATTTGGATTTATTAAATTTCTCAGTGTGTTAAGTTGTGGGCGAACATATCAGACGACACAGCGATTCTTCCAAAGCAGCTCTTTATTTCTAAGCTGGAACAGAACTGAGCTGAGGAGCTCAGTCAGCCTGCTTATATAGAGCTCCAGAACAATGTAACTGTTGCCATTTTCTAAAACTATCCAATCACTGAATGTCATTTTCGATCCTTCATTTGCATACAAACTATCCAATCACTGAACGTCACTTTCGATCCTTCATTTGCATAACTATCTACAGTATCCCCCTGCTGGCCCAGGGTGAGAACTTCAGTACATAACACAATGGCCTACCCAAAAAACGGTAGGTAAGTGGCTTGCAAATATAACAATAAATTAAAACATAATAACAACATCAAAATGAACATATCAAACTACAGCAAATCTTAAAACTGCATTGATGCTATTATAAATCAACCAATACTGATCAAAAGAAATATGAAGCAATCCCTCAAATAATCATCAGATGCTGAGGGGTGGAGGAAAGGCTTAGCTTGGCACCAAAAAGATTGTAATGCTAATGCCAAGGAGACCTGACTGGGGAGAGTGTTCAGCATTCAGGCAACAGCTGGCTGCTCCATGCTCTCCTGGAAGATATTCTCCCTGATCTCAGACATAAGAGACTGATTGTGCTTATTCTGGTGTGATGTACTTCACACACGAGCAGAAAATATTACTGAGAAACTATTTGTATGCTGCCAATAGAAATGAATGGAGAACTGCAAAATTTCCCTTTAGCTGAGGTTGAGCACCATTGTAGTACCCTGTACCTGAGTTTGGGCAACTCATAAAACAGGTGTCAGTAAAGAGAAGCATTCCAGGCCTTTCTAACCCAGTTCCGACTTGCTGCGGACCATTCAAAAATACATGTACAGTGGTACCTCGGGTTAAAAACTTAATTTGTTCTGGAGGTCTGTTCTTAACCTGAAACTGTTCTTAACCTGAAGCACCACTTTAGCTAATGGGGCCTCTCGCTGCCGCCACATGATTTCTGTTCTCATCCTGAAGCAAAGTTCTTAACCCGAGGTACTATTTCTGGGTTAGCAGAGTGTGTAACCTGAAGTGTATGTAACCTGAAGCGTATGTAACCTGAGGTACCACTGTATTTCAAAGAAAATGCAGTTCACTGACCACAGTGACCACAGGCTGGAATGGTTTGTGACTGAGAGCATGACTTAGAACAGCCTGCCTGATCATGCCTCGCACACTGAATACTGCAAGTCAAACTCTGAGTGGTTTACAGCAACCCTGCGGTGCTGCCCACAGCGGCGGAGCCTGTCTCCATGCTTCCCAGTGTATACAGGTGTGTGAGTGAGTGAGTGCACGCATCCACAAACAGGGGCAGGGCGATGGGTGGAGGACAAACAGAGCCCACCTCAACCGCCGCTGCTGGAGCAACACCAGCCTGGAGCAGCATGGCGGTTGTGTCCTCCTCGAGCTGCCCTCTCTAGATCTGAACCTTGCAAAGCCACACTTGGGGAGGGCAGTGTGAGGACTCAGCAACCGTACGCCCCTGGATCCCAGCCTTGTCAGCAAAGGTGAAGCTGGACTCAAAGGGCGCACGGTGCCCGCCCACTCAGGAGAGAGCCCAGCCAGCCAGCCAGCTTGGCAGGCACAAAGCAGGCGCCCTGACACAGGAACCCACAGCACGAGCATTGGTTCGTGCAAACCCTGCAATCTCATCCATTGCTTTCATCTCCATATTGCAGGATGGGCTGAGAGAATAGGATGTAATGACCCACCTGCAGTGAATTTTGCAGCTTGGACGGCTGTGCTCAGACAGAGCAGGTTTCAACAGCCTGGTTGTCCACTATTATATTTCATGTGGGGTCCACCCACACCACCTCCCCACCAAAACCTAACACTTCTTTTCATGGGCCTGCATGCTGACTTGCTATGCTTTTAAATGTTCAAAAACTAAAAAATAAAAAATAAAAAAATAAAAAATTAAGACTGAAGTTACATCAGAAAATGCCAACCATTTCTCAGCCTCCCCAGCAGCGCTTGCTCTTAAGATGGGCTTTGGGAAGGAGGCGCAAGGCTCTGGCAGTCTGCCCTGCCCTAAATCCACCTCTGTTCATTCTATGATGCCTGAATGCAACCGACCAGCCGCTTACAGCTGTCCACCAGGGACTGCTTTTGCTGTGTGGATGGTCTGCAATAACAAGGGACCTGGCGGATCGCACAACCCAGGATAAGTGGTGGCACTCAGCTTAGAGAATCCCAGTTGTGCAGGCCACAGTGGCGGAGCTTCATGGGTGGGGGTGGGGCTGGCGGGCATACGGGGGTGTGGTGCGCTGCCCACAAGGGCATGGCAGGCATCCTGGGGGTGTGACGTGCCGCCTGTGGGGCTGTGGCGCCCAGCGCAGGTGGGGGGACAGCTGCGATGCCACCCTACCGGGACCGCGCTGCCGGGGGGGCACTCCCCCGCACTCCTCTTCCTCCGCCACTTGCAGGCCATCTACAAGTTGGGCTATTCCTGTCATTAAAGTCTCAGCTCATATAATTCCATTCGTCACAGAGGGAGATAATTGCACAGTCATCAGCCTGGAACTCATGCCAACTGTTTTTCATCTTCCATCTACTGACCTCAATAGTTTCATTGATTGCCAGCTTGCTGGAGGTATACAGAGGCAAACTGAGGGAAGTGACATAGCAAAAATAGAGATGACTCATCTTTTTAAAGCCTCTTTATGTCTCCTTATATAATTGTGACGACAGCAGAGCTAAAGTTAGATAGCAGGAGTGAAGAGATCTTCAAGAGCTACGTCAGTGGATTTGCCTCTTCTGCGGCAATTGTAGCCCTGCAGGCATTTTCCAGAGGACCTTGGGACAGGTTTTTGGAGGACAAAACAGCAAGAACTAGGATTACACTTCTCTGAGACTAAAGCTACATTTATTTTCAAATATGTGTATTTAAACCCCAGTGGCTACTAATACACGGAGAAAAGTAACTTTAGGAGGAGCTGTTACTATTTTATGGAAAGAAGCAGTTTTCCACACACTACTGTTTGTTGTTTAATGTCTTCCCAAGAAAGGAGCATCAGTTATACAAGGCAATTCATGATTAACCAGTACAGTACTATGGTAGTTCTCTTTTGAGAACAACCCTCCTGGACTATTGGCTTGGCTCCAAAATAGAGTTTCCAGTCACACACTTCAGGTTGTGTTTCATCTACCCCTTCATCCTTGCCACTGATAATCCTCTGCATACTTACAGTACCAGTATGAACATCCCATCTGTCCATCACCTGCTATTTATTTATTTGTTTTATTTATTTATTAAATTTGTATACCACCCTTCATCTGAAGATCTCAGGGCACTTTGCAGCATCACAACAACATCATAGGACTGGGCACTTTGAAGTCCCAAAGTTGGGACTTCCAAGCACCGAGCAGAGCTTGCAAACGGCTTTGCACAGTGCTTTAAAGCACCTGAGGGTTTGGCTTAACCCCTTCCAGCTGATATGCAGTGGAGCTGAATCCCATTGGGAGCACACTTTATGGCTCCTGTGTACATTGGTAGCAGCGTTTCCACCTGCCCCCAAATCACTGTCACAAATAGCATCAGATGTTGGGCTGATGGGTGTGATTTAGGGAAAATGACTTCACAGGCCAGAATTGAACCCCTGGAAGGCCACTTTTGGCCTGTTGGCCAGCAATTCCCCACCTCTGCCATATTGGGTGTGACCTGACCTTGGGTGCTACTGCTCTCAAACTAGTGAGCCACTGGAAGAAAATTGCCAGTAGGTGTGCTAGCACTCAGGTGTGTAGCTAATGAGTGTGATCCCGCTCTTCCCCTCGCTTGTCTGTATGCCCCTCATGTGGCTCATTGAATGTGCATCATCACAAACACCTTTTATCTAATAGTCTTTGCCAGAATCCTTCAGGGGAAATGTATTTTGCCTCTGTTATTTCACCCATATGTCCCCCCTGGTAGCATCTGGAATATGCTTCTCTTTATATAGACTTGCTAAGCCCTTTTATATCCACAGATGCCTAAAGTGATCTAGTTCCACCATTGCCCCTATAATTCCTAATGAATGAACCTATTCACTGAGCTCTGCTCCCCCCCCCCAATTATTTCAAACATCTCAAAGCCACTGAGTTCTTTCCAAAGTCTGTTCCTGAGGGCCAATGGTACTTTTCCAGGAAAATGTATCATAGGGTTGTCATATTTCAAAAAGTGAAAATCCGGACACAAAAGATGTTGAGCTTTTCAATATGGGCTGCCAAATGCCGGCATATTCCCTAACATTTTAGCCACTTTTTGAGAATTACGACACGTCTGAACACCACTTTCGATGCGCAAATCCTGGCTATGTCCGGGAAATTCCAGGCCTATGGCAGCCCTATCAGTGACTTGTTTTTGGGCTCTTCCCACTTTTATACTCAAGTTTTGTTCTGATTATAACATCAAAAGCATCTGGGTATCTGCATTTATGTGGGCTTCTGGTGTCTTGATTAACCAGAGCCAATCTTAATTAGGCCTTGGGCATGGCAGGTTTTCAATCCCAGTGCTGGTTCTTTGTCCCCAGACACAATAATAAACGGAATCACCTTGGTTTGCCCTTAGAATATAATATCTCACTCACAGATGCCTCTTGTGTGAAATTGCTTCTCCACTGTAACCACTCAGTGTTAACATTCTTGTTTATAACCTTACCAGTCTTCTTATTGATTGATTTTACTATGGTATCAGGTAGCTGTACTCCAACATCTATTGCATACAAAACCCTGGTCTGCTCTTATCACCATGGACGTGCCCACACTACCACTTGCCCCATGCCTATAAAGCACAGGTCCAAGAGGTTTTCCCAGGGAAACCTGCTCTTTACCACTGAATCAGAGCAAACGTCAATCCACAGAAAACCCAATTGACATTTGCTCTGATTCAGCAGTAAAGAGTGGGTTTCCCTGGTGGTGGGACTTTTTGGTGGTGGGACTTGCAGGAGTGTAGACAAGCTCCATGCTGGCGTAGACATTTACCTGAGCACTGTCATGTCAAGGGGTATCTGCTAGCACTTCTTGCAGTTTATTCTAGTCTTGTTGCAACGGCTGGCAACAATCTCCTCCCCTTCTTCTTCTGCATTGCTTCCCCCATCACTGGACACTGCCTCTCCACTGCAGGCAATTTGGAGGTGTTGTCATGCTGCAGTCCCTTTGTATCTGGTATGCTACTGAAGCTCTGCATCTCTTTCCTCCTGGAAATGTTCCTTGCTTCTGTGTACATCGGCTCCTACTGGATTCCATAATCGCTCCAATTCATTATTCATTGGCTGGCAGCAAAATGACAAGCGGAAAGACACCTCTGGGGAAGGCAGCCAAGCACATTCTGGTGATGACTTGTGGAAATCATCTTTGTGCAAAAAGGGAGCAAGTGGGGCAAATTGCAAGGCTGTTTAGGATCAGCCACAGGGAAGGGGTTTATTTCCTCCAGTTCCTTCTCATCCCAGACTCTTGGTTTATTTTGTGTACATAGAGAATCAGAAAACCCCTTCTTCATTAGCACCCCCCTTTTCCTGTCCTTTACATGTGACTCTCCAGCTAGGAACCATTTCCGGACTCTATTGTCCTGCTCACACACAGGTATTTCCTTGCAAACACAAAGAATCCTTCCTCCGTGTCAAGGGAAGAATTAATAATAATAATAATAATAATAATAATAATAATAATAATATTGTTATTGTTGTTGTTTTATTGATACCCCACCCATCTGACTGGGTTGCCCCAGCCACTCTGGGCGGCTTCCAACATATATAAAAACATAATAAAACATTTTTTAAAACTTCCCTATATAGGGCTGCCTTCAGATGTCTAAATGTTGTATAGTTACTCATCTCTTTGACTTGGGGGGGTGGGGTGTCACATAACTCCATACCCTCCAACAGTTCTCTGATGAAAATAGGGAGAAACAGGACATTCTGGGTTCAAATCAGAAACTGGAATGACTTATGTAAATCTGGAAATGTCCCTGGGAAATAGAGACACTTGAAGGGTCAGCACACACACACCCTCTCTCACTCACACACACAACAACTAGCCAACCTCAAAAAATATAACCTTGTCTGGTTGGATGAAGTAGAACATGAATTGCATGCTTAATTACAGGAATGTGGATTTGAAATAAATACCTGAACCATCTCTTTATCTCAAATAGCATGATACTAATAAAGTAAGCTAGTAGCAGCTGGTTGAGTGGAGAGGACTTGCCAAGTTAAGCTCTCGTCCCGAGAAACACTGCAGATTACCTGGCTGGGGCGCGGCTGAATGGTGGTGAGGTTTGGGCTCTGCAAACACAGTGGCAGGAGCCCCAGACTGGCTCTGCTGTTCAGCTCTAAAGCTTTGCCCTCACGGCTGCCCTGCCCCATCCCCAGTCCTGTCTGAGTAAGCTGCAGCAATGCTGGTGACTGGAGGGTGGCCCACACCACAGTGGCCACTATGCACCCTCAGGAAGCGGTGGCATTACTGACACACACCAGAGCTCAGAAACTTCTATGCCTAATGTATACTGCCTACACTGTCATGGCTATCAGTTCCTCTATGTCTTTAAAAGTCCTGCAGGAAAGCCAGTGGATTTCACTTTACTGTGGTAATGTAGTAAACTAGACCTTAAGACAACTAGGGCATCATGGAGTTAAAAGAATGATGAAAACATGGCTTTTTCTTAAGGATAATTTCTGACATGGTTTTTGAAAACTGAATATTTTATTCATGCTCATATCCTGGCTAAATAACTTTTACAGCAGCATAATATTCTCTTCTCTCTCTCTCTCTCTCTCTCTCTCTCACTTATCTTTAATATAAAAGTTGTTGGGAATAGCATTATAAAGCAATTTTTGCATCTTTGCTTGGATGCCTCACAGTCAAACTTGTGCTTTTGCATATCTCTAAATATACAGTTGCTCACACTGGTGCTCAATGACATTCTGTGCATTTTATACATCAGTTGTTTCTATATTCTCAAACTCTATTTCTTGAGCGAAACATATCCATAAAATGCAGATATTTTACAGACTAGTGACCTCGTACTCTTGCTGTGCATATAATTTCTTTATGACTGCAATAAATATAATATAGTATTAGAGGGGAAATATAAACAGCTGCAGTTTTAATTTGAATGTTTAAAAACACTCTGCTGCATAATCAAGCGCCTTGAAATCTGCAGTGTCGCTGTTTTCCACTGAATGTCTCTGTAGTGGAATACTAAGCTTCTAGGTTTGACATCCTGGAATGATGATGTGGATAACAGGCAGGGTTAGCCAGCCTGAAAGAAACTTCAGAACAAATTCACTACGACAACAAACTTGGACAGGCTTAGCTCAGATCTGCACAGCTTCCATACCACCAAGCCAAACTGAGCCCACCAACATGTCAGTATTACTAGGAATGGAATTTTCTGGAAGTCTTCATCCTGCATTTAGCAGCATGGATATTTTCTAATCCCTGTCTCGCTCCTTAATCTCTCTCTCTCTCTTTTTTAAAATAATATTTATTAACAATTTAAACACTACAAAAAGTAAAAACAATACAACACAACACAAAAACACTACACAACACCAACACATTTAAACTAACAAAAACAACAACAACAATTTAAAACACATCAAATAGTTTCAGTATCTTATCTTTCATTCACTTATTTCTGCGACCTCCTCACACCTCCCTTTTTGTATTCCACTTCTGTTAACTGTTTCAGCAATTCCTTTCCATCTTTCTCTGTTTTCTATCCTATAATTATCTTAACACATTCTAACCTTATTTTTTCCTTTGATACTCTATTAATCTATTTATACTTAATTCCTTATAATATTTCTACTAAAGCCATATAACTTCGTTCCAACATTTTTCTAACATTCATTAATTTTACAATATTTCCGTAAATAATCTTTAAACTTTTTCCAGTCTTCTTCCACGACTCTTCTCCCTGGTCTCGGATTCTGCCAGTCATTTCCGCCAGTTCCATATAGTCCATCAACTTCATCTGCCATTCTTCCCGGGTGGGTAGATCTTGTGTCTTCCCATACTTCGCGATGAGCTCCTTAATCTCAATGAGAAGCAACCCCCACCCCAGTTCCACTTAGAATATGAACAATTACTGCACAGCATACATGGTATTATATGTTTGCTTCATTCATTCATTGAACTTATACCTGCCTGGCCTCCTAAAGGAGCCCAGGGTGGCAAACAGATCCACAAAGCAAAAACATTCTAAGAACATTACAGTTCAAAACATCTAAAAGCAGTTAACAATTAAAAACATTATTTCATCCAGTGATCTCAGGGTTGCCAGGATCAGTATTCTCCAGCAAGCAAATCCTGGGTGAACAGGAATTATTTCAAATTCCTCCTGAAAGTTAATAATGACAGATGCGGGAGCAGTTCATGAGGGAGGGAGTTCCATCACCAAGGAACCACCACTGGAAGGCAGCGCAGCGCCAACCCTAAAGTCCCTCGTGGCAGCAGCATCGAGGCCTCATCTGCTGGTCATGGGGGGTGAGTGGTTGAGAATGGAGCAAGTGATCTTTTAGAAATGTGAGTCCTGGGCCATTTAGGGCTTTATATGCTATCACTAACATAAGGTTACCAGATTTTTTTTTCAAAGAATACGGGGACACCTTTTTTTCTTTTCTTTTTTGAAAAGAGAAAAAAAAAGCTATTTTAAAAAGTTATTTATTTATTTATTTATTTAAAAAAGAAGTAATATCTTCTCTTCTATGTTCTCCTCTGTCAAGCGGCCTTCCTCTGGGAAGGCTCTCTTGGAGCGCCAGCTGCATGGGTCGGACCTGGGCTTGGCCTCATGCCCTTGCCGTCCTGCTGCTCTCCTACCTCTCCTCAGCAGCAGCGGCAGCAGTGACGCGGCAAAGTTGGGGCTCCCCTCTTTTTTCTCCTTCCTCCTTCTCTCTCTTCCTTCTCATTCTCCTCTCCTCCTTCTCCCTGTGTCAGCTCCGGGGTTTTCCTGGCCCCAGAGTGCCACTGGGCAGTCAGCTGGGTGGCCAGGCGCTCTCGCTCATGGCTCAATTTGGGTCATGGGGTGGGGTCAGCGGTTCCCCCAGTTGACACACTGGGCATCCCCGGTTTCCCCTCAGCAGTGGCAGCGGCAGTCTCAGCAGCCCGGAGCCAGCCAGGTAGCGCAGATGGCTCTGGCTGGAGCTGCATGTTGCCGTGGCGCCCGCCATTTTGCCCCGCCGGAAGTCCCTGTATGATGTGTCTTGTGCTGTTGAACCAATCATGTAACATTCATTCCCTACTAATAAATCTACAACATTTAAAATATAAATCCGGGGACATTAAATGAAATCTGGGGACAGATTTTGTCCGGGGACAGATTTGTAAATCCGGGGACTGTTCCTGGGAAACGGGGACGTCTGGCAACCATACACTAACACTTTGAATTTGACCCAGTAGCTCACTGGCAGGCAGCAAAGTGCTTTCAGGGCCAGAGTCACATGACCCCATCAGACTGCCCTACTTACCAACCTAAAAGCCACATTATGCACTAGCTGCAGCCTCCAGCCTCCAGTCTTCAAGAGCAGCCCCAGAAAAAGTGCATTACGGTAGTTCAAGTGGAAGGTCACTAGAGGAGGGACAACTGAGGCCAGGAACAGCCATAGCTGGCAAAATAGCATAAGCAGGGCATAAGGACTCCTAGTCACAGAAGTGACTTGAGACTCCAGTGACAGGTTGGAATCCAGGAGTACTCCAAAACTGGAAACATGATCCTTTGGGGGTGGAGGTGGATAAAGACACCTAAATTTGGGACCATACATCTAATTCCCAGACATGTGAACCACCCACCCAAGAGTCAGCCTCAAGGTCTTCATCTCAATCCACTCCATCATTGCCTCCAGACACCTGCCCAACACCTTTACACCTTTACACTCTGATCTGAGCCATGTGGCGAAGCATCCTGATGTCTATTTGGATCAGTCTTGCTGGGTTGTGGTTCCTTTAAGATCATTCTCAAGCCATGCTAATGTAACTGCACACTGATATGTAGACAATTTCACTTCAGCATCAATATTTGACTAGGCCTGACTTGGAAGAATATTGCTCAGATGCTGGAATTGTCTGCAGTCAAGAGCCTGGCTTCGAACTTTTATTTCTAATCATCAACAAAGACAGATATACTTGATCTCGGTGGAGTTATTTTAGAATCAAGAAGTTGCCAAAGTTCTCTTACAAAGACTTAAAGGCAGCACGACTCATTACACTTGTCAGAGCATCCAGCTAAGTCTAATGTTTCGTTTTCCAGTGGTTAACATTCCGTTAGGGAATGAAAGAGCTGAAGTTAATGTGGTACGCCTGGAATAGTGGGATGAAATGCATGCACCAGAGCTCTTGAAGGCAGCAAAACATTGGTAACTCAACTTACAACGATACTGCTACGTATCAGGAGGGAGGAAAAAAAACAGTGTTGTCTTATCACACCCTGCATTTGGACTTTGCTAGAGTCCTGCTTCTTCCGTTCTTGGTCCTGTGCTATTGGCTGCAGACATGTGAATAAATAACTTTAGCAGTGGCTTGGTCTTCTACACACAAGGCTGTGGAAACCCACTATCGGAGCATTTGTGCCTTTCAATAGATGGGTACCAAATGCATGAAGGGGGCTGTGGGATTGTGCAAAACTGGCCTTGCCCTGTCAGTGAGGATGTGTGTGTTGGCCATGGCCCTGACCAATGCAGGATCAGCTTAGAGGGACACCTTTGATGTGTAGTGTTGGTGGACTTCTGGGTTGGTGCCTCCGGTAATGGCGGAATTCCTCTGATCGGGAGGAATTTGCCCTGTGGGAATTTGGGTCTGGCCGTCACGGCGAAGGCGGAGACCCGCAAAAAATCACAGGCGGGAGAAACCTGTGAGCGTGGGATTCGATGGGCACCTTTTGTGCCTCCCCTACTCGCGGGGAAACCCGGTTTCGGGGATCCGGAGTGACGTGGGGTGAGCGGCGCGGTGCTTCGAATCGTGTGCTTCTTCCACGGAGCGAAGCCGCATAGCTGTTGCCGGAGAGCGCTGACTTTTTCCTGTGGACAATTTGATTTTAAAGTAATTACCCGTGAGTAGAGCTGAAGCGGGAGAATTGGATTTCTAAAAGTTTAATTTGGTATCGTAACGGGGAGGTTCAATACAGGAAGTCCGCCTTCCCCTTTTGTAAATAGATTGAAGCATTGAGGCTGCAAGCTGAAGCCTTGGAAAGCTTATTGTGAAGGACTAAATTTCCATCGATAAAGAACATTAAAACCCCCCTTGGAGGCAGGAGAAGAGGGGGGGAAGTTGTGAACTGAATATGCCTGCGGGAGAGAGCGAAGAGAGTTAAAATACCGCTGCTCAGACCCTGGAAACGGGCTGCTAGCAGGACTGACGTTCTTTGGAAGGCTCACTGACAGCGATTAGAACGTTCATTGACAGCTAGCTAATAAGAGAAATGCATTGTTTCTACTGTCTCCATCTGCTTTTAAAAAGGAGTAAAAGTAAAATTGAAACTAACTTCATTGTTTGAGCTGTGTTTAAAAGAGGACATTATTGACTAATATAAACAGAAACTGTTTCCCCCTAGAGGAAGCTTTTGAAACTGTTACAAGAGCTGGGCTGGGGAATTTCCAGCTGCAAGATAAAAAGCTGTGAGACTCTGGGACTGGCCTTGAATCGGTTAAGTGTTATGGCAAATGGAAAGGGAAAAACGGACTAGTCAATTCGTGAAAAAACATTAAGGTCTGGGAGGACTTGGCAGCAATCTAGGAGAGCCTCAATATCAGGCCCCCCTGCTTCTTCCGCTATTGCTTTTGTAACAGTATATTCAAAATCAAGAGGAATGTCGACAGAAGAGGCCTTAGCGGTTGCATTAAGTAAGATAAGTGATTCACTGGAACAGCTTAACAAGAAAATAGATGTGACAAATGCGAAAGTGGACGCTGCAACTATTAAAATTGACTTAAATACAGAAAGTATAAATAATCTGGGACAAAAGGTGAATATCAATACAGAAACAATCCAGAAATTGATACAGGAATCTACTTTGATACGGCAGACTGCGGAGGAAGCTAGGGAGAAAGCCGTTGCTGCTGAATGTAAAGTAACACAATTGGTGAGAGAGAGAGTCCCAGCCTTACAGAGGCAACTTGATGACCATAAGTTGACGCTTGTTATGATTGAATTTAAAGAAAAACAGACGAATTTGAGGATCAGAGCCCTACCTGAATTGGAGAAGGAAAGTTTGATAGACTTCTTCACACAGGAATTTGCTGATTTTTGGGACTTGGATCTGGGTCAAGAAGAGTTTAAAACTGTGAGGGACTTCAGATTTGGAAGAGGAGGGAAAAAAGAGAAGAACAGAATAAGAGACTGTTGGCACTACCAGAAGAACCTAGAAGTACAACAGCCAAGAGTGGAAATTTTTAAAGATGTCCCTCACACTTAGTTTCCAGTTTGCTGTAATTTTACAATTATATTTATTCACTGTGCTGTGGATTATCAAGTTGGCTAATGATGATACTATTCAGTTACAAATAATAAATTCTGTAACTATCCCCTTGGTCAAGTAATCAAGTTTATTAAATTTGTGAGGTCCATGCCTTTACACAAAATACCATAAAACATTATTAAAAAGATAAACAATAAAATTATAAAAATAAGCTAAAATTCATGCCATGCTGTCCCAGCAAAGGAAACTACCCAAAAAACCCCACCATTCAGGAAAGAAGATACAGCAACAGGTTAGGAGAGCAATGGGAGGGACCTCACCATTTCATCCAGGAACCATACCCTAGTTTTCATAGCCTTCACCACAAAGACCGCTACCACGTGAGAAATCCGTGGATCAGCGTCAACCAGTAAAAACTTTACTTGGTCCTCAGAGTTGACTATTGATTTGGGAATAGTTTGTAACATCACATCCCTGAAGGCCGAATAGATGGGACAATACAACATGTAATGTGTGAGATCCTCTTTGGTTCTCATATGACAAGGACATATACGCTGCTCTACTGGAATTTTTGCATATCTGCCTGACAGATAGGCCGTGGGAATGGTTTGAAAACGGGCCATGGTGAAAGCTCTCCGAAGGGTGGGATTGGTGATATTCGCCAAGTAATTGGCGCAGGTTTTGACTGTTTTCAGTCGGGGAAACCAGTGGGAGGACCCTGGGTTCTGTATTTTTGTGATGTCTAACAGGGCGTCTCTCTCCAGGATCCATTCCCGAACTTTGTCCGGGCTCCACAGTTTGAGAGTATTAAACTCCGGTAGGGTGTATCTAACCAGGATCTCAGATAGGTTTTGACGCCAAGTGGTGTTCTTTTGAAGAGATACAAAGGCTTGTTTGGCCAATAAGGTGTTTGAAGTGTTTGCAAGGTTGATGTAAAATCGTAGGAATCTTAAGTGGGCCCTGGCAGACACAGAGGGTAATCCAACCTCAACCCTCAAGAAAGCTGCCGGGGTTCCTTGAGGAAGGCCTAGAATCCTCTTGAGATAATAATTTTGCAAAATTTCAAGCCGTTCCAACAGCCTCTGGTTCCACCCCCAGAGTTCTATCCCATATAACATCTGGGGAATAGCTTTCCCAACAAAAGCTCTTAATGCCGGGATCACCAATTGTCCTCCCCGGGTATGGAAGAAACTAAGCAGGACACCAATTGTTCTTCATGTTAGGATGGTTACAGCCTTAAAGTGGGCTAGCCAACTAGATGTAGCCTGGAATGTAACACCCAGATATTTTAAAAAAGGGCACTGTTCAATCACATGTTCGTCTAAAGACCATCTAAAAGTGTGGCGAGCTCTAGTGAACACCACAATTTTTGTTTTGTCATAGTTTATCTTTAGTGAGTTATGGGAACAGTAGGCTGCGATCCCCTCCAACATGCTGCGTAAGCCTCTTCGGGTGAGTGCCATTAAAGCCATGTCATCGGCATATAACAATATATTCAGACTTTACCTTCGAGGGCTGGAGCCGATGACTTGTACTTTGCCATGTACTGGACAATGTCGTTTATATAAAAGTTAAAAAGAAATGGGGCTAGCAGGCATCCCTGTTTGACCCCTTTCCCCAATGGCAGTGGGTCCGTAAGAGTTCCCGATGGCCCAGTTCTGATTTTAACTGTAGTATCTGTGTGTAACTCTCTGAGAATTTTTAAAAGTCGTCTATCAATGTCTGTTTCATATAATTTTTTCCATAGTCTATCTCTACAGATTGAGTCAAAGGCAGATGTCAAGTCTACGAAGGCCACAAAGAGTCTGCTCTTATACGCTTTTGAATATTTAGCTACCAGGGTCTGTAGTACCATACAGTGACCTATCGTATTGTGGCCCTTTCTAAATCCTGCCTGTTCCTGGTTGAACAGGTTAGTGTGGTCCGCCCAGTCTACCAACTTGTTTAATAAGTACCAGGTATAAAGTTTGTATGCGATGTCCAGAAGGCTTACAGGGCGGTAGTTTGCTGGATCTTGAATATCTCCCTTCTTGTAGATAGGGGCTACCACTAAAGACGTCCCAAAATACCTTTTGGATCTTAGGTCTAACTACGGAGATTTGGTTGCCCTGCTGAGAAGGAATAAAATCATCTTTAGGTGGGAGTTTCCCCAAGGTCTATTATTCAGCTTTAAAGGAAGGAAAATAAAAATAAGATCAGTAGAAGACAAAGTAAAGTTTTTGTATAAATATGAAGAAGATCTGCAGAAGGGACTTGGAAAAGAGCTAAGAGCATCGGACAGAAGATCACCAGGTTGATGAACTATATGGAATTGGCTGAAATGACTGGCAGAATCTGAGACCAGGGAGAAGAGTCGGTGGAAGAAGATTGGGAAAAAGTTTAAAGACTATTTATAGAAATATTGTAAAATTAATGAATGTTAGAAAAATGTTGGAATGAAGTTATATGGTTTTAGTAGAAATGTTATAAGGAATTAGGTATAAATAGATTATTAGAGTATTAAAGGGAAAATAACGTTAGAATATGTTAAGATAATTATAGGACAGAAAATAGAGGAAGATGGAAAGGAATTGCTGAAACAATTAATAGAAGTGGAATACAAAAAGGGAGGTGTGAGGAGGTCGTTGAAACAAGTGAATGAAAGATAAGATACTGAAATTGTATGATGTGTGCTAAACTGTTTTTGTTTTGTTTTGTTTAGTTTATTGCGTTAGTGTTGTGTAATCTTTTTATATTGTATTGTATTTTTTTTCTTTCCTTTTTTGTAGTGTTTAATAAAGTAATAAATATTATTTTTTTAAAAAAAGTTTCTCAACCCAGCCAAGGAGGTATTACATAGGTTGAAGCAGCTCCCCTTGGACTGAGCAGCTCATGTTTCAGCTGAGTAAGAATACTGGTGTGTGTGTGTGTGTGTGTGTGTGTGTCCTCATCACCATCACCGAGGGAGCAAGGCTAGCTCCTTGTGTCCCTGCTGGCTTCTTCACGCGTTTGAAAATGAACATTTGAATAGAGCTCTAGCTCTTCAGTCTTTTTGTCATTATGATGTGCATGTTGCCTTCTGTTTTCCGTGGCTTTTCCTTTCCCACTATTTTTGTTCAGATAGTCATCTGAAGATGATGTAAAAAGGCCTAACTAGTGTCACAGCTGGGCTGGACTCTTTTCTCCCCATACATTGTCCCTCCCCAGGGACGTTTTTTTAAAAAAATGTGTGTAGTCTTTTGGAAATTAAATAACAGAAGCAGCTGCATGTGCTGCCCACCTGCTAATGCCTACAATCTAGTGTTCCTTCAATTAGCTTTGATTGCAGGAAAAGTTTATGAAACAGCCCTCAATGATCTGGTGCCATCTGGCTTCCGCTACTCTCCTGGTTAAAGAGAATATCTGTTTATGCCGATTGGACGTTTTGCAGATAAACAAGCAGTCACACAATTTACAGAATGATACATGTCCCCAGCTATCCAAGAAAGAATGTTGCATTATGGCCAAGTCTGGCCAAGTGTGCTAGATGCTGTGCAAGACAGACACAATGGCAATAATGAAATTCCACCAGATTTGTGTTTTCTACTGAATAAATCACATAAAACATTGTGGTTCTGATACTTTCTAATCCTAATTTAGACATTCTAGTGGCCGTTCTGAAACTTCCAATGCTTGTGTGTCACACAAAGAAGCATTAGGCATTCTTGCAATATTTTGTGCCAAACCTGCATTTTTATATTTTTTTGCATGGAAACTGGAAGGGGAGGATGGGAAGTCAATCGATAAAATAACTTTTGGTTTAAGTTAAATCTTGTAAAGCTTTTTTTCCCCCTTTGTGAAAATGAATAAATAATGATCATACATTTGTATGTTCAAAAACATCTATTACCTGTCAGGAGTAAGCATAGGCCAATAGTATCAAACAGTATGGGAAACAGCCTTATTAGAAAAACTAACCAACAAACTGAAAATGACATGGGGACAAATTGGAGAAGACGCCTTCACCCCGGTTTGGTTCCCCTTTATCACATACACAGCCCAACAAGACAACAACAAGAACCCACCAACAGCATTCAAATCAATCTGGCTAACCTGATCCAAACACACACACACACACACACACACACACACACACCACTCACACGTGAAAACAAAGTTCACCACAGCCAATCAAAGACAACCAACCACACCCTAGGCCAACCCCAACCTCTCTCACCGCCAAAGGAATTCAAGCGAATAGTAAAGAGAACCCACACAAGTGACGCTGACACAAAACCCCACACATACAATAAGTAGAACTGAAGCATTGCCACCCCACCCCACCCCACCCCACCCCACTCACCATTCCCCTCTCTACCTCTTTCCCTCTTTTCTTCCTAATGTAACACTAATGTCTCACAACAAATGAAACTGATCTGTAGAAAATGCAACTGGGGGAAAGAGATATTGCGCATACTTTTGTAAACCAAGAAATCTTTAATAAATATATATATATATATATATTAAAAATTAAGTGTTTTAAGTCAAATCATATTCATCCATTTGAAGGAAATGTTCATTTTTTCCCCAAGTCTAACCATTATCACTATATTAAAATAATTCCATCTTCATTATCATAAAAAATAGGCATTCATGAGTACAGCTTAAAACCATAAAACAGAAAGTCCCATGATGCAGAGCAATGATGAGAAAATATTCATAGGAAAAGGCTTCTGAGGTCATTACTTAAAGTGAGAAATTAATGACAATTCTATTTATGTGCAAGAATGCCAGCTTCTTCTGTTTTTCTATTGTGTTACAATACCTCTGTTCTTTAAATTGCCAATTGTATTGTTGCTTCTTTTCTTTTCTTTTCTTTTGTGCTTGATAATTTTACTGGCACATTCAGATGCAAGCAGTTTCCAACCATTTGTATTGAAAAGTGAAAAGAGGTTTTTCCCCACAATGGTGTGTTCATCATAGGAGGTATAGCTTCATGCATGAAGAAAAACTGAATTCAAATTTAGGAGAGTGGGCCTCAGAAGAGCTTAAGTTCTTGCCACAATGTCAAATGGCCTTGGGTGCATGCCAGCGAGTCCTAAATAATCAAGCATATGGGGTACAGAAATGCAAGCCTTGTTAAGGCAGGAGCAGGGTGAGATGGATGGATCTACAGGAGGATAGGAGTCAATTGCCATTTCAGAAATAAATGTGGGTTGATGTGGAAGAATCCCTTCCCCCACCCACCCGCTACCACCGCCACCAATGGCAAATTGTGAAAACTTGGCAAAATGGCTTAGGCATGAAGTCCAGGTTCTCAAAAAGAATTCACTGCTGTACCTGTAAATGCAAAATACATGAATACATCGTTCAAAAAACGAAAGCAGGTCACTCTGATCCCCACAGTCACCCACCCGCAGAGGCAACAGGTCTAAGATAACTCCTCTTAAGGTGTATCTACACTTACCTATTCTTTGCTCTTTCCAGGTATGGTCTGTGCTTGAAAGCTCCCAAGCATCCTTTTGTCTCCCCCCCCACACCCCAAGAAAGAAAAAATTAAGAAGGGGACAGATGTACAGGAAAAATGACTTGGTCAATCCCACCCAACACTGAACCCAATGTGTTTCGTCTCAACAACTCCAACCCTAAAAAAAGCTCAACAACCTCAATCCCCCCCAAAAAAGATCAACATCCTTGGTTGGCCCCCATGGCTCTTCACTTCATCAAATCTGGCCCTCTTTGAAAAAAGTTTGGACACCATTGGTCTATACACAATTTTGGCTTTAGGCACAATTTTTGGAAGTAACCCCTCCCTAAGTTGCAGGCTTCTCATAACACCAAGTGAGACTTGCACAGCTAGAACATGCGGCAATTGAGCCAGATTAAGATTGGTTGAAGCCTCATGAGGGGAGCAACTGTTATAATGCAAAGACGCATCACTCTAATTAAAGGAAACTGGGATAGCTCAGTTGGTAGATGATGAGATTCTTCATCTCATGCATCCAAGTCCCACATTGGGCAAAAGATTCCTGGATTGCAGGGGGTTGGATTAGATGACCCTTGTGGCCCCTTCCAACTCTACAATTCTATAATTCTAAAATATGATGTCCCTTTTGGAGCCATTTTATATTTCCCTCTACTGTATTTAGTTGTTGCTGCTGCTGTTGTTATTTTAAAAAATATTATATATACTGCTATTATGCCAAAAATTCTGCGTTACAAAGATGTTGGCAAATGTCACATGAAGGCTGGCAGCTTAAACCCCACAGTGTGGAAATCCTGTGCCAGTGACGACAGTGCCTAGAGACAGATAGACAGACAGGTTGTGTATTCACAGCAGTGACCAAAGGAGTGATACCACTGTAGAAATTCTCTCATAAACATCTCTTCCTAACTGTGAAGCTAGAAACGGGGGGACGGGGGGGGGGAGGACCCAAGAAATCTGTGAAGCAAATATTTTTCATATTCCAAAACTACAGAATCGGCTTTTCCGAAAGTACAGCTTTACTCTGTGGTGCTCTCTAGTGTTCACAGTTACAGATACACAAGACAGAGAAACCAGTAGGAGAACACTTCAATCTCCCAGGATATTCTATACAAGATCTCAAAGTAGCTGTTCTATTACAAAGGAATTTCAGAAATAGACTGGAAAGAGAAGCTGCTGAATTGCAACTTATTACCAAACTTAAAACCATGGAGAGACCTGGTCTGAGCAAAGACATTGGATTCTTATCTCATTATACATGACAAAGCCATTTTTCACCTTTTCACCCCTTGCTTTTTCCTGTAAGACCTATTGCAGTCGTTAAGAGTCGTCAACAGGCTCATCACAGCTATCTGCCAATCACCCATTCCCACCACCCTTCTGAGTAATACCCCTCCCCACCTTCTCACTATATAGAAGGGTCTGGTGACTTCTGTTTCAGTGTATCTGAAGAAGCGTGTATGCACACGAAATCTCATACCAAGAACTAACTTAGTTGGTCTTCAAGGTGCTACTGGAAGGAATTTTTTTATAGTGTTCACAGTAAATGTTTAAAACAGCACAGGCTGTTCAAATTCAAAGGCTGCTTCTGCATTATTTCAGCTGTGCAACTAATCAAATTGGATCTTGATGTATGCATATAAATACAGATAGTTTTGGACTAAGTATCTTCCAGGAACTAAAGGAGAAACACAGAAGATTAATACTGATTGAGAAAGGAAGTTAAGAACTAAGTAAGATAATTGTTTTGTTATACTCCAGACTATTGCAGTACTTTTTTCCTTCTCATTATCTAAGAATTGGTGGCATGGGGCACCTTTGCAGGGGATACAGGCAGATGCAGAAGAGGGGTTAAGAGACAGGGAGTTAATGCAGCTACAATGAATTGGGAAATGTCCATTTCATTCCAAAGCCCTGATTGTGTAGAGCTTGTACTTGTGTGCAGAAGTATGCAGTCTCTGAGCTTTCTTCTTACACGACCAAGGACAGCATGCGGTTTCTGAAAACACGTCACATTGTGAGAAGGGCTAAAAGCACAGCCTTCCTCTACACACTTACATCCTACACGTGAATAACATGTGACGTACGCCCCATCTCTGCTATAAATTTAAAGCAACATCATGGCACTTTGAATAGCCATGGCTTCCTCCAAGGAATCCTGGGAACTGTAGTTGGTTAAAAGTGCTGTAAGGAGACCCTCACAGAAAGCTACAATTCCTAGCATTCCCTAGGAAGAGGGACTGATTGTTAAACCACTTGGGGAATTGTAGTTCTGTGAGGAGCCAAGGCTCTCCTAACAACTTTCAGCATCATTAACAAACATTACAGTTCCCAGGATTATTTGATGCAACCAATCACTGCTTAAAGTGGTATGATCTTGCTTTAAATGTATAGTGTAGATCAGACCAAGGATTCCTGTCTACCAGCAAAGAAAGGACATTTTGCTAGTTTAAAATGGAAAACGTAAGAGTTCCCATACTATTTAACAATCCAGATGAAGAAATGTGGGATTGCTTCTTTTTATCCTGTCCAAAGTTAGGCAGACATTTTGATTAAAATACTGGGTGGTATATCATTTGCCTTTAAGTACGTGTTGGAATAATATTGCTGAGCAATGCTGCACCAGTATCCTATATATACACTGAGGGGGGAAAGTATTTGATCCCCTGCTAAATTTGCCCGTTTGGCCTCTGACAAAGAAATGACCAGTCCATAATTTTAACGGTAGGTTTAATGTAGCTGTGAGAGTCATAATAACAACAGGAAACCCCCCCCCAGAAATCCAGAAGACAAAAGTCAGAAATTGATGTGCATTATAATGAGTGAAATAAGTATTTGATCCCTTTGCAAAAGATGACTTAGTACTTGGCAAAACCCTTGTTGGCAATTACAGAGGTCAGACGTTTCTTGTAGGTGGCCACCAACTCTGCACACATCTCAGGAGGTATTTTGTCCCACTCCTCATTGCAGATCCTCTCCAAGTCAGTAAGATATTGAGGCTGATGTGTAGCTACTCAAACCATCAGCTCCCTCCACAGATTTCCGATGGGATTAAGGTCTAAAGACTGGCTAGGCCACTCCAGGACCTTAATGTGCTTCTTCTTGAGCCACTCCTTTGTTGCCTTGGCCATGTGTTTTGGGTGATTGTCATGCTGGAATACCCATCCTCGACCCATTTTCAATGCCCTGGCTGAGGGAAGGAGGTGCTCACCCAAGATTTGACGATACATGGCCCATCGTCCCTTCGATGCAGTGAAGGTGTCCTGTCCTCTTATCAGAAAAACACCCCCAAAGCATAATATGTCCCCCTCCATGTTTGACAGTGGGGATGGTGTTCTTGGGGTCATAGGCAGCATTCCTCCTCCTCCAAACACGGCGAGCTGAGTTGATGCCATAGACCTTGATTTTGGTCTCATCTGACCACAACACTTTCACCCAGTTCTCCTCTGAGTCATTCAGATGTGCATTGGCAAACTGCAGACGGGCCTGTACATGTGCTGTCTTGAGCAAGGGGACCTTGCGGGCTCTGCAAGATCTCAGTCCTTCACGGTGTAGAGTGTTACCAACTGTTTTCAGGGTGACTATGGTCACAGCTGCCCTAAGATCATTGACAAGTTCTCCCTGTGTTGTTCTGGGCTGCTTCTGGGCTGTTCTCATGATCATTGCAACTCTACGAGGTGAGATCTTGCATGGAGCCCCAGACAGAGGGAGGCTGACAGTTATTTTGTTTTTCTTCCATTTGCGAATTATTGCACCAACTGTTGTCACCTTCTCACCAAACTGCTTGGCAATAGTCTTGTAGCCCAGTCCAGGTCTACAGTCTTGTCACTGACATCCTTGGACAGCTCTTTGGTCTTGGTCATGGTGGCTACTTTGGAATCTGCTGGATTGATTGCTTCTGTCAATAGGTGTTTTTTGTACAGGTACTGTAACGAGTTGGGATTACAGGTAAGACCACTCCCTTACAGCAGGTGCCTCTAATCTCAGCTCCTTACATACAGTGAAGATACCGGGTAGCCTGACATCTGGCTGGTTGACAGGGGATCAAATACTTATTTCACTCATTATAATGCACATCCATCTCTGACTTTTGTCTTCTGGGTTTCTGGGGGTTTTCCTGTTGTTATTCTGTCTCTCACAGCTACAATAAACCTACCATTAAAATTATGGACTGGTCATTTCTTCGTCAGAGGGCAAATGGGCAAATTTAGCAGGGGGTCAAATACTCACCCCCTCTCTTTCTCTCTCTCTCCACACACACACACACACACACACGGACTGGAGGAGAGAAGCAGGAATTTTGAATGATTGCTACATCAGCCACAGTAGACTGCGCTGATTAAGAATTTAACACTTCTACTGATGAATGTCCTAGTTCCTACTTAGTAAAAAAATATGTCAGGGCTTGATTTTCCACTGACTAAATAATCACTTTATAAACCGTGTATAATTCATGTAATGCTAACTTCACAGTCCTGTTAAATAATGACTGCTACTAAATAGTTAATAAGCGTCCAGTGAACTGGGGCTTTTAAATGACCATTAGCAGAAAAAAAACAGTTTACGGATGACAAACAAGAGTGGAAATTTTGCTTTCACTTACAAATTAAACCAATTACCCGCTAGGAGATGTGCAACACGGAAACATTGAGTTTCCAGTCCAAAGTATGGCACTTCTGGACAGCTTTGTAGTAGCCCTACTCAATCACTGCTCTTCCCTTGCAAGCTACAAGGAGATGTAACTCTGCAGAGCATCCGGGGTCTTGCTGCTTCTTGGCATAAATCTCACTGTGTTTTTCCAGACCAGTAGATATGACATTGTGCCCTGGGAGGGGTCATTTGAAACTCAGCAAGTATTTTCTAAAGCCCTTGTGGTGGACACTATTTTATTAGCTCCATTTATTTATTTTTTAATCTTTATTGCTAAGACCTTTTCCATCTATGTTATTTTTTAAAATAAGGAAGGTAAGTTATACCACTGTAACACCAACTATTGTAATGCTAACTTTTGCATTATGGTGCTATAACACTTTACTAAAATAATGCTATTTAATAAATAAAAAAAACCACACATAAAATGGTGCAGAGTAGATTCAGAGCCATATCTCACAATCAGGGGCATGGAGCCCATGAGCTGACAAGGAAGCTATCAATGGATGCTGGAGCATGGCAATGGGTTGCACCATGTGGGGTCAAGTCCCAAATTAGAGACATTTCAACTCTTACCAAGAGCTAAGGAGGGAAGAGGAGGAAGAAGCAGAAGGAGAATGGGGAATGGGAGATGGGGCAAAAGGAAGGAAAGCCCAGATAGGCGAAATCATAACACTGGGAGTGGGGCTAAAAGCACAGCAGTATGGAGAGTATGCAGAGAGGAGGGGGCGTGTAGAAAGCAAAGGCAGTGGCATAGCATGTGTTGCCAGTGCCCGGGGGCATGGCAAGGGTTGTGCCCCTAACCTCCTTGCAGACATCATACAGGAGGCAACAAGTGGACTTCGCTTGCTGCGCCCCACAGGGGCTGCTGCTCATGGGGGTCACCTGCTAGTCATCACATTTGCTACTGAGCAAAGGAGAGTGTAATCAAAGCTTGGGGGGGTATCAGGAGGAAAGTGGAGATGGAGACTAGGCTCAGGAACAGAAAATGGAGAAGGGCCCAGAAAGCACAGTCCAGGTTGGGCTAAAAGGTGTAAGAGAGACAAGCTGCGTCTGGCTAGTCTGTGGGCATCAGGGTGCATCAGAACAACTACTAGCTCATGGAGTTATGGATGAGAACACAGTTGGAGATCCTCACCTGGCAGATAAAGCTATGGAGAAAGAATCAAGGAAACAAGGTGATGGACTAAAGGTTTTTGCAGGGGGTGGGGAGTTAACAACATAACTCTTCAAAGAAAAGTGTTGTCCCTAAAGTAGTAGGCAAGGCTACCTTATGGTATTGAGAATAGAGAAAGAATAAAAAAAATATTATTTACAACTTTTAACATTGATTCCTCTAGCATTCCTTGCAGGCCCATGGGGTACACCTCCCACTAGAACAAATGACAGTCTGCTGTCCTTTCTTGGCATGTACGGTAACTACCTGAAAGAGAAATCTCACTGGGTCTCATTGTAGAGCTGTCTGTTTTTTGGTTAACCAGTGAGTTTATGTGCCCATGGCAGTGCCATGCAACAATTCATGGAATATTTTGGCCTTGGTTGTTGTTGTTTTTAAGGGGATTTTTCTCTAAACCAGTGGTTCCCAATTAGCTAAGTACAGCAGACCCCCTGCTTTTTAAAAGCCAAGCTATAGACCCCCTACTTTTGAAAATTTTGATATAACTATGATAGTTTTTGTTATGTGAATGGTTACACAGACCCCCTAGGGTCCACGGACCTCCCATTGGGAACCACTGCTCTAAACTTTACAGTGCCATTCTGAAGCACCAAACATTCTTATCCCATATATGTTTTTAAAGGAAGTTGTAGAAACCTCTGAGGCTCCGCAGCATGAAAAAGTAGAGGAATAGCTCTTGGACTTTTTAGAGAAACCGACCTTGAAGGTACTTGAGTTTCTTCACCCCATTTTTCTCTCCACTTGAACTTGGCCTGCTCTACTGTTTGACTTTTCACTTACAGCCATATGCTTTAAAACACTTCTATAAATAAATAGGCATCATCTGTCACGTAAGCTGGTATTTGTAATTTACGTCCCTGAATTCTACCTGGAGGTTTCCTCATCACTAGTTTCACTCTCAGGAGGCATGGAAGGTACTTTGAAAAATTGATGGCTCTGCTTGAATAGTGAGAATGTGACTTTGAAGATGTATAATCTTGCAATTTTCTCTTTCGTGCGTAACTGTTTGTATGCTCTATTAAATACTAAAAGAAATGTGTTTAAATTGCCCCCACCCACCTCCACAAAAATAACTGATCTCCACCCCCACCTTGAATCATTTTTAATCCTCCATTTCCATAACATATCCAGCTATTTGAATGGCAAAAGATGGGAGCCATTAACGTACACAAGATTACAACTCCTTTTCCATTAAAAGGGAAGGCACATTTTGTGGTTTTTCTTTACACGGAAGGGCAGCAATTGTCACATGGTCCCAATGACACAGGAAATGAGGGGGCATGATCCTTAAGCCCCTTGATCTCCCCCAGTTTTAGCCACCACTACACCACAACATTCAAAAAACAGTAGCTGAGGGCCAGCATAAAAGGGATGAACCCCTTACTTCAAGCACCACTTCGCTCATGCAAGTACTCTGCTTAAATGAAAAGCAGTTTAGAGATTGTGGCCCTTGCATGTTTATATATAATCAAGTTGCTCTGTCCCAGCTCCTGCCAGCCTAGCAGTTCAAAAGCATGCCAATGCAAGTAGATAAATAGGTACCGCTCAGGTGGGAAGGTAAATGGCATTTCTGTGCACTCTGGTTTCCGTCACTGTGTCTCATTGCGCCAGAAGCGGTTTAGTCCTGCTGGCCACATGATCCGGAAAACTGTCTGTGGACAAACACCGGCTCCCTCAGCCTGAAGCGAGATGAGCGCCGCAACCCCAGAGTCTCCTTTGACTGGACTTAACCATCCAGGGGTCCTTTACCTTTACCTAAATAATCCTGTGAATATGTTCAATGCTTTCCAGGTTTAGTGCTGAAGGTACGTGGAAAGTTCATTTGTCCATGTGTTGGGTCTGCTCTTTCTGAGACCCCACACATGGAATACATTTCGCCCCTGTGGGAAGAGAAAAAACCTAGTGAACATATTTACTTGCTGTTCAAGAGAGAAAATATTTTAGTGACTAATTTCCTAAGGATGCTCTTACCTCTTCCTTCCAAGAGTCATTGAAGGAAGAGAAATGCGGTGCCAAAAATGTAAAAATGAAAACTGGATATGCCTCAGTGTATCTCACTACAGTGCCAAGGTAACATCACCTCAATGCATAGGAGCCAACTCCTAGGGGCTGAGTGGTCTTCGCCTCCCCCACATAAAATATTTGAGGGGGCCAGGCCCTTCCAAAGCTGATGGGCATTGCCATTCCAATGGTGTGTGTGCACTGTGTCATGTGATCAATGATGCAGGGTGGATCTTACCCGCCCCATATTTTATTCAAGTTGGCTTCAGTGGTAATGACATGTGTGGCACCCCACTGAGAATTTCATTAGCCTTTTCAAAATGAATGTTTTGTAAATACAGACAAACATACGGCATAAGGCAATAACAGTTGTTGATAACATTGCTATACTAATATATATAAGATATAAAAGATCAGTATGGATTAGCTGACAAGTAAAAAGTTGAGGGTCAAAGGTAGAGAAGGGTTAGGGGTGTGTTTCTTCAGGCTGAGGTGAGAATAGAACAAATTATTTGTCCCAGATGTCTATAGCTGCTGGACAAAGAGGTGGTAGTTTTTAACAAAGTCTGACAGTTTTTAACAAAGTCTAAAAATTTCCACCAGACTGCCATAAAGGAGCCTGATTTTGCCTTTCCCTTTAGGAATCTGGCATGCCATATAAGTTTTTCAGAACAGCACAGTTCCAAGCATTAGTCCATAAGTTTGAAATACAGTGGTACCTTGGGTTAAGTACTTAATTCATTCTGGAGGTCTGTTCTTAACCTGAAGCACCACTTTAGCTAATGGGGCCTCCCGTTGCTGCCGCGCTGCCGGAGCACAATTTCTGTTCTCATCCTGAAGCAAAGTTCTTAACCCGAGGTGCTATTTCTGGGATAGTGGAGTCTGTAACCTGAAGTGTATGTAACCTGAAGCGTATGTAACCCGAGTTACCACTGTACAGAAATCAGAAAGTGTCTTCCAGCATTGAGTTACAGCCTTGCTGCAAGAATCAGGAAGGTAAGCAGGGTTTTTGTGGATTTTTTGGATTTATTAACCTTATTTGTTCCTTCAACTATCAAAAGTATAGCAAGTATTCGATAGAACTGAATACTGCCTTAATAATTTTTTTAAAAATCTACAGATCCCTCAAACATACCGTAATTGTTGAACTTTTGGACATTCCCACCACATATCAAAATCTGTGCCCTGTTGACCACACTCTTTCCAACATTTTATTTTTATCTCTTCACTGAATATGAAAACGGGGAAATGCCATCCATTTGTAGCTCTCTGGAAACTCTTGACTAGTTTGGTTTAGCATCTGTCATGGGAATCTGTGTGAATTAGCTCTTAATATGTTCTTATCAGCAGAGACATAGGGTGGGGATAGTTAATAACAACAACAACAACAACATTCATTTTAATGGGTGGTTTTGCCCCTTGGAAGCACTATACCAGCGATGGCGAACCTTATAGAGGCCGAGTGCCCAAACTGCAACCCAAAACCCACTTCTTTATCACAAAATGCCAACACAGCAATTTAACCTGAATACTGAGGTTTTAGTTTAGAAAAAACGACTCATCCATTAACATCTTTTGTCTTAAGAGAAAAACACAATAACAGACCTTTCAATGATACAAACAATTTTTTATTGAAAGGTAAAAGTTTGCATTACCCTTGTTTGGGAAATCATGAAAAAGGGAATGACAACATGGCTGTTTTGATAATTTCCCTTCAAGAAACTCTTCTTTGGGAGATTTCAAAGCAGAAGCTGAATGGCCACCTGCCATGGATGCTGTCGTTGTGATCCCTGCATTGCAGGGGGGCTGGACTTAGATGACCCTCGGGTTCACTTCCAACCCCCCACAATCCTATGAAAAAAACCAAACAGCCTCCTTTGCCCCCCACTGTGTGTCCCCTAGCAGGGAAGATCTGGCACTTACCCATGGCGAGGGGAGAGAGTTCAGCTCAAAAGTTTGCCTCAGTGTAGAACTGCCAGTAAGCCTGGCGGCATTTTGCTCCCTCTCACACAAGCGGGCTTTAGAAGAGCAGCCCGGTGGGCTAGCCATCAAATCATAGGATTGTGGGGAGTTGGGAGGGGCGACGGCGCTTGTGCCCACAGAGAGGGCTCTGAGTGCCCCCTCTGGCACACCTGCCATAGGTTCGCCACCACTGCACTATACAAATAAAGAGCAAATGACATTAATAAGGAAAGTATTTTCCAGGCATTCTATCTTACTGTGTGACTCCTCCAAAAGCACGTACTGGTCATTATTTTCAGAGTGGGAAGTAAACTTGGGGAAATCGCAGCGCATTTGACCATAAACAGCATAGCAATTATAGTTTAAATAACCCCATTAATGTGTCATGTTATGAAGTTTATTGCACAGAGCCATGAAGAGCATAATGGCTGAGCAAATGGGCACACAGCAGAATAAATAATCCTCCTTTGCTTAAAAATATCCTCATAAGTTGCAAGAATAAAGAGCATACAGTGATCACACTTGAAGAAGCACTCTATAGCTGGCTTCAGTAAACTTTCCTTCCTGGGCAGTAAAGAAAGTTGCAATAATTTTTTTATGTGCAAAGTTGATTCTTCATTAGCAACTAACATCAGTGCAATCAAAATGTCACCAGAGGTTCTGAGGTGATTTAAACTATTCCTCTAAAAGATGTTAGTCACCACAAACATGGCTTTTAGACATCCTTAATGTGTTTTGGGAGAGAGGAAGGTGTTTTATTGCCAACTAAGAAACTAAGTTTCTATATCTCTGAGGGTTTTGTAAATGGTTGTTTCCAAATAAGCACTTGATGATATTTTTAAAAAGGAATTGAAATGTTTTAACTCATTAAGCATTATGCTAAAAACCTCCAAAATTAGACATGAATGAGCCTCATAGTTCTAAAATATTCTGAAATGCTATAATTTCTCTTTGTTTTATTATTCCTGCTCTTGTTCCTCAGATTCACTGAGCAAATTTATACCACACTTTTAGAAGACAACCCTATCCTTAGATACGCCACCAGAGGTGATGAGCTGTAGAAAAGGGGTGAGGGACCTTTTTGGCCCAGTGTGCCAATCAGATCTTCATCTCCCTGCACCTCACATGCCAATTTCGACAGGTGGGTGGCATCAGCTGCCTGATAGGTGGGCTTACACCACCCACCTATCAAAAAAGGTGATCCATAGGGTGGGGAGAGGGGTCTGCTTTCTACAGCATGTTCAGTACAGGGCAAAGCAGGAGTTACCTAGTGACATCAGCTTATAGACAGATGTGTGTGGTTTAAGGGAAATCGCCTCGCAGGTGAGCTAAGATAGGTCTGTGGACTGGAAGTTCCCCACCCCTATTAGAAATGCTAAGATTTTGATTATTTGGGATGTGAAGGGAGAAATATAAGCTGCAGAGGAAATATAAGCTGCTAGCCTCTGCAAAACAACCTGGCTAGCTAGGACCATTAAGGAAGAAGAGGGCCATTGAGGGCCATTGGCAATGCAATCTGCCAATGTGCCCTGTGGTGTGAACAGAGACTGGGTCTGGAATATTGCTAGGGTGACTGGGTCTGAGGTGACAGGTAAATAGAGTTTTGAGCTGGGGTTGCTGGGAAGAAGAAGGTCCGGGATCCATTGGACAGGCTGGCTGAAGGCCGGCTGCACTGCTGTGGGAGGACACATCCCTCTTGAAATGACCATGCTGTAAGATCTAGACTTCCTCCATGCAGACTCAAGGTGTCTCAATCTCCCAGAGGAACATAGACCCTGAGTGAGTGCCTGGAACCCCATGGGTCTTACCCATTTGGCAGAGAGGGGGGTGGCACCCACTTGGGTGGATTCCCCAATATGGCACAGGAAGTTCAGATACACACCACCAGAGGTATGCCAGCACAATTGCCCATATACTTTTAAAAATGTTTGTTTTCAGTTGATGAATACAATGGATAAAAGAAAATCTTACACACACACACACTTGAAATGGAGTAAGAAGAACAATTTTAGTTCATTCATTATAAATTGGGTCACTGATCCTCACGAATTTATTGCCAAAGGATTTCTGTGCAAGAATTGCCGTGATGCAGTTAGCTTGACTAATGATGACTGAAATGGAATTCCTAAAACAGTTCTGTTCTTTGTGGTATTTGGTTCACTTTCCTCAACTGAGGAGGCCTATAATTTAGGCCTATAATATACAGCACAGTTGCTAGTTTATCAGCACAAATAAATAGTTTTCCATCAATCAACAAACAGAAGCTAAGTTCAAAGTTAGTTTTATTGCGGCAAAAGCCAGTGACACAGAACACCACAAGATCAAACAAAAGGAAATCAACAACAACATCAGAAGAAGAAAAAAATTACACAAGGGAACTTCGCAGTGTGTCATTCAACAGAAGAGATTTACGCTTCCTGATTGCTAAAGTGCAAAATTTGGCCACCTCATATGATATTGAGCTTGAGGAATCTTCCAGAAGGTATTTTCGTAGAATTTCGGGGGAGGATTCCAAATAATGTTGTAGGGGTATAAATTTTGATAAAAGCGGCAAAATAAGTTGAACTCGTTCTTCACTATAAAATTCGCAAGATAGAAGGATGTGTGTGACAGATTCTACCTTATTAGACATACAGGGGCAGAGACGCGCATGCATTGGTACCCGCGTAAATTTGCCGTACAGCACTGCTGAGGGCATTGTCTCAAAGCGGGCTCTGGAGAAAGCCCATCTATAAGCTTCGTTAGTGATGTTAGTTAAGTAAGGGGCAGCTGCAAAATTAGGCCAAGCTTTTAAACATCTATACGTCTCCGGGAGTAGGGCGTCTTCTTGTTGTAATTCGACATCGTAAAGTCTCTGAGTGATAATTACTTTAGCCTTGTTCAGAGTTCCAATAAGAAGATTTTCAGGGTTTCTGTGGGTATTTTTTTTTTTTTATCTTTTACTGTTTTGTGAAATAGCCAGATTAATCTATCTTTGTATAGTTAGAGAGAGGAAAAAGTTGGCTTGTATATCTTGACTCTTTTTTTTGTTACAATTTTTTCTTTTGTATTTGGTTGTATGTTTGTTATGTGCATAACCTTAATAAAAATGTATTTGGAAAAAGAAAAAAAAAGATTTTCAGGGTTTAGGCCAATTTGTTTGATCTTGTTAGTTATTTGCATAAGCCAAGGAGGATAGGGAACTGCGGCCAGGAAGTAAGGTATCAGTCCCTTAGGATTGTAATGGATTTTCAGCCAGAGGGATATTGCTTGCTCCCAGACTTTTAATTCCACTCTGGGCAGTCCTGCCTCTTGCCTTAAGACTGCATTAGGTGTACACTTTGGGGTAGCAAATAATAATCTTAAGAATTTTGATTGTACTGTTTCAAGGGTCTTAAGGTTGGCAGAAGGGCTAATTTGAGAGCCATACAGGAGTTGGGCTAAAGATTTTGCCTGGAAAACTTTAAGGGCCATCGGGAGGAAGCCAGTTCCTTTCCTTCTGAATAATCTAAGGATGGCATTTGCACTTCTTCCTGCTGATATAGCTGCTGTGGTCAGGTGTGTTGACAATTTGGCATTATAAGAGAAAGTAATGCCTAAGTATTGGAAGGTCTTAGTCTGTTCAATGGCGTTTCCCTTTACGCTCCAATTATCTTTCCTGAAGGAGCGGTTAAAATGTACAATTTTGGTTTTGGCAAAGTGGTCAGGGATGATGGGAACTGTAGTCCCAAAACAGCTGGAGGGCGGCTTCCGGTATGATGGCGACCAGCACTCTACTAACGTGAGCTCGCTGATTTTATCTTTTTATTCTTTCTTACTCCTTTAAAGACTATTTTAATGAACTTTGAGCTTAGATAAATCTAAGCATCCCACCGCATTCTATCTTTCTTTCTGTACCCCTGACTCTTCTTGGAAGTTTAAAGCTGAATTGACTATCTTATCACATTGCGAAGAGTTTACAGGAAGACTCATGGGCTGTTTCCACCACAAGTTTGGAGGCACAGACGGAGCATAATTTAGTGTTATGCCAGTAACCCTTAGCACATTACTCCCCCTTGAATAGGATACTTTCAAGGAAAATACTCCCTCGACTCTTTGAAATACCTAGGGAAGATAGAAGAGTGAGGCAAAGAGAGAGATGACTCAGCAATTCGACAGCCCCGCTGATGCGAGGAGGCGGGTTGGAAAACGCTGCAGAGAATCTGAGGACTTAGAGGAAATGGCATGTTTGCCCCTCACTAAGCAAACCAAAATCAGCGAATTCTTTTATGGAAAAACAAAGGATACTTTTAATATACCGACTTCGAATAGCTTCTCTCCACTAGCAGATATAATTGACAAGGAAACTACACCGAAGGAACTATCTGCTAAACAACCCACTAACCCCTTAAGCAACACCATCACGAGACCAAAGGGTCCTAAAAAGGTTCCAACTATGCCCATTCAGGCGGAAGACTGCATCAGAGAACAAACAGAAGCTAGAAGCCAGAACTATGCTCATGGAAACATTTTATTAATAACATTGACCACCAGTCTCCAAAATTTATTCGCTTGCATCTATCTATAGGAAACCAAAAAGAAAAACAACCAAAATAGGAAGCATTCAAGAATAACGTACACAAATGCCTAAGAAAATTGAATTCTTTATTTCTGCAATATGCCCTAAACGTTGCAGCCACAAATGCCTTTGTCAAGGGCAGGGGTAGGCAACCTAAGGCCCAGGGGCCAGATGCAGCCCAGTCGCCTTCTAAATCCAGCTCACGGACGGTCCGGGAATCAGTGTGTTTTTACATGAGTAGAATGCATCCTTTTATTTAAAACGCATCTCTGGGTTATTTGTGGGGCATAGGAATTTCGTTTTTTTTTTTTTTTTTTTCTTCATAATATAGTCCAGCCCCCCACAAGGTCTGAGGGACAGTGGACCGGCCCCCTGCTGAAAAGGTTTAAGGGCTTATCTAAGACGATAATAATGTGACATTTATTATATAATTATTAAGCTACACATTAAAATTATTTTTAAAATTAGAATGTGAGATGACAGTTTCAATCACTTTGAAAAGTTTAGCTTACATGTAATCAAAAGGTTTTAATGTGTCTTAAAGGCTGCTTGCTTAAAACTATTTTCAACTATCTACCCTAATCATTTCAATGTGAGAGGTGAACACATGTTTAAAACACCACATTGGGATAAATGAAAAATCATGCCCCTATTTTTTAAAGAATCTTTATATTAACAATTTAGTACCGCAGACAAAATTTTAAAGTTGTGTACCGTAATTTATAATGGGTTGTATTATCAGTCCATTAGTGTCAGTCCGTTACTGCAAGGACCACTGTGATTATGGAGGTCTGTTTCTCAGTGCTGCCAAACCAAGGAGTTCGTTGCCACAAGTCCTGTGATAGAACCATTGGGCAAAAGTTTGTACATACAAACTTGTGCATACAAATACAAGCTAGCTGCTTGTAAAACTTGTGCAAGAAGATCCACTTGAACCCACTAGCAGAACAACTTCATTGCCAACTCTCTACTTTATTGGGCTCCTTTGGTATACCGTATTTTTCGCTCTATAAGACGCACCTAGTTTTTGGAGGAGGAAAACAAGAAAAAATATATTCTGAATCTCAGAAGCCGGAACAGCAAGAGGGATCGCTGCGCAGTGAAAACAGCAATCCCTCTTGCTGTTCTGGCTTCTGGGATAGCTGCGCAGCCTGCATTTGCTCCATAAGACGCACACACATTTCTCCTTACTTTTTAGGAGGGAAAAAGTGAGTCTTATAGAGCAAAAAATACGGTATATAAATTTAACAAATAAATGATTCAACCCAGTGTTTTTATTTGATGCTGAGTAGAACAACAACAAAATCCCACCTGCTTTTTACAGATGTGATTGTGGTAGAACATTTTACTGTTGTTATTTTTTTATAAAAAAAAGAACTTTGGAATTAAAGAAAAAGAGAAACTAGAAAATATTTACATTTTAGATACTTTTAAAAGCCCAGTACAATGAAAATGTATTGCATGAGTCAAAAGACATAAAATTAATTAAAATAGGTCATAA
This sequence comes from Podarcis erhardii, assembly GCF_964252035.2. NCBI lineage: Eukaryota > Metazoa > Chordata > Lepidosauria > Squamata > Lacertidae > Podarcis > Podarcis erhardii. Next base: position 4,897,334 of record NC_138512.1, on the reverse strand, counting down.
TATATTATTTTTCTTTAGAAATGTAAAAGCTCAAGTATGCAGTTAATCTTTCGAAAATTTGATGTAATGAAATATTTCTTCATTTCTGATTTTCACTGTACTTTTATTAAAACTTCAGCTTTTAACATGGGTGTCTTTAATTCTGGGTCTCATTAATTTTATCTTCACAGACTGTCTCTCCCTTTCCCTTCAGAGACATAGTAATCAACTTTATATCTTACACTTTTTTAGCAGAAATTGAATCAAGCATTAGTTCAAAGGCATAGGTTCTTAAATTTTTCACAGCCCAAAAGGAGTGTGGCTCAAGAAACTTTATAGATTGACAAGCACTGGGAATGATCAGCAGGGAAATCTCAAATAAATTTAATAGAAGAGGGCTGCAGCTGTATCTATTGTTTTTGAACTGTAGATGAAGCGAATTGAAAGTATGATCCTTTCATACTCATATAGAAGACAAATGCCATTATTATACTAGCAGCCCTTTTTCTATTTATTATGGAAACCAATGAATTCTTGCTCTTAACTCTTGCAGCAATAATCAGGGAAAGAAGCAAGCACAAATCAATCAAAGTTTTTTTTTTATCTCTTTGCATGTAATGTACAAAGTGGCCCTTATGGGATAAGAAAGTAAACATAGAGATAATGCATTGCCAAGCACTGACCTCGGTAGAACCAGAAAACAGTGTTGTAAGGTCAGGTAATAGCGCTGACTCTGATATCTTGGGGTCAAAGCCAATAACCAAAGTTTTATGCTACTGGGGGCAGTCCTTGTGTTCAATGAAATATGTAGGATTCCATGGAAAAGCCTTTTTTATGGTGATTCCACATCTGAGGAATCACCTCCTTACTGAAATGTTTCTTGTCCTAGTCTTAGAGATACCAGGAAAAGCTCTCACTTTTATCAGCTTTTTTAAAAAAATTAGTTTTAAAATACGCAAAACAAAATTACGGTTAACAAAATTTGTCAGACACAACTAGTCGGCATTATTCAGGTGGGAATTGTGTTATTTTCTTTTCTCATTTCCCCTCAGAATAATTCAATATATCGGTAACATTTAAGTACAGTTCAGGAGAATCTGGTGGTATTCCAGTCTGACCGTACAAATTGTGAGGGAAACAATTCAGATACACAAAGTCATGAAGACTGCATTTGTAAAGATGCAGCTGGAAGAATGTTTTTCAATGTTGTATCATTGGTATATATGCAATATATGTTCACCATGTGGCTTTTAGAGGCTGACAGGTTAAGTCATTTTTTATGATGCTGCTAATTCTGTTGTTTAGGAATTTCATGAGAATTATTTTTAATTTTCTTGCTTATAATGTATTATATTTTATATTTCTTTATTTTGTTCTAAACCACTCTGTGACCATTTTTGGTGAAAGGCAGTACTGAATAAATGATACTTTTGATCACCAAATGGAACATGGTCCATCAGGAACTTGATAGATTTCCTGGGTTTATATGTATGTAACTCATACTCAGAGTAGAGCTGCTGAGATCCATGATCTCAATGGCTCTTCTCTGAGTATGACCTAGCTACTTATAACCCCTTATCTTTGCTGCCTATCTAAGACTGGAGGGAAGTAGATTTCTCAACCAATTGGCAAATGGTTGGTGGGCTGTATTCAGCTTGGTGAGTCACAAGATGTGAAGGTCAGATATAGGTGCTGAACTCTAAGCACTTGCACTACACTAGTGGAACCATCCTTTCAACCTCATAAATGTCAAGGGCAACACAAACTTCACTCTCATTCTATATTGATGAACAAATTGCCTTTGTAATTCGAGTCAATATATCTTTAACACTAGGGAATGACTTGGTTTAGAAGCATGGCTGATGTGACTTCCATTTTTAGTCCCATTTTAAAACAGAGGACTGGCTTAGTTTGTATTCTGTATGTGTGTGGGGGGGTTTATGTGCAGAAATGTCATTAGCAGTAAAGAATGTCTGCTTGGCTCTCTCCCAGTGACCCCAAAGACCAAGCAGCTCATTCGATGTTCTCCAGCTGTTAAGCCTCAGACATCAGTCGGTGGAAGATCAGAATGAGAGAAAATTTGCAATCATTGTGAGGGTCACAAGAGGCCAGTGAAAGGTCATGGGTAGCTAAAATAAAAGTCAGCAGTTTTATTTTTAACCTTGTGGCCATTTACCAAAATAATAATAATAATAATAATAATCAAAAAATCTATTTATACAGATAAAACATTTATTAGGAAATCATTGCTGCAAACTGTTCAACTTTTGTCAGATATTTCTTTGTATGCTGCAGTGTAAGAAAGCTTTTTTGTCATGACAGCATTTTGAACATGGTCTTGGTGCTAGGTTAGATTATTGCAACACATTATATGTGGGGCTATCTCTGAAGACAATTTGGAAACTTCCAGTGGCGTAGCGTGGGTTGTCAGCACCTGGGGCAAGGCAAGTAATTTGTGCCCCCTAACCCGTGGATTTGCGCCCCCTAACCCTAACCCCCAGATGTTGTGCCTGGTGCGGCCGGCCCCCCCTGCACCCCCCACGCTACGCCACTGGAAGCTTCAGCTAGCGAAGAATTCAGCGAGTAGGTTGCTCACCAGGGCAAGATGGTTTGAGCACACAGCCTCGGGGCCGTCCATTTTTACTTCCAGCCACGTTGATTGTATTTTGAGTCCATGGGGGAATCATGAAACTCAACATATTGTTAAGAAATCTGTTCTGTTTGGGGCTAAGAATCGTGAAGTTTTTATATTGATGAAGATTTCTCAAAGAAACTTCAGTTTGTTGTATCAGTTTCCTTACAAGATGGCTGTTTCAATCAAAATCTCACCAAGTGCAGTTTTGTGAGGCAGAATACATGTGTTATTATTAATTTGTAGACAAGTGGTAATTTTCTATGATTGTTGCTGATCTACCCCTTGTAGTTGGAGTGTTTCACTATGATTTGATTGAGGCTGCTTATTTAAGCCTTTCTTTTTAAAAAAGTGGTGGAAGAAAGGAAGGAGCATTGTTCACAGCACCCTCTGGGTCACATGCCTCGCTTAGGATAGTTACTAATGAGAGATAATCACTGATCTTTCTCCTTTAAACTGCCACCTTGAGACCAGCAGATACTCAGCTTGAATTGGTCAAAGCATCCCTTAAATCTAGGAACTGTTGGTCATCCAGATCTCTTCAACACAAACTTGCAAACACCTGAATAGTAGTGAGAGGAAGCTGAACAGAGGAAAACAAAGGAGGCAGAGGGCCACAGCTGATGGAAAGATCAGCCAGCTGCTTTGGAGAGCAGGGAGGCAGCCAGAGCACACATGCAGGGGTGTCAGGGAGAGAAACGTGCTGAGTGTGGTTTGCGGGAAAGGATCAGGCAGGAAGACCTGAACAGGTCTTCAACTCTGCTCGCTCCCAAATGGAAAGGAAATCAGCCCAGACAACGACATTCTCCTCTCGAGGAAACCCCACAATAAATTTCATTGGGAGGAAAAGGATACCTTATGGGCGATGCCATCTTAACATGACAGCTGTTTTGAACACAAGTAGTTATGTGGGCTGTTGCTTATCTCATGGAGTGGTCACATTTCTTGATTCTTTGCTTCCAAAGTGACCAAGGCGCCATATCACATGCCCTTTTCTCAGGGCCACCCACCCATGAGGCAAGGTGAGGCGACTGCTTCAGGCGGCAGGATCCACAGGGGCAGCAGATCCAACCTCCAAGGAATGCGTTCCCTGCTACTGCCACACGCTCCTTGGAGTTTGGATCTGCCACTTTCTTGGCAGCTCCACCAATGACGCCTCTACCGTTCCCTCTTGGCAAATAGGAGGTGCTGCTGGTCTCCTCCCATCCTTGTTCCCAGTGTAGATCTTCACTCACCCCTTCTTCCCTGGCAGAAAGGGGAGAGACATTTTGTGGTTTGCCTCAGATGCCTGACGCCCTGCCCTTTCTGTTCTGTGAACAAGGATTTTTTTTAAGCCGGAACTCACCAGAACTCAGTTCCGACACCTCTCAGGTGGGCGCCATTGCCATTCAAAGAGAATGGGGGAAGTGTTCGTGGTGAGTTCCAGCACCTCTTTTTCTAGAAAAATTGCACCGACAGTGAGGTATGTTGAATGCTAGCTAGACAAATAGGTGTGAGAGGAGCAGTAGTGGCTGCTTGTTTGGGAACAAGGGGTTCCTAAAGCAGGAAAAGCATGGGAAGCAAGATTTCGGAGGTTCACTCCCTGGTGGAAGGTGGCAGCCTGATTCTTCAGAGGTTAGAACTATGTGTTATGTTAACCGAGCTCTCTTTTTTGCCACTTTTATTTTGAAGAAAAAGCAGCCACTCCCACAATGGTTTCCTGCTGAACCCTCACTGCTCACCCCTGGCTGTGCTTTGCCCCCAAAGGTGTTGTTTACTGCAAACAAAAAGCTAATATGAATGCAAGACAGACACAAAGGAGGAGCAAATAAAAGACCATGACACTTGAGTTCAAGTTACTTTCTTACGGGGTGGGGGGTGGGGGGAGAAATGAAAAGAAAAGAAATCCCCAAAAGAGCTGTAGTAACTTTGGGAAAGAAAATGAATTATCTAAATAATTTACTCAGGTAACTGGAGAGGAGATGGTGCATACTAATTTATTATCAATTGCCCTTTCTTAAGCTAATGTTTAATATATGTGTGGCATTTAATTTAACTCTGTGAAATTTATAATTAAACAGTCCACAAGAAGCAATTAATTCTTTGCTAGCCAACTTTTTTAAAGGTCTCTGATCCTGGTCCCCCCCCTACCCCATGTCAGTGATCTTCTTTTTAAATATTGTAGAAACAGCTAGAGAACTCAATCGAGAAAGGTGTCTGCTGTAATAATAATGTTGTTGTTTAGTCGTTTAGTCATGTCCAACTCTTAGTGACCCCATAGAGCACACCAGGCACTCCTGTCTTCCACTGCCTCCCTCATGCTGGTAGCTTCGAGAACACTGTCCAACCATCTCGTCCTCTGTCGTCCCCTTCTCCTTGTGCCCTCCATCTTTCCCAACATCAGGGTCTTTTCCAGGGAGTCTTATTTTCTCATGAGGTGGCCAAAGTATTGGAGCCTCAGCTTCAGGATCTGTCCTTCCAGTGAGCACTCAGGGCTGATCTCCTTAAGAATGGGTAGGTTTGATCTTCTTGCAGTCCATGGGACTCTCAAGAGTCTCCTCCAGCACCAGAATTCAATAGCATCAATTCTTCAGTGATCAGCCTTCTTTATGGTCCAGCTCTCACTTCCATACATCGCTACTGGGAAAACCATAGCTTTGACTATACGGGCCTTCGTTGGCAAGGTGATGTCTCTGCTTTTTAAGATGCTGTCCAGGTTTGTCATTGCTTTTCTCCCAAGAAGCAGGCGTCTTTTAATTTTGAGACTGCTGTCAGCATCTGCAGTGATCATGAAGCCCAAGAAAGTAAAATCTCTCACTGCCTTTATTTCTTCCTCTTCTATTTGCCAGGAGGTGATGGGACCAGTGGCCATGATCTTAGTCCAGGATCTAAAGAGCTCCTTTTGCACGACCAAAGGCTTGGATGTGGCCAGTGAGAGTTCTGATGTTTTGACTGGTGGATCCCCAGGTCAAAGAAAGTGTACTCCATTTCAGAATAGGCTTAGCATGTGTCATGGGAGTCTGCTGAATGAGAAAGACAAATTGAGCACCTTGTGGTTCTTTGGATCCAGGACAAGGAACAACCATTAGCATTGGTTTGTAAATATGTGCATCTGAAGATCATTTCCATCAGCGAATCTTTAAGATGTGATAGAATTCCATAAAAATACTTACATGCAAGGTAAGGAACCTATGGTCCACCAGAAATTATTGGACTATTGTCTCCATCCCCTTGAACGTTGGCCTTGCTGGCTGGGGCTGTTAGGGATTGAAGTCTACCAACATCCTGCTGGAGGGGCAAACAAACAGGTGGTTCTTTTCCCATATGTGGTGGACTTACAAGAAAGCAAGGAAATTGTGGGAAATGATATATGATGAGATAAAAAAAGATTTTAAAAGTGATTATACCCCCCAAAAAACCAAACAAAAACAAAAACCCTGAAGCTTTTCTTCTCATAGGGATTATAGGGACAGAAGTTCCCAAAAAATATGGTTAGGTTGTTGATGTACGTAACTACAGCAGCTAGGATTCTTTATGCATAGAAATGGAAAGAGGAAGAAGTTCCCACTAAAGAATAATGGATAAGTAAAGTGATGAACTATGCTGAATCAGCAAAGCTAACAGCTAAAATAAGAGAACTTAACAATGACTGCTTTGTTGAAGAATGGAAGTATTTTTCTGACTATTTAAAAATATATTATAATATGATGAATTCTAGAGCAGGATTTGAACTATGAGCAACAGAAAGAGATTGTTGCATGGTTATGATACAAAAGAAGGAAGATAAGGTGCAGCAAAGGGGGGAAACACCATGGAAAATGGGGTGCTAAGTCAATAAACCAAAAGAAAAAATTATTATGTATTGGAATTTTATGTGAAATTTGTGGAAATTTAATCAAATATATTTTTAAAAAAGAAGTCCACCAGCCTCAAGAGAGCCACAGGTTACCCACTCCTGACTTACATAGGGTTTAACTTCAGTTTGACAGACAGATTTTAAAAATGAACAAATTTGGAAGTTCAATGCCTTTGCTCTTTTCCAGCTATATTATCTCGACCCAATGCAATATGGCATATGATTAGCCACACTCTTGGCATCTTTTGGACAGAGCAGGGAGATGGTGGTCTGGAAATGGAAGGCTGGCCTTTAACTCCCTTGCCATGGTTCATTCCCAATGGGGTTCAGATGGTCAGAACCATTCCTCTTCACAGCTTAATGGACCTATTAAGTTGGTCCACCCATACAGTTACAAAACCGGCACAGCTAACAGCTCATTTAGTAATAAAGTATGCATTACTGGGGCCTTTGGTACCCAATTAGTTCATCTTTAAAAATCCAGCTTACTGAATGAAAAATAAAATTAATACAAATGCCTAAGGGAAAAAATAGCTGATGTTTGGTTTTTGTTTTTTGTTTAAAAAAGCATTGCTTGCAGCCTGTGCAAATAGAAAGCAAATTTTGAATTAATATTAAAAGTGGTGGATTCTAAATAAAAACTAAAAGATGGTGGCTCCTTTCAGGGGAAAAGAGGAAGAAGAGAGGGATAATGTGTTGTGTCCTGGGAAAAATTTTTCTTTCATTTTATGGGGGCAGATGAGGTGATGTGCAGTTTCTTCTACATTTCTCTATAATTAAGCCAATTTATACCGCATGAGGCTATAAGCCAACAAATGTATGCTAAGTAGTAAACATTTTAGCTGTACTAACTAATAAGCATTACAAGTAAGGCCTTTTTCCTTCCTTGATGTATAAGTTAATCTACCATGGAGAAACTGTATGAAGTGCAGAAGTAATGGATTTTCTGTTCAATAGCTTAAATTATATTATGAGGCTAGAGCTTTTGGAACCATACCTGATAGACAGTTTTTTCTTTTTCTGGTAGCATTTACTATTAATAGCTACAGCTGTAAATCCATTAATGCAAAAGTTGTCAGCCAGCTGCTCATGCAGGTCATTTTGACAGGTATGTAAAAATAAACCTTTCCTATTTGGTAGTGATGAGCTGCTAGCTGATTCTAGCGGATAAAAGTTAAGACTGCTTTTATTTGTTTGTGAGATCCTTGGTGTATGCTCTCATTTTACAGGCAACCTTTACGTATTTCCAATACGCCTGAAATGATTGTCATCAGCACTCAGGGAAAGGCATCTCATTCCCTCTTTTAGCTTTGTGACTAGTTCACACAGTGATTTTCCATTTGCATTTGAAATATGTTCCCGCTGGTATTGCAGGTGAGACAGAAAGACACAGTTAGGAAAGGCTTGTAATGACATATCAAAATGAAGCCAGGACCCTTTGGGGAGCAGTTCTCCAATAAGTAGGATTTTGTTTAAGAGATGTTGGTGTCAAGGTGACTCCAGTGTAGGCCTGCATAATATGTGACCAGTGTCTTCCAGCTGTGCATCAGGACCTTGATAAATCTTCTGTTTTTGCTGCTCGCAAAGGGTTACCAAAACGGGAGCAGTGTCAAGTATCTAGAAAGTCACAAGACATGGCTTGGTTGGTCAAATATTAGACCTGCGTTAGCATAAGCTCCTGTATTGCCCCAGAGTGCTCTTCCCACCACTGACAGATAAGATGGGAAAGGACCTCTCTAAAGTGGATGAACAGGTAACAAAACATAGGGTTGCCATGCGTCCGGAATTTCCTGGACACACCCAGAATACTGCAGTTGGAAGCAGTGTCCAGGCAGTAAACGGCAAAATGTGCAGGAAAATCCATATGGCAACCCGTGTCAGCAGTGTCTTTTGCCGATTTACCTTTAAAATAGCTCAAAAACGTCATTTGTTTGCAATGTTGCCCAAAAAGCTGAACAATTTTGTCCACTTTTTGAAATATGGCAGCCCTACAAAATGGCAAGTGAGATGTTGGGTAAGTCAGTGTAAAATGATGCACTGCAAGACAAAATATTCTAATTTCAACAATATATATGAACTGGCAGTGGCTAACATAGAAAGATATAGTTGTGGTCAGTTTGATGGAAATGTCAGCTCAAGACAAATTCTGTGGTGGAGATTATTAGGAGAGATTCAGCTGGAAAAGCTCCCAGGGTAACTTAAAGATAAATAGAAACAGTACAATTCCTGCTCTCCGTCTACAGTCTAAAAGCACACAACAGAAAAAGAATAGGGGGGAGAGGAATACGCAAGCAAACTCAGGCACCAGTTTCTTAATGTTAGGAGATACTTATAATTACCACTTCAACTTCAGCTAAGGCAATGTGAATACGCTCTTAGTTTTCTTTATCTAAAGAGGTACAATCCGATGTCTGAAAAATTGGCTTCCGAGAGACTTTCTAAAAATACTAACACTCAAAGTTACTCAAAGTCATTTGAAGTTAATGCCAGGTTATGCAACTGGTTGGAGGTGAGTGGCTTCCTGACAAATTTGCTGACTTCAGAAAGAAGTGGCCTTGTCATCAAAGGAAGGGTGGTCCATTTTTCTCTGTTGCCTTGTAACCTAAGCCAGAAGCTTAATCAATTGCCAGCGTTGAGTGAAATTAGCCCATGAGGCATAAGCAGAATTCATCTCTAATTAAGTGCTGTGAATGTGGGTCAAAGTATTCAAGGAGGAAGCTTATGTTAAGCCTCATTCCTCTTCATTTGTTCCAGGTCATTTTCCTACTCTGCTTGGCTGGAGAACAGTAATGTACCATCATTGGCATCCATCTGTTATATTGCATTGATTAAGTCCCGTGTACCCCATGTGCCTTGATTCCTCCCCTTTCTCTGTTTCAAGGCCCAACTAGAAATGCATTACATTATTTTAGAATAAAACCTAATTCCTTTTGGTCCCCATGCAATAGAAAAAGACAATGTGCTATGAAGGCTTTGTTTTGTTTTGTTTTATGGAATGTGGCTGTTTTCAAATACTAGCATATGTGATCTTGATAATCGAAAACTACTCTCAGGCAAATGACTCTTTGTAGATGAAGCTTTCTGCACTGAGCAGTATTAGTAATATTGTGCCATTAAATAAATAATAGGAGAAATTTGTGGGCAATGGGCATATTTGAATGGTTGTGAGGTTTGTAGGAAGGGCCCAACCTTCCCTTTTCCAGTGTATTTTACAACTCTTTCTAGCCTTCATCATTCTGTCGGGTGGGAGCAGCTTGGCTGATATTCCCTGCTTTGTCATGTTGCACTTGCAGATTTATTGCTTGCCAGTGCTTTGCAGCATCGAGTCAATGCAACTCGGGATTCACACCGGGAAAGCTATGGATGCTGCATCTGTTTTCGGATGTTCATCCAAATACTCATCCCATTAAGCTGCCTGCATTGCATTAGTATGCATGAGACATGCATTTAGATGTTCCAACTAGTCAACCAAATATGCAGTTGAGTTGTGGCAAAGGACCCAGCAAGCCAACCAGAGCCAGCAGTATAGCCTCCCCATGATTGGCCAGTTTTGCGGGCAGCCTACAATCCACTTCTCCATGCCATCCATTGGATCACACCAACTGTACAAAAACCCTCAACATACAATCATTCGCTGAGACATGGCATGGAGGGAGGCACCACCACACAATGACATCTGACCTTAGAGGGCAAGCAATTTTATGGGATGTTCCCTCTCCTTACCATGCCCCAACTGTCCACAGTACTACACCCTTTCTGAAAGAGAGAGAGAAATATCTGAAATAGCAGAAATATTCATAAAACTCATACATTTCTGTTTTGGTCAAGCACTAAACAAAATAGCGTTGTTTACTCCTGTTTGGAATATGTTTTACTCTTTAAAAATCCATGTAGTGACTACATCACCATCTATGATAAATTTGATTGGCTTTTACTTTCCAACAATAAGAGCTGTTCTCTCCTTCCTTGGACTTTTCTAAGCAGAGGTTGGGTATTCATTTGTCATGAGACAGGGTAGAGATTCCTGCATTCCTTACTGTGTTTAGGTGCAAAGGGACTGACAGCTGCAACAGAGCTATTAGACACTGTTAAAACAACTATTTCAACCTATTTATTAATACTAGAACTGAGATGAGATTTTTTAGAAAACAATTATCTGATAAATTTTCTTTAAAAATTGTTTTTCAGGCTTCTGCCAAACTGTTGGAGAGCTGAGGGAGAGCTGGGGCCTCTTGCGTGAAATGCTCCCTCCCCATCTTCACTCCCCCCCCAAAAGGATAAAAAAATTCGTGCACAAATATATTTTAATATTGTTGAAGTGAGCATAAGCTTGGCCCCAACCTCATTCCAGATCTTCATCATTAGTCCAGCTAACCATATATAATTTCATTAATTTGTAAAGGTGCTGAAATTTCCCAGAAATGAATTATCTGAGAAAATTCCTGATAACATTTTCTGCAATACAGGGGGATTGAACTGGGTGACCCTCGGGAGGCAGTAGGTTAGGACAGTTGCAATAAAGTACTTCTTCACCCAATGCATAACATTCTCATGGAATTCCCTGGCACAAGATGTTAGATGGCTATTAGACAGTTGAACACCATTCTGTTGCTGGCTATTTAAAAGCTATGGTTTTTAAAACTTTGTTTCCTTTCCATTGAAGCAGGCAATCATATATTTGCTCACTTCAGCAATGCGTGAATATTACCTTTTGTATCTTTTGCCCTTTTCTATAGCAACCATCACCATAGCAGCTAATGCGATTATATATTTATAGCTCTTTTAGATCTGAAGGGGGAAAGGTGTTTCATATGTAGGAAGAAGAGCTAAATTGAACATTGAAAAGTGTGCATTTATTGAATTATTCTGAATGAGATGCTTATACATATGCCTACCAAACTGAAAACCAAGCTGAGTGCACTGACGTTTTCCTGAAGTTATTGATTTGCTTTTTTTTTTTTTTAAGTGTTGCTATTTCTAGGATTAGGTAAAGGTAAAGGTACCCCTGCCCGTACAGGCCAGTCGTGTCCGACTCTAGGGTTGTGCGCTCATCTCACTTAAGAGGCCGGGGGCCAGCGCTGTCCGGAGACACTTCCGGGTCACGTGGCCAGCATGACTAAGCGGCATCTGGCGAGCCAGCACCAGCGCCGCACACGGAAATGACGTTTACCTTCCCACTATAAAGTGGTACCTATTTATCTACTTGCACTTAAGAGTGATTTTGAACTGCTAGGTGGGCAGGAGCTGGGACTGAACGACGGGAGCTCACCCCGCCGTGGGGATTCGAACCGCCGATCTTGTAATCAGCAAGTCTTAGGCACTGAGGTTTTACCCACAGCGCCACCCGCGTCCCTCTAGGATTTCTAGGATTACTCATTTGTTATTCATGATGGATTTATTGTCATCACTGAGGTTCAGGGCCACTGTTTCTCTCTCACACACACAGATATCACAATGTCGTGCTGTTCACGATGGCAGGGTGATGAGGGCATGGCCCTCTGGCTCTTGACAGGAGCACTGCTACCGTGTTTAAGCTGCTGCTGCTGCCGCCACCACTTATCTGGTGAATGCCATTATTTTTCTTTCCCAGCCCCCCAACTTGCACTTTCATGGTGGGTTGACATCCTTGGCCCTCCCAAGTAAATCTGTGTTTGGCTGCTCCACTTCAAACTGGCGGCGGCAGTGGTCTCCGTGCAAAGCTATCCTGTCTACACAGAAAACTAAGTGTCTTTCTGTTTTGATTTATTCCTCAAACACTTTACATTAAGTTATGGACTTGTTGTTTTTATTATATTCTTCATTGCCTTCCAGTAATCTCTGAAACAACTCCACTTTCTACCAAGCCTAATTTATAAAATTCTCCCATTTTTAGAACAAACATGCCATGTAATTTTATTCATGGTGGCGAGATCCCAGGGTTTAACCAACCTCTCCCTCAATCACAGAATGCATAAATCAATCTGGCTGAAACTATTATATGAAACAGTAGGGCCTCCTTTTCCTTCAGGATCACTTCCTTTGCATATGCAAGTAGAAACAATTTTAGATTTTGTAGGATGCCTGGATTTAGGAAATGGTTTACATTCGTTTACGTTGTAGATGCATTGTAGATACATTGTTGTATGGTAGATTCTAACCTTTAAGGATCCTGATGTATTGGATAAATTTTGGTCTCATATGTTTGCTGAATATGTTAAAATAACGCAGACACCCCATCCCACCCAATGGCAGTAATTGATATCCATTCCCTGTACATACTAGAGAAAGGGTAATTGCAGTCTGAAAAAGGAAACTGGAGAGGAAGGAGCAGGATATTCTTGAGCCATAAGACTCCTGTCTTTGTTACCTATCCTAATAATATCCAGATATATAATATCCTGCTCCAATAGGTGGGAAGGGAAGATTCATTATATAGGCCTCAATGCATGTATTGGAAGGAGTATCTCCCCAAACTCCTGCTCTGCTAGCAATCTGTTTTCCAGAAATCAAAGGGATTATCCACTAACAAATGCTTGAGATAAGTCCCGGCCTAGGGGTAATTCCAGAAAAGCAAATGATGATACATTTGGCTCTCCTCTGAGATACTGTAACTGACTAGAAAACATCCAGAAAGGTCTTAGCCTTCTTTCCTGGAATCTGGCGGGTTGGGATAATAAAAAGGCAAATAATGGTTTTATTTGTATCCTCCAGCAATTTGACATAATACATTTGCAAGATACTTGATCTCATGAACTTAACTGCCCCCTCCCACTTGCAGAGTCAGACAGCTGCTAAGAAATCTTAACTAGGGGCTTTCCGTCATAGCACTTGATTTGGCAGGGGAGGTTTGGATAGCAGATTTCAAAATTCAGAATAATTATGTTTTGCCAGTACAAATCAAAACAGAATTAAGAACCTTGCTTTTCTGTATAAACATCCACCTTGCCGTACGAATAGTCTGTCACTGGCCACCAAAATTAGGTCCAATGTAACATCCCCAGACCCCTCAAGTGTCCCAATTTAATCAGGACATCCCGAATTTACAGAACCTGCCCTGGCTTCAGAACTCAATTCGGGGTGCCCCAATTTTCCCAGAAGCCACTCTGGACTGCACGGACTGGGGCGACCTTCCCAGGGCTGCTCTAGGCCTTGCACTGTATGGACACGTGGCGTCTCGTGAGCAGGAGGCCAAAGACAGCAAAGGTAAGAGATAGGAGGGGATGGGGGATGGGCAGGGGGGGCAAGGAAGGGGTCAGAGGCAGGGCGGGGGCGGGCAATGAGGATGAGGGATGAGGAAGAGGTGCCCCGATTTTTTCTCACAAAATATTGGAGGGTATGCATCCCTACTGGAGCAGATCAGTCATTAATTCCCCAGTGTTTATACTTCTTTGTGTGGATTTTGTGTGCAACTGCAGAGGGTGTCTCGCTACCTTTAGGCTTAGACTTGGAAGGTCTAAGCCTAACACCTTTGGACAAGAAATATAATGCACAAGGCTTTTGTCTAGAACAATAAATTTACGTTGTATTGTATCTGGGGTGTTTTCTTGGTTCATGCTGGCCCAAGTCTCTCAAACAGAGGAATGTAGCTTCCATATACAAAACAATCCTGAGATAACTATCAAGCATAGCCGTCAACTTTTCCCTTTTCTTGTGAGGAATCCTATTCAGAATAAGGGAATTTCCCTTTAAAAAGGGGGAAAGTTGACAGCTATGCTATCAAGCCCTCCTAGGTACCCTTCCTAGGCATCTGAGTTGCCAAGGGCTTCCTAGAAACAGAAGCTGGTCCTGAATCAGGAATTTAAGTTTCCCCTGATGTTGTGGGCTCAGAGACTCAAAGCCACATACTAACTTATGGGGGGGGGGGGTTAATTGTGGCTTAGATTATTGAAATTAACTTTGGCAATTAACCCCTGCAAATGGTTGGAACTAAGAGCAGCCATGGATTACTGAATTATACTTGCTTTGCTTCAGTGTGAAAATTACAAACTTTCATTATGAAGAAAGGTGAATGGAGAAGTGGAAAATGGCAAGGATGGTTGGGTGGGTGGGAGAATGCAAGGCAGAGCAATCCAACTCAGAGTTTTTAATCCCATTGTCCCCATCCTTGTTATCTATAGACACTAAGTCTTTAGAGCCTCTGCCTGAGAAATACTAACATGGAACATTTCCAAATACACAATTTACATATTAAAAATCAAGTGGGCGGGATCAAATCTCAAACAGACTATGATTAACCACTCCAACCAAACATTATGCAGTTGTTGTTATTATTGCTTCTCACATTTTATTCAGGGAGGGGCTTTGAGTGGGGAGTGGAAAGATAGGCATTCGCATTAAATAATGATATTACACAGCATTTACTGAATCTAGTGATTTAGAGTAGTCAAAAGGCTTCATAAGTGTTATCTTGCCACAACAACCCTTTATAGCAGGTCTGTATTAGTGTCATTATTTGTAAGATAGCCTGCTGCAGGGCAAGGATTACAAAAAGAGTGATTTGCCTAAGGCAGCTTAGGTAGAGGTGAGAGTCAAACTCAATACTGGAAGTGCTCTAAATCTAAATGTGCTATGCCAGCTATATAATTAAAGGCCTGTTTATCACAAACCCCTACCTTATACAAAACTGACTAGCATATGTTTCTGAGACAAAGTGCAACGTCAAAAAAACTATGCTGGAAGGTGTGTTTTTTTCCAGAGTTGGACAACAGTAGCAGTAGCTTGGGGGTGGGGGTGGGGCAGTGGCAATCTCCTGGTGCTGCACTGACTGGGATAGAGGTGAGGCAGGGCAGGGTGGCGATGGTGAGGTCAGAGGAGTTGTAGGTTGGCTGTAATGGCTCCCTCGACCTCCCCAGTGCCACTTTTATGTGCCCCATTCCTGTATGGATGAGTGCAGAGCTGCTCTGTCCCCTTTCTCATAAGCCACAACTGGCCAACAGATGACTTGGCAGCAGAAAAAGATCCAGGGGTCTTAGAAGACCACAAGCTGAACATGAGTCAACAGCGTAAACAACAACAACAACAACAACAACAAAGCTAATGCTACTCTAGGCTGCATCAACAGAAGTACAGTGTTCAGATTAAGGGAAGGAATAATACTGCTCTATTTGGACTTTGTTTGACTACACCTGGAATATTGTGTCCAGTTCTGGGTACCACAGTTTAAGAAGGATATTGACAAGTTGGAATGTGTGCAAAGGAAGGCAGCCATGGTGATCAACGATCTGGAAACCAAGCATCATGAGGAATACTTGAAAAGGGTGTGTTTGTTTAGCCTGAAGAAGAGGAGACTGAGAGGAGATATGATCACCATCTTCAAATATGTAAAGAGCTGTCCCATGGAACAAGCTTGTTTTCTTCTGCTCTGGAGAAGAAGAAGGAGAGTTTGGATTGGATATCCCGCTTTATCACTACCCAGAGGAGTCTCAAAGCGGCTAACGTTCTCCTTTCCCTTCCTCCCCCACAACAAACACTCTGTGAGGTGAGTGGGGCTGAGAGACTTGAGAGAAGTGTGACAAGCCCAAGATCACCCAGCAGCTGCATGTGGAGGAGCAGGGAACAAATCTACCACTCTTAACCACTACACCACACTGGCTCTGGAGGGTAGGACCCAAACCAATATATTCAAGTGACAAGGAAGGAGATTCCAACTAAACATCAGGAACAAATTTCTGACCATAAGAGCTGTTTGACAGTGGAACAGTCTTCCTAGGGAGGTGGTGAACTCTCCTTGGAGGTTTTTAAGCAGTGGTTTTATGCCCATCTGTCATGGATGCTTTAGTTGAGATTCCTGCCTTACAGGTGGTTTGACTACATGACTCTCGCGGTCCTTTCCAACTCTACAGTTCTAATGATTCTGTGATTCTATGGCTGCCCAAGGGACCTAATCATAGAGAGGCCTCTATGTAGTTGAGGCAAGCTGCCTCTCAGATGAGCTATTTGAATACTTTTTCTGTGATCCTTTCTCACCTTCTTCTCTGTGTGTTGTGCAGTTAAAAGGGTGGCTAGGCACAACCATTGCAAACAAGAAGGAATTCCTTGTGCCGCCATGAGGGATGTAGCAGAAGATGAGGTTGTGCCTCTGTGTCTGGCTTATCATGTGTAATATGTCTGTCCCCAGTTGCGGGTGGGCTTGATCCATGCCTCACTGACATGGGACTATAATTGGCATGCCAGCCCATGAATGGTGGGAGTTAGTGATATCACCATGGAGCCTGAGGGTCACTCTATTTGGTGTGTTTTGATGTACCTCTGTTTTCTCCTCAGCTTTTGTGCTGGGAGTACATAGGGACTTGACTGATTAAGTTATACCTGAGCAGAAGTTGGCCAACAGTTTGCCAGGACCATAGGACCATCTTGTACATAAGTTTAATATATTATATCACTGCTGTTTTGCATAGATTTATTACCTTTTCCCTACCTGGTTTACCTTAGCACCCCAACACCCAAGATGTCTGTCCAGCTTCCAACAAAGTTTATTTATTGTAATGAGTGGTATTTGGGAAAAGATCCTTGTTTATAGGATTGTGATGTGCCTGAGGCAGCTAGAGATACCGTAACTTGGTAGTTTCAGCCCATTTTATGGTTCTCACATTTGGCTGAGGTTGAGAAGCTAAGAATTCTCATAACTCACTGAGGCTGGCCTTTCAGAGAACATCTCTTCTGCCCCACGGCTTCAAAGAAGGCCTCAGTGAACTGATACTGGCAGTCATTTGGCTGTAAGACTTAATATTCTCTTTGGAAATTATTCCATGACTCACATGGATCTCTTTCAGAAATAAATTCCTCTTGAGCCAGTGTCAAATATTGCTGTTGGAAAGAACTTTTGACCCATTTCCCCTTTCTTCCAATGCTTAATGACAAGCCTAAAGGTGATAACACAGCTCTATAGCCTTCTCGTTAGAGGGTTAATTAATTTAATTAAAATGGCAGATCAAAGTTCACTGTACCATATTTAATCAGAATCTCTCCACAAGGAAGAAGTCATTGCTCAAGAAAGCTGGGGGGGCACCCTTTAATTCAATGGTTGCATTTTGACCCAGCAGCAAAGTCATGTTAATTGCAGTCCTTATGAAGAATCTGCTGATACAGAGAAGCAGCCTAGGCAGAGTAACTCTCTTGGGTAGCAGATTTTTGGTGCCATTAAGAGTGCTAGACTGAGGTACAAGCTCTAGTGCATTTCAAAAAGTTTGCACATCAGAACTTTCTGATAGATTTTGTTGCATGTTACTTAGTTGTCAGGAGTCCAGTCCCTGGCTTGATCACACAGTAAGCGTAGTTAATTAAATAATAATAATAATAATAATAATAATAATAATAATAATAATAATAATTTATTATTTATACCCCGCCCATCTGGCTGGGCCTCCCCAGCCACTCTGGGTGGCTTCCATAGAAATCAAAAATACAGTAAAATCACACGTTAAAAACTTCCCTGAACAGGGCTGCCTTAAGATGTCTTCTGAATGTCAGGTAGTTGCTTATCGCTTTGACATCTGCTGGAAGGGTGTTCCACAGGGCGGGCGCCACTACCGAGAAGGCCCTCTGCCTGGTTCCCTGTAGCTTTGCTTCTCGCAATGAGGGAACTGCCAGAAGGCCCTCAGCGCTGGACCTCAGCGTCCGGGCAGAGTGATGGGGGTGGAGACGCTCCTTCAAGTATACTGGACCGAGGCCGCTCCAGGATGATTTATTGTCAAAACAACAGATAGCTCCAGAGGGCTCTAACACAGCCTCCCGGCATCATCAATCACGATGACCCTTCTGAAGATCCCTTCCAGCTTCTACAGAAGATAGAGAACTTTTGTGTCTTACGCCTCTTGATTTGTTTTGGTCTAACAGCCCTTCCCTTAGCCTACTCTGAGGACGGATTGGATCAGCTCCCCCCTCCCTTTCTGACAAACTGCTTCCTTCTCTGTTTGTGCCAGTTTGCACTTCTCGAGAGCGTTGGCTGGGTTCTGGCCCACTCTCAGCCATTCCCTTATCAACCAACATTCCAAGGGGTGAGGGAGTTGGCACCAGCAATGCTCATGTTGTCTGGCAGTCAACCCTCTCTGTTCCTGGCTGCTTTCTTCAGCTGGTTGCAAACCATCACTGGGAACTGGCTCATTCATGACATTAGTGAAAAGCGGATTTTCCATCTTAAGCCCCAAAATGCATTGAGACTGAAAACATTAGCACAATTGCAATAACACTTGTAATGTAGAAACTACTATGGACAAAATGGAGAGACATAAAACTTGGATGATGAAATAATATGCGCTTGAAAAGGTTGATAATAGGACCCATGGAGGGGAAGATGGAAAGTCTAGAGATTTGGAGAAATCTCTAAATATGGATAATGTATTTGGTATTGTTATAATCTTACACTTGTAAAATCAAGTAAAACATTTTTTTTAAAAAAAAAATGCATTGAGACCATTGAGCCAACTCTGAGGGGCTGGGGGGGGGCCTTCAGCTGCTGGTCCCCCACAAAGTTGATGGGCATTCCCATTGAAATAGTATGTGTACACTGCATCATGTGATTGATTATGTGGGGTGGGGCTTACCTGGGCTCCCACAATATTTTATTCAAGTTGGCACCCCTGATTAAGACGGTACTCCTAATTTAGAAAGCCAAAGTAATGTCTTTAGTGGGGCATTTTGTGATGGCGGAAGAGTTTGTGTTGTGTGTCAAAGAAAATAAAATCCAAATTTTGGGTGGCCAGATTATGCACTGCCAAAAAGAGGATTTGTATTGTTAAAAAAAAGTGAATATCAATTTGCATGCAGTAATCTACATGTATAGGGACGCAGGTGGTGCTGTGGTCTAAACCACTGAGCCTAGGGCTTGCCGATTGGAAGGTCGGTGGTTCGAATCCCCGCGACGGGGTGAGCTCCCATTGCTCAGTCCCTGCTCCTGTCAACCTAGCAGTTCGAAAGCATGTCAAAGTGCAAATAGATAAATATGCACTGCTCCAGCAGTAAGGTTAACGGTGTTTCCGTGCGCTGCTCTGGTTTTGCCAGAAGTGGCTTAGTCATGCTGGCCACATGACCTGGAAAAACTGTCTGCGGACAAACGTTGGCTCCCTCGGCCAGTAAAACGAGATGAGCACCGCAACCCCAGAGTCATTTGCGACTGGACTTAACTGTCAGGGGTCCTTTACCTTTTAATCTACATGCATAGAAACAAATAGAGATAATGGCAATAATTTAAACAGAAATGCAATACATCCCACTGTAGTGGAGAAGACACCACAGTCTTCTGGCCAGGTGACTCTTACTGGACTCCTACTATAGTGTGATTTTGGGATCCTTTGTCTCTCCTTGGTCCACAGTATCAGTATTTTGACATCATTCCCTCTGGACTTTTGAAAATATCATGCCAATCAGTTTGAAAGCAACTCAGGGCCACCCAAAAGATGAAGGCAGCGTATTCTGCATGCATGCAGGACTCCACAAATAACCAGAAGTATGTTACTTTGGAAACAGAGAGAAAAATAAAGTTTCAAAAATGGTCCAAGAAGGATCTCTGCTCAGAAACCTCCATGACCCAGTGAATGTTGAAGGTGTCTGTGTGAGAGGGAGAAAGAGGAAGCTTTTTCTTTCCTACTCTCTTGAAACCTCTCAAATCCTAACTATAAAGTAATAATGAACTGGCAGGCAGCCCTGACACTTCGGGGTGGTGGTGGGGAGTAAAAAGGTGTCCTCTTTCATCCCACTCCTTTTGAACCCCATCCCATGAACACACATCTGCATTGCCCCCCCCCATGCTACAAAACTCCTTTTCTAGCCTGGCTAGAAGTCTTTGCAGAAGCTGTCCTCTTAGAGGAGTTATAGGATTCACAATTACACAGAACGATGCATGTGAATTTGAAAGGCCCATGAGAAAATGAGGATTGGGGAGACAGCAATGACTGTTTTTTAAAAAAGGAATGCAGTCCATATATCTGTGCAGTTCAAAGGTTCAGCACGTAAAGTAAAAGCAAACTTACTAAACATATGCAAAAGAGGTCCACTATATTACTTTCATTAGTTCAGATTGTCTTTGGCATTGTCCCTCCCCCCACCCCCACCAATTTAGTCCATAAAATGCTTTTTCGACACAGCACAAATGGCTGTGACATGCATTTTGTGCTGCTCTTGGCTGAATAAAAATCTCAAGCATCTTTAGCGTTAGGCAAAGTGTAGCAATTTTGCTTTCTCTTCCTTGGAGATTGCTTATATTTAATTGCCTTGAGACCCAGTTCATCTTTACAATGGGGCAGTTATATAGGTAATAAAGTTGTGAACGAACAAACCACTAATAATACATACAGCAAGGATAGTAGAAAGATGCTAACCCATTTCAGAGCAGTATAACCATTAGCAAATGAATAAAAACTAAAATAAATAACAGATTACTGTTCTTGCAATTAGCCTAAAAATAAGCAAAGGGTCATCACAGTGTACAGAAATATGTTTGTTAGAAATCCTGTTATAATGTTTCCGTTTCCCCACATGGAGGTTATGCTGGGGAACTGTTGTTCTTCTCCGCTGGAGTTTATCATATTGTTCCCCCTTCTGTTTAACATACATGAAACTGCTGGGAGAGGTTTGTAGGAGTCCAGTATTGAGTTCCTTATCCGTAGTATGTTGATGGCACCAAAGCTTTATTTCTCCTTATCTTCAAATCCAGATGAGGCAGTAAGTATCTTGAATCTCTATCAGGAATGGGGAAGAGGAGAAGCAAAGTTAATTAGGGCTGGGAACTCTGAACTGGTTGACTGGAGATATGCTTTTTCTTGCTCGGGTCACATTACCTTATAGGAGCAGGTTTGTGTGGTAACAAGCCACATAGAACATTCTTAGGTCTAATTACAGTAACCCATGAAGGGTTTAATACCACAGAGCAAGCTGTCTTGCCAGGCTTGGCTATGTCCATTTCCCTTGAGAGGAAATAGGTAATCAAGCCAATTGTTTTCCTTTGGTCCGCTTGATGAACTCAGTACCTGAAGGGCAAATCTGGTTGCTCCATCTTAGAACTTTCATGACTTTGAACGAAGCCAAGTTTTATTGCCTGTGCAACTTTTCTGACTGATGGTAATAGTAGAAGTCCTGGAGATCATACACAGAAATTTGGCCATAGAATAATTCATCGCTAAGATCATCAGTGACACAGCGGCATTTGCCGGCGCTGGGGGGGGGGCGGGCATGGAGGCTGAATGGAACCTGTCCTGGTTTTTACTTTTTGAAATATGGCAACCCTAAGCACTATGGCTATCAATGTCCCAGCATCGTAGCCAAAGCACTCATAAGCCACATCTTAGAGTATTGCTGCCAACTGGGATTAGGTGATGCATGTCCAGAACCCAGATGCCTTGTAGCTGAGTAAGATTTTAGCAATGAGTCGGTAAGTGACTGTGGAGGCCAATTCTGGGTCCACACGTCCTTCCACAGTGGGGACATTGGTTTCCAAGAAGGAGTTGATCACGGTGTGGATTTGCCAAGCATGCCTTCCTCTTAACACGTTTCTCCCTTGTGTCCTGAGTTCGAGTGTCTTCAAAGCCCATGACACCTTTGGTAAAGGCTGTTCTCCAATTGGAGCGCTCACAGGCAAGTGTTTCCCAGTTGTCGGTGTTTATACTACATTTTTAAAGATTTGCCTTGAGACAGTCTTTAAACCTCTTTTGTTTACCACCAGCATTACACTTTCCATTTTAAAGTTTGGAATAGAGTAGCTGCTTTGGAAGACGATAATCAGGCATCTGCACAACATGACCAGTCCAACAAAGTTGATGTTGAAGAATCATTGCTTCAGCACTGGTGATCTTTGCTTCTTCCAGTACACTGGTACAGTCTCCTAAAATGGAACTGCCACATTAATGGATTAAATCAGAGGGGGTTAACTTTGCTGCATTCCCCCACCCCCATTTCTTGTATATTTCTATTATGTTTGTATTTCAGCAGAAAGACCAGACACTAAACAGTACTGTAGGAATTGTAACCATGGTAACTGAGAAAATTTGGCCTTGTGAATATATATGAGGGTGTTTCAGAAAGTAACTGCAATTTCAACAGAGTCAGCAGCCATTTTGCAAAACAACCTCATACATATACAAAAAAAAACACAAACAAACCCCAATATGGGTGGGGAAAGGTATAACATGTGTGATAGAATTACTTCCCGGCAGCAAAAATTATGGCAATTGTAGATTTACGCTCCTGTGCAATGTGGCAATGTGCCCAATATATATATTTGTCTCTTAAACCTTTTCTTTGTTTTCCCTATAGAAAATGAAACAAATATGCATTTAGTTGCAGATAATGTACATCTACTTGAATGTGTGTCTTTTTGTTCTGATCTGAAGCAAGACCTTTTTTAAAATTACTAGAAGGAAAGAATAAAGTTGTGGTGGTTTTGTTGATAATTTGATAATCTTACATACTAATGGCACAATCTAGAGGGAGCTTTCCTTATAGAAACGGTGTCAAAATGAATGGGAATTGACCCGGCATCCTTGATAGGAGGGCGTGCAAAAGCATGGCTCTGAAATCGAGCCAATGCCATTTGTGAGGAACAAGCATTTCATGTCAACCTCTGCTCCGTTCAATAAACCGTGTGCATGATGGTTGCGAATTCACAAATGTCTACTGGCTGAGATACAAACTAATGAAAGATTGGTTGGGGGAAAGCATAAAAAGAGTGCTTAACAGCCAAAGAGTAAATTCCAGCTTTTATTGTAGAATCACTGCGAATTGTGGAAATGTAGAGTTGGAAGAGACCCCAAGGGTCATCTAGTCCAACCCCCTACAATGCAGAAATCTTTTGCACAATGTGGAGCTTGAACCAAAACCCTGAGAATAAGAGTCTCATTGATCAATATCTGAGATGGAGTTGATTCTAGAAGCAAGGTGGATACTTATTTCTCCCCCAGCCCAACCCTTAAACTTCGTAAGTGTGTGTTTGTGTCAAGTGTGCTCAGACTATGGTGAGCTTTAGCTCCGCCAATAATAATAATAATAATAATAATAATAATAATAATAATAATAATAATTTATTATTTATACCCCGCCCATCTGGCTGGGTTTCCCCAGCTACTCTGGGCAGCTTCCAACCGAATATTAAAAACAATACAGCATCAGACATTAAAAACTTCCCTAAACAGTTGTCTTTTAAAAGTAAAATACCGTAGTTGTTTATTGCCTTGACATCTGCTGGGAGGGCATTCCACAGGACAGGCGCCACTACCGAAAAGGCCCTCTGCCTGGTTCCCTATAACCTCACTTCTTGCAGGGAGGGAACTGCCAGACGGCCCTCGGAGCTGGACCTCAGTGTCCAGGCTGGACGATGGGGGTGGAGACGCTCCTTCAGGAATACTGGGCCAAGGCCATTTAGGGCTTTAAAGGTCAGCACCAACACTTTGAATTGTGCTTTGAATTGTACTGGGAGCCAATGAAGATCTTTCAGGACTGGTGTTATATGGTCTCAGTGGCCGCTCCCAGTCACCAGTCTAGCTGCCTACCCCTAATTCCACCAGCTCTCAGTCATGCTGCCCTTTGCTCCACCAGCCAATGTGGTCAGCAATTGTTACTGCCTGCCACTATCCAACCATCTTGCTCTGTCCTACACCTATAAACTAGGGCCAGAGCAATATTGGGGGGGGGGGGCAGTGGTTTCTGGATCAATAGTGTTTCCCAGAGCGAGGATTCTCCTGCAGCTGTTTGTTTTCTGGCAGCAATAACTACAAAGTCTCCCCAAGTTTGAGAATGTGCAGGCTGCATCTACAGTCTCTCTTCCTAACGGATATCATCGGTTCCAGTGCCTCAGCTTGTTATAGCACGTTTCAACTGTAAGAAATTTGTAGGTGTTAAAAATTAATCTGATTTGAAGATATGATTTGAAGATATGCTAACTTTGTGGGGAAATACAGAAAGAGACTGCAAAGGGCTATTTGGGTTGACACGGTAGAATGGTAACTGAATTGAAACCATTATCGAATACCTTGTTCACTTTGATGAAGCTCATGGTTGTACAGTAGCTTGAAGCAAACTTAATTAAGCAAGAGAAGAAGAAAAACAAATAATAAGGAGAATGGCATTGTAGCCGTAGATGCTGTAACTTTTATTGCATGTTTCGGATGCTGGCAAAGTTCCCCTGAGTCAGGCGGAAATGAATTTTGGAGGCCTCAAATGAGAGGTGAGCTTTACAAGCTTTGAAAACTTTGTCTCTGCTTCAGATTAAAATCTGAGCCAGAGAAGAATCAGTGGTTTGTCCCCCTTTTCCCTCACTGCTTCCACCCAGGCCCCAAGGCCTTCCCTTGTCAGCCTCAAGCCCCCAGACAAATCTCTCCTTCCCTTGGCCCCGGGGGGGCAGCAGGAGCAGGCAGCCAAGGCATGCACAGGCACATTGGGGGCTCAGGCATGGAACACTGTGGGAGATACAGGACTCCCAAGCATTTAAGAGTAGGCAGTATCCATTCTGAAGGAAATCAGCCCTGAGTGCCAATCATTTTATTTGTATGCTACCTTTCCAAAGTTAAAACCATGCTTGAAGCTTACAACATAAAAATTATATAACTACAAACATAAGAAAAGTAGTTGTAAACAATAAATGAAACATTAAAAGTACATGACCAAATTTGAATAATTTCCACATAAATAACAAGGTCCAAAATAAAGAGACAAAAAGTTAGAGGCTGGAGAGGCAGGCCAAAGAGCTCTAGAAAGTCTTTGAAAGTACCTTACCAAGAATCCCATTGGTGGGACACAGAGGGCCTCTCTCCAACATCGTGGCTAGGGCATGGAGAGGGGGCAGGATCCCAGGTCTGTGTGCAGGGTGGGGGAGAAAGTGGGGGAGCAACTGAGATCTTGCACATGCCGAAAAAAGAGAGAGCGCAAAATGCATGACAACGCTGTCATCTCTGTGTGATCCCCACCCCTTTGCTCTTCATCCACCTCCCTCCTCTTCTGGCAACCAGGTGTAAACACAAATGGAAGCACCAGCTCAGTCCGGAGCACCTGCATTCCCGGGTAACACATGCTGTGGAGGAGGAGGGGAGAGAGGAAGGAATCCCAGCCAAAGTGGAGATCCAGCTGATCCCAACACTTTCCCCCCATGGAAGCGCAGAGGAAGTTCTCAATGGCTCCATATTTGCAACACCTACCCTACCCATTTCCCTCTTGGGGCCTGGAAAAGTTGTGGCATTGGACGTGGTGATCTCTTCAGCCCAACAAAAGCAGGCGGCTGCAGCTGCGGGTCAGGATGTAAAGGGACCAGGAGACCAAGGGACGCCATATTGATAACCATCAGAGGAGGGAGGGAAGGAAGGAGGAACGGAGGCCGCCACTGCCTGTGACTTCCCCCACCCATGGCTCCCCTGACAGTCGTTCAAGGCTCCCCAGGGAACCACGGCTCACCAGTTGCGAACAGTTGCCTTAAGTGATTAGAATGTGTATGAACATTATGTGCTGTCACAGACAGTAGCTTACCTAACTGATACCAGAGATTTGGCCACCACAAAGAAAATACAATGAATTTTTTGTCCAGTCCCTGACTTGGAATAAGTGTGCATGAACTGCAGTACTGGCACCCTTAAATCAATTATTATACTGAATATCTATACTCACCACTCATCCATTGGGTGCATTTTATTTCCTTTTTGCACTTTCATAGTTGTGAGATGCAGTGGTTTGTAAAATAAAAGAACAATTCTGGTATTTTTTCCCCTGAAAACCTGCTTGGGAGTACAATAACACAAAAATGTTGTGGAGCTGCACTAAATCAAACCTTTTCCTTGAGAGGAGATTGCCAGCAAACACAATGAATTATGCATTGCACTATGAATCGGTGATACGACTAAACCTATTTTTTGCCTCCCTCCACCATTTCTATCCTTACTGTTCATTTTCTGAGACTTTGCTCAGAGTGCTAAATCCTGGATAACTGCAAGTAGGCGGAGAGAATTTGTAGCAAAGTGCTACCATGGAGCAGAACTGGGGGCTTGGGTCTGGCAGCAAAGCTCCGCCCTTCACTAGAATCATAGAATCCTAGAATCCTAGAGTTGGAAGAGACCACAAGGGCCATCGAGTCCAACCCCCTGCCAAGCAGGAAACACCATCAGAGCACTCCTGACATATGGTTGTCAAGCCTCTGCTTAAAGACCTCCAAAGAAGGAGACTCCACCACACTCCTTGGCAGCAAATTCCACTGTCAAACAGCTCTTACTGTCAGGAAGTTCTTCCTAATGTTTAGGTGGAATCTTCTTTCTTGTAGTTTGGAACCATTGCTCCGTGTCCGCTTCTCTGGAGCAGCAGAAAACAACCTTTCTCCCTCCTCTATGTGACATCCTTTTATATTTGAACATGGCTATCATATCACCCCTTAACCTCCTCTTCTCCAGGCTAAACATGCCCAGCTCCCTTAGCCGTTCCTCATAAGGCATCGTTTCCAGGCCTTTGACCATTTTGGTTGCCCTCCTCTGGACACGTTCCAGTTTGTCAGTGTCCTTCTTGAACTGTGGTGCCCAGAACTGGACACAGTACTCTAGGTGAGGTCTGACCAGAGCAGAATACAGTGGCACTATTACTTCCCTTGATCTAGATGCTATACTCCTATTGATGCAGCCCAGAATTGCATTGGCTTTTTTAGCTGCCGCGTCACACCGTTGGCTCATGTCAAGTTTGTGGTCAACCAAGACTCCTAGATCCTTTTCACATGTACTGCTCTCAAGCCAGGTGTCACCCATCTTGTATTTGTGCCTCTCATTTTTTTTGCCCAAGTGCAATACTTTACATTTCTCCCTCTTAAAATTCATCTTGTTTGTTTGGGCCCAGTTCTCTAATCTGTCAAGGTCGTTTTGAAGTGTGATCCTGTCCTCTGGGGTGTTAGCCACCCCTCCCAGTTTGGTGTCATCTGCAAATTTGATCAGGAATGGATGGACATATCTTAAATCGACTGCCGTCTGCCCCTCTTGGGTTAGTGCTTCAGTCAAGAATTTACAGTGTGTGAAACAATAAGCAGTTCGTACATACAGTCTCTGAAGGCCTTGAGCGGTTCAATTCGGTGCTCTGCATTCCTGGAGCTCAGGACCTGTGTCTGGCAGTGGGTCTTCCATGAATCTCCAGGTGAAGCTACCCTCAAGGGCGTGAGAGTTGCTTGTCGCAATGGTTACAGTGTTGGCCTATGACCTGGGAGTCCAGGGTTCAACTCCCCACTCAGCCACAAAGCTCACCTTGGGCCAGTCACATCTCTTAGCTTAACCTACCTCACAGGGTTGTGGTGAGGATGAAATAGGGAGGAGGACCTTGAGCTCCTTGGATGAAAAAGATGGTTTATCAATGTAAATCAATCAATCAATTTAAGTCAGCCACCGAGTCAGAATCAGGGACACGGCTATGAGAACACAAGCTGCTCCTGAAATTCATGGGGCTGTGCAGCTAAAA
The DNA here is from genome assembly GCF_964252035.2 of Podarcis erhardii. NCBI lineage: Eukaryota > Metazoa > Chordata > Lepidosauria > Squamata > Lacertidae > Podarcis > Podarcis erhardii. The sequence goes on along the minus strand of NC_138512.1, from coordinate 4,869,513 downwards.
GGTTAAAGCCTCTTATCTATCAGAATTGTGCAAAAGAACAAAAAAAGATGTATTTCTCTGCTAGTAGTTTTGAATTTTGAATAGCAGGCTAGAAATATTTGAAATGAGTAAACGTTAAGCACAGAATTCAGCCTTCTAAGACTTTTCTCATTTCTTTTTAAAAGAGTACAGTAGTTTTTTATTGTCATATTCCAAAAGTAAGATTGGAAACAGGTTGACAGTATGTGACAAAATCCCTGAGATATGACTAAATAAGCCGTCCAAAGTGGGGAAGAGGACAACTTTTCTGTGACCTGAAGAGCTTAACCCACCCACCTGCTGCCACTACGAATTCTAAAAGCAGAATAAAAACATGCAAAACCAGCAAAAAAGCTCATAAAATGTTAATAGATTTTATTTTTCAGAGCAGAGTGCACATATTCCAATGAAAGCCAAAAGCCTGCGTTATTAGTAAGCAGCAAATCTGTTCATTCATAAAATAAATCTTTTAAAACAGCCCTGTTGAAAAGTAGTGAGAGGGTGGGTTGGTTCTCTCTGTCGACTAAGAAGAAAGTCTTAACCAGAATCTGACATAAGGCAATTGCTCCAATTAGCAAGTCAGTCATGTGTTGTGAGGGCAGCTGATCAAACTGCACTCTCCAGATGTTGTACAAGAGCCTACTTTTCAGTCCTGGCACAGAATGAGTTTCATTCAGTTATTCTGCCTCCCCTTTCCTCACTGTTCATTTATAAGCATGCACAATTGCGCCTTTCAAAGGATGCTGAAACTGGGAGAGAGTTTTTATACCTATGGATTGTACATTCAAGGCAGTCTCACTTCCTCTAAAGTAAGACTGCAACTTGCGGCATATTTTGAATTGTGAGAATGGCTAATACTTGCCTCTGGAATCATTGTTAACAGATCCAAATTATTTCCCTACAGTTTGAAGGGCAGGGTGAGCATTTCTGGTTGTGCTGAACAAATGTAACTGTAATTTGCTGGGAGGCTTTTCCGAGCGCTGCGCATCTGATATTTTTCCAGCCTCGCAAAAAATTACTGAGTACTATTATTTTTCTAAGCATATTTCACATTATAAGAAGATTTCCAGTATATGACCATTGTACAATCTTAAAAAAAAATAATTAAACTGGTTTATCTACTGCCCTTCATTTAAAAATTCCAAAGTGATTCAGGCACAATTTACCAAGAAGTTGTCTTGCCACTGAAGTGATGTCAAACTGCATCCTTTTGTGCAACTGCTGTTTGTTTCAACAGGGCTCCTGCAGCAAAATGTCTGGGTGGGTTGCAGTTTCAATGCCTTCCTTCTTTTAAAGCTCCATTGCTTTTCTACACAGATGAGCTCAAAGTTTACTCCACATAGTATATCATCGGCTGAAAAGCCGTCCTGCTAAGTTCTCATCCACTGTGAGAGGTGCAAAGGTTTCTTTTCAGGGAGTTAATGGAGAGAGGGAGTAAATAGATCTGAAATAGACAGTGACGCTGAGCAAAGGAGAACTTGGCTTGTTGCGGATGAGAGACAGCCTCAGGGGTTATGTGGGCATCAGTAAGCATCCCGTTTTAGTCTGTTCTTCAGTACATGGACTCCTTGTCTTTTGACCCACCATATCAGATAACATGAAGAAATGAATAATTCACAAAGGGCAGGCAGTATCGCCACACACATTAGAAGTTGTGTGCAAAAACTAGCATGTTTTTGACAAGGTCATTCTAGGTTTCGTTTACAAACGTGTTTCACTTTACCCCTTTGCTCATATCAAACATGATGCTATTTCTCCAGTTTGACATTTTATTAAAAGACCCCTGGTGACACCACACAAGGGATTCTTATTATATTTTTGTCAATTGCTTTTTATGGGGCCCCCACGTGGGCAGTCATGGCCCTCCTGCGTTTTCTGCTTGGTCTTTCCAGCTTTTCTCACACCACAAAAAGTTCAACTTCAATAAAGTTTTTTGAAGAAGAGTGCAGTCTCTGCTGGTGGCCCATTTTTTTTTTAAAAAAAAAAAATACTGGTCTTTTAGTAGACATTAAAACACTATTCGACATTAAAACACTGGCACAGTAGCATCTAAATGAATATCACTAATTGAAATATACTCAGAGTCGCAAAGTGATTTCATGCTCTTTATTCAGCTCATAGTGGTGAGGAGGAATGAATGAAAGTCCCCTCAAGGTATCTGCTTTATATACATTATTTACACAATGGGCTGCACATGATTGGCTAATTCCGGAATTCTACTGTAAGCCAATCAGGTTGTGGATTCACTTCAATCTGGAGCATGATTGGGTGGTTCCTGCCAACCAATCATACTGCTGCATTGTTCTAGGACCAATCAGACTGCTGCATTCTGAATCCTATTGTTCTAGGACCAATCAGACTGCTGCCTTTTGGATCCTATTGTTCTAGGACCAATCAGACTGCTGCAGTTTGGATCCTATTCGACTCAGTACATAACACTAATATTGAAAACAGTTAAATACATTACTTTCTCCATGGAGAAAAGAAAGGCATCACCCACAAAAGCAGCTGGAGAGGGATAAAGGCCCATTGGTGGTGGTAGAATTCTTCTTCACCTCGCCAAACTTTTTAAAAATATATATTTTATTTTGCATGCAAATTGATAGCTATAGGGGTGTCTCCATTGGTTTGTGGAAGTGGGGGACCACACCCAGTGGTGACATTGGGGCAGGACTGTTGGGCGATTGCTCAGGGGCCCACTCTGCTGAGTAACCCGGTCAGGCTCCCAAGCACAGCAGAACTGGCTCAGCACATTTGCAGTAAGTGAAGCAATACAAATGACCTCCAAGAGAGCCCACCCAGCAAGCCAGGAGTCTTGGGGCAGCAGGGTCCTGCTGGGAGGTGGGCCTTTGCCCTTCACCAGCTTTCCTTTGTTGGCGCTTGGTGTGAGCTGCACTCAAAAGAGCCTGGCAGCAAAGTTTGGGAATGTGGTGGGTTTAGACTATACCTTCTCTGCTTTGCTGTGGGGCTTTCTCGTCTTCCACTTTGCACTATATATAGGGCTGATTGCAGTGGCGTAGCGTGGGTTGTCAGCACTAGGGGCAAGACAAGTAATTTGCGCCCCCTAACCCATGGATTTGCGCCCCCTAACCCATGGATTTGTGCCCCCTAACCCGTGGATATGCGCCCCCTAACCCTAACCCCCAGATGTTGCGCCCGGTGCGGCCGGCCCCCCCTGCACCCCCCACGCTATGCCACTGGCTGATTGGTGGAAGGCTGATTAGCATGAAGGTCCTTAATTTAATTTGAGTGGGCTCTGCACTGTAGACTGTTAGCAGACTTTCTGCCTCCTAATTACGGATTGCAATCAGATTTCTTAGTTTTGGCATTATTTGCTATTATTTTAGATCATTTTGGATTGATCAGTTGGGTTGATTGGAGGCATTAATGAATTTATATTTAGTTGCTTGGCTTGTTGGCTGGTGAACTGGGGAAATGAATGAATTTTTGCTCCCCTTTCTATTTCAGCATATTTGCGATTTCATTTAAAAGCACTGCTGAGTTCATAACAGTTTTGTCATTATGTATTTTCTCAATTAATGGAGATAAAATGGCAACAATTACCATGGGGGGGGGGGTCTGCAAAATTTTGTGAGATTAAAAAGAGGACCTTGTACCCATCAAAGTTGGGAACCAATTCTCTAACCCAAAAAGCCCCAATGCTGTAACCTTTTCAACACAGGGAAGCTGCTCCATCCCTTTGAGAATTCTGGTTGCCCTTTCCTGATCTTTTTCCAACTCTGCAATATCCTTTTTGACATGAAGCAACCAGAACTGCACACAATATTCCAAATGTGGATGTGTCACAGATTCAAATCATGGCAGTCTTATTTTGAATTCCTTTCCTAATGATCCCTCGCAAGGCATGTGCCTTCTTACAGCTGCTGCATCATCATCATCTCAACATCTTCACTGAGCTATCAACTATGACCCCAAGATCTCATTCCTGATCTGTCACTGCCAGCCCATGTGAAATTCAGATTCTTTTGCCCTTACATGCATCACAAAACACTTATTTACACTGAATTTTAAAAGGGACGCGGGTGGCACTGTGGTCTAAATCACTGAGCTTAGGGCTTGCTGATCAGAATGTTGGCGGTTCGAATCCCCGCGACGGGGTGAGCTCCCGTTGTTCAGTCCCTGCTCCTGCCAACCTAGCAGTTCGAAAGCGCGTCAAAAGTGCAAGTAGATATATAGGTACTGCTCTGGCAGGAAGGGAAACGGTGTTTCTGTGCACTGCTCTGGTTCGCCAGAAGTGGCTTAGTTATGCTGGCCACATGACCCAGAAAAACTGTCTGCAGACAAACACCGGCTCCTTCGGCAAGTAAAGCAAGATGAGCACCACAACCCCAGAGTCGTTCTTGACTGGACTTAACTGTCAGGGGTCCCTTTACCTTTGCCTTTTACACTGAATTTTATGGCCCGTTCATTCAGGGCTAATCCAGATTTGTGCTTCTCCTATACCTAGAAAGCATGGGTCTGGCACAGGTCTGAGCAAAGGTCAGTCTGGAGAAAACCCCATTCACATTTGCTCCAGTTCAGCGATAAATATAGGGTTTCCTTGGGGAAAAGCAAGGACAAGTCTGGATGAGCCCTCCATAAGGAGAGGTCACCTTGGAGCTCTTCACAATCCCTTTTTGCTTTAATCACCCTGAACAATTTAGTATCATCAACAAACCTGGCCACCTCACCACTCACCCCAAACTCTGTAGAGCTTCGGGGGAATCCTTTCTGACCAGTGGCGTAGCGTGGGTTGTCAGCACCCAGGGCAAGGCAAGTAATTTGCGCCCCCTAACCCATGGATTTGTGCCCCCTAACACATGGATTTGCGCCCCCTAACCCTAACCCCCAGATATTGTGCCTGGTGCGGCCGGCCCCCCCTGCACCCCCCACACTACGCCACTGTTTCTGACTCCCACATATAGAAAGACTGCCTGTAATTTTTTGGCAAGGCTGAATAATGTTTCAGAACAAACTTCTATCACTGCTGCATCCATTTTGAAAAATGTAAAAAAAAAAAAAAAAGGGGGGGGGGGAGCTCCAGAAAGCAGGAAAAAGCAACAGCAAGTAGGATTTTTTAAAAAAAAATAATAAAATTTAGTTATTTAAAAGAAATAAAAATGCATATTGTGGGTATTTTACTGGCTAACACCCACTATGAAAACAAAAATTGTATGCTGGAAAATTAGGGACTGTAATATGGTCTGTTTTCTCTATGCATATTTAAGTGTTATACAGTGGTACCTCGGGTTAAGAACTTAATTCGTTCTGGAGGTCCATTCTTAACCTGAAACTGTTCTTAACCTGAAGCACCACTTTAGCTAATGGGGCCTCCTCCTGCTGCCGCTGCGCCACTGGAGCACGATTTCTGTTCTCATCCTGAAGCAAAGTTTTTAACCCGAGGTACTATTTCTGGGTTATCAGAGTCTGTAACCTGAAGCGTCTGTAACCTCGGGTTAAGAACTTAATTCGTTTTGGAGGTACCTCAGGTTACAGACACTTCAGGTTACAGACTCCGCTAACCCAGAAATAGTGCTTCAGGTTAAGAACTTTGCTTCAGAATGAGAACAGAAATCGCACAGCGGTGGCGCAGCGGCAGTGGGAGGCCCCATTAGCTAAAGTGGTGCTTCAGGTTAAGAACAGTTTCAGGTTAAGAATGGATCTCCAGAATGAATTAAGTTCTTAACTTGAGGCACCACTGTAAATGCTGTGTATTTGCACATTTTCATACATATTCCAATTTTCAAACCTTATTTCAACCACATTCTGTAATTCTTGTGTGTGCATGTGTGGTGTGTGTGTGTGTGTGTGTGTGTGTGTGTGTGTGTGTGTATGCCCCTTCATGTATCATAACAGTATGATAGCATCTCCAGCCTATGATTGCATTGACATTTAAAAATAGCGCAGGGAAGAGAATCTCTTTTATGCACAAATGGCAGTGTCTTATCACATACATGGCTTGGAAGATTAAAAGCCTTGGTTTCAAAGTGGGTTCTTTAAAAAGAGCACTTTTTAAAAAATGCTTATCATTCAAGGAAATAAAGAGATTTGCCTGGAAATGGACTTTTAATATTCATTTGATGCTCGAATATAGGTAGCATAGGAGTGTGGGTCATGTTATTTCATTTTTTAAAAAGTTGTTTTCCAGTTTTAATGCACATTAGTCCCGTCCTTATTATGGAACTCAAAAGTTCTATAAGCGATTCTATAAGCCTGTTTTGGAGTGGGAGGGAAACATTGGACCCTGAGAAAATAGGACTGATGTTCACCAGCCTACAGCATTTTCTCCACATCCCAGAAACTCGGTCATCTCTCAGAGTTTATCCACATTTCCTCTTCTCCCCCTGTTTTCCCCAGGTTGAACACTGCTCTTTAGCACTTGATTGGAGCAAATCCAGGGTTTTCTCTGGATTAACATTTGTGGGGAAATGTATTAAATTTGTTTTAATTTGTGGTTTGATTCTATAAAATTTGGAAAAAAATCAATAAAAACGATTTGGCAAAAAAACCCCATTTGCTGTGATTTAGCGCTAAAGAGCAGGTTTTCACTGGGAAAGCAGCGAGTCAAGTGAAAAACTGCTTGGACCCGTGCTTTCTAGGCACAGGACAAGCAGAAGTGTAGACAAGTCCTCAGCTGGGCTACTGTGGCTGTACTTCAAAAATGACCTTCAGGTCCCTTAACAGGCAGCATTCTGTGAGTCCCGTCCTTCGCTGCATGAGAGATGCAGAAGAGAGACAAGAAAGGTAATGCATGTACCAGCTTGATAAATCGTGTCCTCCAAATCATGGAGAGCCACGTGTTGCGGTGAGATCACCAAACTGCCTCCTTGTTGCTGGGGCGGAACCGTTTGGATGACCTCCGCACCTCATTGGTTGCCTCTTTGTTACTGGGGGAAATTTTCTGTAGGTTGGGGTTTGATTGTCAACTAAGGGGCTATTTAAGGGGCTGCACGAGGTGAAGTACTTTATCTTTCGCATCGTGCAGCGGATCTCCCTCCCTCCCTATAATTTAAGGTTGTGGTTTTGACCTTGCTATGCCTGTCTAGGTGTCGTCTGTTTTTGGAGCAGGGGCCCGGTAGGAATTTTGCCACTTGGCTGATTGGCTGGTACCATTTGGTTTTTTGCCTACCGTGTAGCAAATCATCACAATTTGTAAGGTTGGCGGTTAGGCATTGGTTCATTCTTTGGTGGAGGGGATTATGGGTTGGCTGTGCCTGCCCCTCATTTTTGTTGCTGCTGCTAGGAAATTCTGTTAAAGGAATCCAGGGGCCCGGTTTTCTCTGTCTGAGCCCCTCTCAGGGGTAGGGCCATGCCAGAGTTCCTGGGAGCATCTGGGAGTGAACTAAAAGGTGGAAATCCGCCTCTGTGCTCCCCAGTATGTTTTCCCTTACTGACCTCTGGAGGTTCCAGTTGTCAGTCCTGTTCCTGCTGGTGCAGGTTCATGCCTAAGCAACCACTCACATGCTGTACTCAATAAAGTTGTGGCCAAATTAACGCCAAAAAATCTTAAACAAATATACTGTGTCCTGTGTGATTTATTTTGGAGGGGGTTTGGGGGTCTTCACACGCAACGCCCAACATGATGGGGAAAATATAATAAATAGGTTGCTGCCCTTTAATGGCCTTCCAAAATCTGCCACCTGAGACTGGCTGCCTCAGTAAGGGCAGTTCTGCATGGGGATTGTGTTTAGCTAAGGGTACTGAGAACTGTCAGCTTTCAGTGTAAAACTTAGCACTCCCTTTGAAGGATGACAACGATTCATTTAAATTTGTGGTGTAGACTAGAATTTCTCAAACCAGGTCCAGGGTCCATCAGTGGGATTTGGACCACTTTCAGAGGGTTCCCAGTGCCATGGTCTGCCCATTGCCTCCTCACTTTTCTGCCCCCTCTTCCCCACAGCTTTGCCAGAGTCATTTGGAGGGGGCAATACCAGCACCAGGAACTCCTTGTAAGTTGTGTAAAGTTGTAGTAGAAGTCAGAGAAGTTTGGATCGGTGAGGAAGGTATCCACCCTATGAGGGGAAGGAACCAGAGGATAAAAAGTGGTTGTTGTTGTTGTTGTTGCTGCTGCTGTTGTTGTTGTTGTTATCATCATCCATAAATAAGCATAACCAGAAGCCTTCCTCTTGGGAATATTGGAACCAGAGATTCCTAAGGAAAAAAGAAGAATATTCTTAAACACTGCAACAGCAGCGAGAGTACTGGTCGCCAAGAAATGGAAAGGTGAAATGATACCATCGAAAGAGGAGTGGCAGGAAAAACTGTTTGAATATCTTGAATTAGCAAAAATGACTGAGACAATTAGGAGACAGCCAACCCAAAGGTATAAAAAAGAAAGGGGAATTTATAAAGAATATTCAATTAAACTTTGTCCACAAGTGAAAATCTGGACATGCTTTGACTAAACTCCGCAATCTGTAAGTTAGATAAAGAATACATGAGATAAAACAAAGAAAGAAATGAAGATAAGGAATACTGAAGCAGTGATAATAAAAAGGGGGGAGGGTGGAATGAGGAAGTTGGAAGTCATATGGAGAAATTAAGTAATTGTGAATTAAGAAAAATATTTTAAAAATACAAGTCTTCTTTAGGAATTTAAGGATTTATACATATTTGTTTATCTGGGAATCTGTTGTTTCCTTTGTATTTTATTTGGAAGGTATACGGTAATTTTTACCATGTAAGAAAATCAATAGAAAGCAGATATGTAAGGGGGGTATCAATAAATAAGCACAGACTAGAAAAGAAGGGAATAAGTCTGAAGAGATAGTCAGTAGAGCACAAGACTCTGAATCTCAGGCTGGTGGGCTTGAGCCCCTCTTGGGCAAAGGATTCCTGAATTCCAGGAGGCTGGACTATAGATGACCCTCTTGGTCCCCTCCAACATGGCGATTCTATGACTCTAAGAGAGGAAGAAGTAAACATACAAGGACCTGGGAGACAGATGAAAAAAAGTGATGGTGAGCGTGAAAGGAAAATGGGAGAATAAATTACTGGAGATGAGAAAAATACTTTTGAAAGGCATGTGAGGATAGGAAGGGGGAAATATATATTTAAATTCCCTTCTCCCCTTCCGAGTTTCTGGACCAGCAGCTTCTGACTAAAATGAAGAGGCTGTCACAATACTTTCAGAGTGAATGTCTGTAGCTGGCTTGAGGAAAGCTGAGCTAGGGAAGGCTTTGTCACAAGGAAAATGCTGTGGCAAATAATCAAGCAATTTCCAGAGATCAATTGAATATCAATAGAAAAAAGTGTCAGCAACTGCCAGCAAATCTGCCTCCATCTGCCCCTGTTTTGTGACTGGTTTGGCACCTGCATCTTCTGTGACTGGGGGCCTCAGTGACTTTCAGCCATCTCCAGTGGGCCCTGGGGGTGGAAGGTTTGAGATACCATATTCAGCAGCATTTATCAAAGCCCTTCTTCAAACGGTGGAAAGAAAGACTAAATAGAAACTGTAACACTGGGATGGGTAAACACATGAAGATGAAAAAGATTCCTTAAATGCATTATCTCCTGTTACCAATTACAGGGTTGAATTTTGTCTGTTTTGTTTCGCTATTGCATTCTGGAGATTAAATAAATAAACATTTGAAAGACAATATACCCTGAAGAAGAAGCCAGTCCCAGCAGAAGCCTCTGATAATCTTCGCCACTCTCATGATCCCTGAGCAAAACCTATCAGATACAGAATTCTAAGGATTTCAGGACTCTTATATGGATTTTTGATGAGACAGTAACAATTTAAAAGAAATGAAGCCTTGCTATGAAATCACACTCAATAGGTTTATTAAGTAACCACATATCCTCCAACGTTTCTCCAATGAAAATAAAGTAAAGGTAAAGGGACCCCTGACCATTAGGTCCAGTCGTGACCGACTCTGGGGTTGCGGCACTCATCTCGCTTTATTGGCCGAGGGAGCCGGCGTACAGCTTCCAGGTCATGTGACCAGCGAACCAGAGCAGTGCACGGAAACACCGTTTACCTTCCTGCCGGAGCAGGACCTATTTATCTACTTGCATTTTGACGTGCTTTCAAACTGCTAGGCTGGCAGGAGCAGAGACCGAGCAACGGGAGCTCATCCTGTCATGGGGATTCGAACCGCCGACCTTCTGATTGGCAAGTCCTAGGCTCTGTGGTTTAGACCACAGTGCCATCCTGAAAAATAGGGACATCCTATTCCATAATAATAATGATGATGATGATGATACTCTAAAGAAAAGTAGGACCTTCTGGGATCAAATCGAAAACTGAGACGGCTTCTGTAAATTCGGGATGTCCCTGGAAAATAGGCAGACTTGGAGGGTCTGTAACCATAAAAGGCAGAATAGGGACTCAGATGCTACTAAGTGTTCCCTCATGCCTTCTTTCTGCAAAGCAAGAGAATTTTCTTATAGGTCAGCACTGAATGTCTGTGTCTGGTAGAACAATGATTTTTCTAATTTAGCTTTCTTGGCATGCACTGTATGTGGGATTGAATGGAGATGTACAGCCCCCACGCACACACAGAGCACATACCAGATCAATACTTCAATTTTACAGAATGATTTTTTCCCCACAACAGTATCACATAATCTGCTTTGTGCCTCCCTCTTCCGCCCCATCAAATCTGTAACTTTTTTTTTAAGCCGCTTTGAAATCAAATAGTCATTTCTTTCTCCCCTTAGATGCAGTAATCATTTTCCAGGTGTTGCACATTACAGCTGGCATGGTTCAATATGGATGGTGTGCGGCAAATGGCAAAAGAAGTCCTCCACACTTTGTTGTTCTTCTCTGACATTTCCTGGCCAGCTCTCCAAAGAAATCCCGCAGTTTTTCTTATCTTGGAGTCTGAACCTCCGGTCAGGCCACAGGGAGAACAAGCTTCAGGAATAAAACTACACAGAACTCCTAATTATTTTTCATACTAGTGACAGGCCCAGCAAGTTTCCCCAGGTAGCAGGAGAAGGAGGTTTGGATCAGGCCTATTTTTCAAGGCAGAGTCCAGCCATTTCCAGCCTGAACACTGTCTCCAGGCCCTGAAGAGTGTGGGATGTGGAACACATAGCAGTCAAAATAAAAAAATTCCTTCCAGTAGCACCTTAGAGATCAACTACGGTAAGTTTGTTATTGGTATGAGCTTTCGTGTGCAGTTGATCTCTAAGGTGCTACTGGAAGGAATGTTTTTATTTTGTTTCGACTACGGCAGACCAACACGGCAACCTACCTGTAACTAGAACATAGCAGTCAAGTACAACATTCCTAGAGTGGACATGCTAGGGGATGCTTTGTACCAGCCAGGAGAAAACTTCCTGTTTCCTCCTTAGCGGGGACAGACTTCCTCTGCAGGTGGGCGTGGTCTAACCTGGCCCTCTCTCTGCCCAGGGAACAAGAGCAGGACAGGGAACAAACCTCTCTCTCTTTCTCTCTCTTTCGGCTCTTCTCCATTTTGTTTTTCTATGTGTGAGGAGAAGAGACTGCTTGTCCGCAGTCACTTAGGACCAAACTCCCTTATGGAAACTTCCACATGTGTATATACTTTTGTAACCTCAGTCTACCTTCAGGGATCCAACTGTGAACTGAATGAATGTGAGTAAACTACTTTTATATTGACTTTAATAAGATTGTCATGTTTATTCTTTTTAAGAGGGACAAGAAGGGATCTTACCAGGAATCCTATATTTAGAGGCTAAAACTAGCCTGCAACAAGCAAACTGCTGTGCCTTTAAAGGGGAATGTTTGAACTCTGCTTAGATATAGAACTTGCTAAAGCAAGTTAAGAAGGATATTATTAAACAATATATCCTCTCCTGCCTCCCTGAACATTACCACAAGGAGGAGGTGAGGAATATTTTCCTTCCCTCTGTTCCCACCACCCAGGGGAAGGTGTCTTTCCTACTCCAAATGTGACTTCCAGATTTTGAGGTGGAAATGCTGGAAATAAAGGTTGCCGTCTGAGCTGTGCATCAGTGCAGCTGGGACTCAGTCCGTTGCTGCTGTGGGGTTTGGGGAAGAAGCAATACATGGTTTGAACACAACCTTCCTTTATTGCAACATAACTAGGCTGAAGGGAAAGCTGCCCCCAGCAGCTAGAACTGGAAGAGAACTAACAGAGCCCAATCCAACCAGAAAGGACTAATTTAAGCCAATGGCTTACACAAAACCCCTCCCACATAGGTTACAGGTTCTTTCATCCAAGGAGGGAATACTCTCATAATGCTGTCTCTGCAGTTCACTAGCATGAGCAGCCATCCTTGGCGGCTGAATTTCTGCAGCAACTGACAAATATTATCATTGGTTTCTTCACTGTGCTGTTCTAATGAGGTAAAGGTAAAGGACCCCTGGATGGTTCTGTCCAGTCAAAGACGACTATGGGGTTGTGGTGTTCATCTCGCTTTCAGGCCGAGGGAGCCGGCGTTTGTCCACAGAGAGCTTTCCGGGTCATGTGACCGGCAGGACTAAACTGCTTCTGGTGCAAGGAAGGGAACACTGTGATGGAAACCAGAGCACACGGAAGTGCCATTAACTTTCCCACTGAAACAGTACCTGTTTATCTACTTGCACTGCGTGCTTTCGAACTGCTAGGTTGGCAGGAGCAGGGACTGAGCAACAGGAGCTCACCCCATCGCGGGGATTCAAACCGCCAACCTTCTGATCGGCAAGCCCAAGAGGCTCAGTGGTTTAGACCACAGTTCCACCCGCAACTGATGACTCCTCAGGTAGTGTAGCAGGAAAAGCAACTACTGGTTGCTCTAGTCTAAAGGATGCTTCTGCTGATGTCACTTTGAGAGGAACAGCACTCCAGTCAGGAAGGATGTGAACAAACTGATTTATTTTTTTTCAGAATTACTATACAAGTAGTTCACAACTTATGCACATTTAACTTGCATGCAATCAGCTTTACGTGCTTGGCAAAAATAAAATAAAATTTAAAAGGGGGCAGAAAGGGGGTGGACGTCCAGGTAATAAGACTTGAAGACTGTGAGCTGAGAGTCACCTGTCTTTTAAGAGAGGCCTAAAAAACAGGGCTCCACAATTCAAGCCCTCCTTCTGAACTGCTGCAGAAGCCAAGACTAGCCAATGCCAACTCTGGAGCTGGCCCTGGGAGCCAGCATTAGCTTTCTCGAAACTTCCTCTTATTCAGGAATTGGGGGGGGGGGTTAACGTGCGAAGCAATATGATTGCCTTAACTGCTTCTGACATCCATAAAATCTAATGCAGTATAAAGTCATTTGATCTGAATTATCAGATTATAGAGAATGCTTCTCTAATGTGATGCCACAGATGAGGTAAAGAATAATAAACCCATCCATTAATTCCCTCTGTCACCACTTAACAACTCCCACTCCCAGGCCGTGCTGCCTTAACACTGTCAATATATGCTGCTAGATTTGCTTTGCATTCTTCACTCACTAGAAACAAACAAACAACCATAACTCTGTAGCTTAAAAATACATAGACATGCACTGCAGAAAATAAAATGTTTCAAAACAAAAATTTAAAGGGAAGACAGGCATAATGGAATGCCCTCCCATCAGATGTCAGGGAGATAAATAACTACAACTTTTAGAAGACAAGGCAGCCCTATATAGGGACGTTTTTAAGGCTTGATGCTTTATAATGATTTTATATCTGTTGGAAACCACCTAGAGTGGCTGTGGCAACCCAGTCAGATGGACAGGGGAAAATAAATTATTATTACTGTTATTATTCTGTAAAGATAGCATGATAGCACAGTTGTTCCACTGTACATATTTGCAGTTTCAAAAAAATGCATGTACTGTTTTTCACCTGGGGATGAGCTCTGAGGAACAACAATACTGTAGGCTTTTAGCAAGGTTCAGTTTTCATTTGGGTGTTTGTAGAGCAGAAGTGGTGGGCCGCAAAATTAATGACCTCATGTTGCCCAAGCACTCTTGCCCCATAATAATGAAGTTTTTATTGGTGCCAACTTTATTTTTTTTTTAACAACCTGACCACTGGGGGGAGGATGGTGCTGAAAGGCATGCTTCTGCGCCCAGGTCTAGAGCAATTGTTCTGAAACTTTCTGCTTGATGGAATTGTTTTGGGAATGATTCATCTCCTTGGCAACACACCAGACCAGACCATGTCATTACCGAGGAGGCAGGTTTAGTCGTTTTTTGAGGACTATCCCTGCTTTAGTCGTTTTTTGAGGACTATCCATGGGACGCGGGTGGCGCTGTGGGTAAAACCTCAGTGCCTAGGACTTGCCGATCGTATGGTCGGCGGTTCGAATCCCCGTGGCGGGGTGAGCTCCCATCACTTGGTCCCAGCTCCTGCCCACCTAGCAGTTCAAAATCACTCTTAAGTGCAAGTAGATAAATAGGTACCGCTTTATAGCGGGAAGGTAAATGGTGTTTCTGTGTGCTGCGCTGGTGCTGGCTCACCAGCTTCGTCACGCTTGCCACGCTTCGTCTTTGGACGGCGCCGGCTCATGGCCTCTAGAGCGAGATGAGTACGCAACCCTAGAGTTGGACATGACTGGCCCGTACGGGCATTTAAAGGGAAGACAGGCATTTAAAGGGAAGACAGGGGTACCTTTACCTTTACTTTATCCCTGCCTCCAGGTCTGGTCTTGACCGGAAGGATACTGGAATCAGCAAGGGAAACCCACATGACCTGAAAGTGTTGCTGTGCAATGCCAGGTCAATGATGAATAAAACCACTGCCATCCACGACCTGATTGTGGATGGAGGATTTGACCTGGCATGTGCGACAGAGACCTGGTTGGATGAAGCAGATGGGCCTGTCCTTGCCGCTGCTTGCCCACCGGGTTTCTCTTACGCACAGCAATCCAGGTCATGTGGGCAGGGAAGGGGGGTTGCAGTGATTTTTAGGAAGTCATTAGTCTGCACCAGGCGTCCTATTGGGAAGACCCAGTTCTTTGAGTGCATGTTCTGGAAGTTGGGCAATAGGGGCTGTACAGGATTCCTATTGGTGTACCGACCTCCCCACTGCACCAAAGATTCCCTGCCCGAGCTGCTTCAGGTTGTGGCGGATATGCTCCTGGAGACACCTAGCTTGGTTGTCCTGGGGGATTTTAACATCCATGCCGACACGACCTTACAAGGGGCCGCTCGGGACTTCGTGGAAAGCATGGCCTCCATGGGGCTGTCCCTGAATAAGTTTGGCCCAACTCATAGCCGCGGACATGCCTTGGACCTGGTGTTTACCTCTACGGATGTTGGTGATCTGACATTAACTAAAAGCGAAGCAAAAGAAGTGCCATGGTCAGATCACTTCCTGGTGCAACTGGACTTCTCTGAGACCCTTCCCCTCTGCAGGGAGGTGGGACCGATTCGGATGGTCCGCCCCCGCCACTTAATGGATCCAATTGGCTTCCAGAGAGTGGTAGGGGATGTTTTATCCCAAGTTGATGGCGTTTCAGCTGATTCCCTGGTGGCCCGCTGGAATGCGAAGTTAACCAGGGCTATTGACTGTCTGGCTCCGAAGCGCCCTCTCCGATTGCATGGAGCCCGGACAGCCCCGTGGTTTTCCCCGGAGCTGAGGGCGATGAAACAATCGTTGAGACGGCTAGAGCGCCGGTGGCGGAAAACTCATTCTGAATCAGACCGGACACGGGCTAGAGCTCAACGTCGAGCCTACCAAGTGGCAATGGCGACGGCAAAGAGGGCCTTCTTCGCCGCCTCCATTGCATCTGCAGAAAACAGCAGCAGGAGACTTTTTCAGGTGGTTCGCAATCTATCGGACAACCTGCACCACCGGGGCCTGGTAGGGACCCTAAGATCTCCTGCAATGCTTTTGTAAAGTTTTTTGCAGATAAAGTCGCTCAGATTCAGAAGGAGGTAGACTCCACCGTGGGAGCAGGGCCAGGGCGGGAGAGTGCTAGAGTTCTGTCTAGTCCTGTTACATGGGATCAATTCCAATCGGTTACCTCCGAGGATGTGGACAGGCTGCTTGGACAAGCAAAACCGACCACCTGTCTCCTTGATCCTTGCCCATCCTGGCTGATAAAAGCGAGCCGGGAAGGGCTGGGTGATGGGCTCTGCGGGGTGGTGAATGCTTCCCTCTGTGAGGGAGCCTTCCCAGACCCGCTGAAAGACCCATTAAACCGCTTCTTAAAAAAACATCTTTAGACCCGGCCAATTTGGCCAACTATCGCCCAGTCTCAAATTTACCATTCTTGGGCAAGGTGATTGAGCGGGTGGTTGCCAAACAACTCCAAGCACGCCTGGAGGATGCGGACCATTTGGATCCCTTCCAATTGGGATTCAGGCCTCACCATGGGACTGAAACTGCCTTGGTCGCGCTGGTTAATGATCTCCGGCGGGCTAGGGACAAAGGTGAGAGCTGTTTCCTAGTTCTGCTGGATCTCTCAGCGGCCTTTGACACTATCGACCATAACATCCTTCTGGACCGTCTAGAGTACTGTTTTGGGGGGACAGGGGGCGGGCGGGTGTGGGGGATTCCCTAGTCCTGAATGGGGTAACTGTGCCCCTGAAGGACCAGGTGCGCAGCCTGGGAGTCATTTTGGACTCACAGCTGTCCATGGAGGCACAGGTTAATTCTCTGTCCACGGCGGCTGTCTACCAGCTCCACCTGGTACGCAGGCTAAGACCCTACCTGCCCGCGGACTGTCTTGCCAGAGTGGTGCATGCTCTAGTTATTTCCCGCTTGGACTACTGCAACGCGCTCTACATGGGGCTACCTTTGAAGGTGACCCGGAAACTGCAATTAATCCAGAATGCGGCAGCTAGACTGGTGACTGGGAGTGGCCGCCGGGACCACATAACACCGGTCCTGAGAGATCTGCATTGGCTCCCAGTACGTTTCCGAGCACAATTCAAAGTGTTGGCGCTGACCTTTAAAGCCCTAAACGGCCTCGGTCCTGTATACCTGAAGGAGCGTCTCCACCCCCATCATTCTGCCCGGACGCTGAGGTCCAGCGCCGAGGGCCTTCTGGCGGTTCCCTCATTGCAAGAAGTAAGGTTACAGGGAACCAGACAGAGGGCCTTCTCGGTAGTGGCGCCTGCCCTGTGGAATGCCCTGCCAGCAGATGTCAAGACAATAAACAACTATTTTACTTTTAAAAGACAACTGAAGGCAGCTCTCTTTAGGGAAGTTTTTAATGTCTGATGCTGTACTGTTTTTAATATTCAGTTGGAAGCCGCCCAGATGGGCGGGGTATAAATAATAAATTATTATTATTATTATTATTATTATTATTATTATTATTATTATTATTATTATTATCTTCTGCAGGTCTGCCACAGAACTCCAACACACTGCAAATGTTCCAGGGTGCTTTACATACTCAGTTCAAAAGGGACACTAGCCAGGTCTCTAGAGTCTCATCGCTACCCCATATGAACTCAGAACAGGAGCTAGAACTCACTAACTTTTCAAGGATCTTTCAGGGAAGCTAGTTGGCCATTAGCTGATTTTGATGGGGGTTGAAGAACTTTTTACAAATTCGAGGATCCTCAGAATTCCCTGGAGAGCTCCTCATTGCGTAAACCACACCATTCGTCCAGAAGTGAGCTTGAAAACCCTGGTAGGGAGAATAAAATGGGTACTAAGAAATCAGAATGCAGAAGTTGGCCACACCTGGTTTAGGGGAGTTGACCAGAAAACCTGGCAGCCCCATTCCTCTTTCGTTTTCTATGCCTCTATGAATTTTATGGCAGATGTTTCTTTTCTGCCGTTTCAGAAGTGTTTGTTAGCAGTGTCATGAAAAAGAACGTCAGCTCTTCACATGGAAGCAAACTGGAAAAGACCAGCAGGAAGTTCTGCACAGCTACCCCAGGACTGAAAGGCAGGTTCCACCTCTAGGTGTGAGTGGCGAGCAGAGAAGAAACCCTTCAGTTTTCATGCTGTGACAGGAACTAGCACAGGAAACCTTCAACAGGTATGTAGTCTGCAGCTGACAGACACCAACAGGGAATTAAGCAACTAATTAGTGGCTATATTGTGAAAAATCTAGGTATGCAATCTAGGTTCTTCCCTTTTCATTTCTTGATCCAAAGCTGTCAGGTGGTAATAATAAACGCTCCTATTCTGAGACAGTTCACTCCTTTACTTTTTTAAGCCAAAGAGGCTGCAACTTTTCTCCCACACCCCAAAATTTTTATGGTGCCAGAGTCTTTTCATCTTCTCTCGACGGCTACAATCAGCAGGACTGGGCTAATTATTTTCTTCACACTGTCTGTACAAATCGCTTCTTTTTTTATTGTCAGCATGCTGATGGTCCAGATCAGAGATTTAACTTTGTAATGGGCTCTGAAAACCCTCTCACAGGCATGTCTCACAGCTTGGAAAATGTCGGCAAAATTTATACCCCCAAAGGTGGTCTAGAGGCCTGATCTTAAATAAAGTAAAGTAAAATGGACAGTAAATAAGGAACTGAGGTAGCTCTGAATATTGGAGTCACTGGAAGGGCTTCTTGTTCTGATATTAGTGCAGGGAGCAGGGAATCCAAGTTAGATTCCACTTTCTGCATGGATTTGAAGACTGAATTTCTACTTTCTTCAGCCCTCTTTCATTCCTTGCACTTGAGTTCTCATTAGCATAATAAAATTGTAGCCAATGTCTCTCTCAGTACACAAAGCTTTTGTGTACTTAATTAGACCATGACACTGATACCAAGAACTATGTAGTTCTGTGTATGTCTACACACTGCAACCGACACACTAACCCAGTTTGGAAAGCAGCCTTACTTTGCAGCTACAGACTCAACGCCAGTTAGCTAGTGTTAATGGCCTAGCAATCTTCTGGGCACATCTCCTTTACAGTAAAGAGGCGGCCATAGTAAGAGGGCTACTTTTTGAAACCAAATGCAAATACATCAATAACACCAGTTTTGAACAGATTGCCTGAGGTGTCTCTGATTCACAGTAGAGAGAAAAATACTCCAATACCAAGTCACAAAAAGCAAAAATTGGGGTTTTTTTGTGAGTGTGCACACTTTATTTGAAATATTTATTTTTGTGCACTTTTTTGTCCAACAGCCTATCTCTTAAGGGTGGGAAATTATTTCCGAAGAAGCATCTTTTGATTGGTTTCAAATGAAAACAATCCATGAGGAGAGGCAGTTTTGGGAGCATCAGGAAGATTAAAGCAGAAGGCTAAGAAATATCTACGTCCTAATGCTTTGCACTAATGGGATCATTAATGTTACCACTTTGGTTTACTACCTTAAAATGATTTTATCTCTATGAGATGTGACACTGCTGTCAGGCGTACAGCAGCTTCCTGTAATTGGACGCATATGAAAGCATCAAGAGCAGAACTAATCCAGCTCATGGTTCTGCTCTGGCAAAAAAGAAAAATAATCCTTTTGATATCTGATTTTTAAAAAATGGCTTTGGGCCATTTTGGAAGGAATAAACAAATGCAGAAAAGAGCTGAAATGATAAACTTTTATTTGTTGTTGTAATTCTTTTTCATTTTTACCACCACTAAGGGCATACCCTCAGTCTCAGAAAAGCACAGATTAGTTGCCCAGTACAGTGGTACCTTGGGTTAAGTACTTAATTTGTTCCGGAGGTCCATACTTAACCTGAAATTGTTCTTAACCTGAAGTACCACTTTAGCTAATGGGGCCTCCTGCTGCCGCTGCGCCGCCAGAGCACGATTTCTGTTCTCATCCTGAAGCAAAGTTCTTAACCTGGAGCACTATTTCTGGGTTAGTGGAGTCTGTAACCTGAAGCATATGTAACCTGAAGCGTATGTAACCTGAGGTACCAGTGTAACATACTTCTTATACTAAAGAGTTGTCCTCAGAATCAGAGCAATTGTTTTTTCTCAATACAAATGTGAGGGTTACTGAGCCTCCTCTATCTTTCCTGGCCTGTGTAAGCTAAGCAGAGAGCCATAGAACCATAGTTTTGGAAGGGACCTTGGGGGTCCTCATTCAACCTCTGCTTAAAACCCCCCAATGAATGAGAGTCCATCACCTTCCAATGGAGTCCCATTCCACTGTGAAATAGCTTTTACCACCATAAAGTACTGCCCCATATTTAGTCGGAATCTCCTTTCTTGTAACTTGAAGCCATTGATTCGGGTCCTCCCATCCCGAGCAGGATTAAAATAAAAAAGCTTGCTCCATCTTCTATGTGACAGCCCTTCAGGTATTTGAAGGTGTCTATCATGTCGCCTCTTTTCCAGGCTAAACTTACCCAACTCCCTCAGCCGTTCCTCATATGGCTTGGTTTACACACCCTTGAGCAGCGGTAGGCAAACTAAGGCCTGGGGACCGGATCTGGCCCAATCGCCTTCTCAATCCAGCACACAGACGGTCTGGGAATCAGCATGTTTTTACATGAGTAGAATGTGTCCTTTTATTTAAAATGCATCTCTGGGTTATTTGTGGGGCATAGGAATTTGTTCATCCCCCCCCCCCCCCCGCAAAAAAATATAGTCCAGCCCACCACATAGTTTGAGGGACGGTGGACCGGCCCCCTGCTGAAAAAGTTTGCTGACCCCTTCCTTTGAGCATCTTCGTTGCCTTCTCTGTACATGTTCCAGCTTGTCAATATCCTTTTTTAATTGGGGTGCCCAGAACTGGACACAGGACTCAAGGTGAGTTTTGACCAAGGCAGAATAGAGCAGCACTATTCCTTCCCTTGATCTGGCTACTATACATCTGTTGATGCAGCCTAGAATAGCATTAGCTCTTTTCTTCTTCTTCTTCTTCTTCTTTTTTTGCTACTACATCCCACTGTTGACTCATGTGAAGCTTGTGGTCCACCCAGACCCCTAGATGCTTTTCCAGTATACTACAGGCAAGCCAGGTGTCCCCCGTCTTATATTTGTGCTGCTGGTTCTTCCTGCCTAAGTGTAGAACCTTACATTTGTCCCTACTGAAATCCATTTTGTTACTTTGGGCCCAGTTCTCCAATCTGGAATCCTGATTCTGTCTTCTGTGGCATTGGCTACCCCTCCCAGTTTGGTGTCATCTGCAAATTAGATGAGCACCCCCTCGATTATTTCAAATGCTCAGGAAATGGTGGGAAACAGTGGGCAAATATGCTATAGATCAAATATGCTATAGATCAGGGGTGGCTTCCAGACGTTGTTGGGCTCCAACTCTCACCATCCTTGATTAATGGCCATTCTGACAGAGACTGACCTTGGGGGCCACAGATTAGGCACCCCTGCTGTAGATCTGTGGCCTGAGTCCATCCACCTGTGACTAATCCCTCACTCTCCAGGGATGTTACAACTCCCCGCTGCCTGGGAAGGCTGTTAGTTCCCCTAGAGCAGGAAGGAATAAGTTCAATGTGCAGCATATGTTGTAGTCTGGCGGCGAGGAGGAAATCAACAGTCCCCTTTACAAAACAAAATCAGTGACTCTAATGAGCTTGGGATGAGGCTGATCTCTCTCTGCATGTTTCTGTTTCTCTTTGCTTTCTCTAAGAGGATCACATCTGACCATGCAATGTATAAACTGCAATTTTCGAAAAAGAGGAATTCATGGAAATTAATTTCTCATCTGAGGATGCTGAGTGTAGACAATAGCAATTGCAGAGTACTGATTGCAAACATTATCTCTTCTGTCTTGATTTTCCTTGTTCTCCCCCCACAGCCTTCAATCAACATGACTGAATAGAAACCTCAGTGTTCAGTATCACAAGACATGAACTGGCACTTAGTCAACAATGCCTTGTGTTCTTTTCAGCAAGCTTCATGCCTGGTTCTCAATTTACCTTCTCTTTCTGCATCAATATGTATGATGATTAGCAGTAAAATAACAAAGTGCTTCCTTCTCATCATGATTCTCTCCTCTTTTTGAACCCCTGCTGTGGATTTACATTTTTGTTGTGTGGGTAATTTTGTCACCTGAGCTTAGTTTTGTAAAATTTAAATGCACAAAATGCTAAGAATCTGGTCGTTTCTTAGCATGGCAAGATCTGTAAGGCAAGGTCAGCTTACCATCTCCTGTGGCAGGTTTTGGATACCATTAAGAGCAGAAGGGACAAAGGAATCTGGTCTACTGTTTTGCTCTTGTGCAGCTCATTTCAAATTGGCTTCCCCAGGAGAGCTTCATGATAGCTTGCGCGCCATGTTAATTAGTGAGAGGAAGATGCAATGCAGATGGATTGATTGATTTTGCCTTGCATTGTTTTTAGTTGATAATGCCAAAAGACAGACCGGCCAGGCCAACCACTGATATCAGTAGGAATCCCCCCCCCCCTTGAGGTTTGCAGGGGTGGTTTTCATCAGAACAGTGGCATGGGAGGATTGTATTCTGCTGAAGTCCTGATTCCTGATAGGTTATCAATTAGCTCTGGCAGCTGTCTGGAATTTGAAAAAGATATGTGTGATGATAAATCACGTGTTTAATGGCACATATCATTTGGCCCTTGAATAGCTGGAAGTGGGATTAAACTGAAGTATTTTTGTTGCTAGGTTGGGCCCTGGCAGTGAGAATAAAAGGTAAAGGGACCCCTGACTGTTAGGTCCAGATGTGGACGACTCTGGGGTTGCGGCGCTCATCTCACTTTATTGGCCAAGGGAGCTAGTGTACAGCTTCTGGGTCATGTGGCCAGCATGACTAAGCCGCTTCTGGCGAACCAGAGCAGCGCACGGAAACGCCGTTTACATTCCCGCTGGAGCGGTACCTATTTATCTACTTTCACTTTGATGTGCTTTTGAACTGCTAGGTTGGCAGGAGCAGGGACCAAGCAACGGGAGCTCACTTTGTTGCAGGGATTCGAACTGCCGACCTTCCGATCGGCAAGCCCTAGGCTCTGTGGTTTAACCCACAGCACCACCCATGTCCCAGTGAGAATATATTGTCCTTAAATGGATTATAGAGGATCTGTGCAATTAGTTTTGGATTTTGCGTGATCCCAAAGAGAACCAAGGAATTACAAGCCAGTTACACTAACATCTACTTGGTGGCAAA
>NC_138512.1:4151203-4246427 GCF_964252035.2 Podarcis erhardii | reverse complement strand
ACGCCCTCAGAGGCCAGAGAGGCTGGCAGGGACGGGGCCCCCAGGTGAGCCGGGAGAGAGAGGGGCCCGTGGGGGGTGGATCCTGCACTCGGCACGCCCTCAGAGGCCGGAGAGGCTGGCAGGGACGGGGCCCCCAGGTCAGTCTGGGAAAGAGAGGGGCCCCTGGGGTGGATCCTGCACTCTGCACACCCTCAGAGGCCGGAGAGGCTGGCAGGGACAGGGCCCCCAGGTGAGCGCGGGAGAGAGAGAGGGGCCCCTTGGGGATTTGCACTCTGCACGCCCTCAGAGGCCGGAGAGGCTGGCAGGGACGGGGCCCCCAGGTGAGCCCGGGAGAGAGAGGGGCCCCTGGGGGATTTGCACTTTGCACGCCCTCAGAGGCCGGAGAGGCTGGCAGGCACGGGGCCCCCAGGTGAGGCCGGGAGAGAGAGGGGCCCCTGGGGGATTTGCACTCTGCACGCCCTCAGAGGATGGAGAGGCTGGCAGGGGCAGGGACCCCAGGTGAGTCTGGGAAAGAGAGGGGCCCCTCGGCGGGTTGCACTCTGCACACCCTCAGAGGCCGGAGAGGCTGGCCGGGACGGGGCCCCCAGGTGAGCCCGGGAGAGAGAGGGGCCCCTGGGGGGATCTGCACTCTGCACACCCTCAGAGGCCGGAGAGGCTGGCAGGGACGGGGCCCCAGGTGAGCCCGGGAGAGAGAGGGGCCCCTGGGGGGATCTGCACTCTGCATGCCCTCAGAGGCCGGAGAGGCTGGCAGGGACGGGGCCCCCAGGTGAGCCCGGGAGAGAGAGGGGCCCCTGGGGGGATCTGCACTCTGCATGCCCTCAGAGGCCGGAGAGGCTGGCAGGGACGGGGCCCCCAGGTGAGCCCGGGAGAGAGAGAGAGGGGCCCCTGAGGGGATCTGCACTCTGCACGCCCTCAGAGGCGAGAGAGGCTGGCAGGGACGGGGCCCTCAGGTGAGTCTGGGAAAGAGAGGGGCCCCTGGGGGTGGATCCTGCACTCTGCACGCCCTCAGAGGCCAGAGAGTCTGGCAGGGACGGGGCCCCCAGGTGAGCCCGGGAGAGAGAGGGGCCCCTGGGGGATTTGCACTCTGCACGCCCTCAGAGGCCGGAGAGGCTGGCAGGGACGGGGCCCCCAGGTGAGCCCGGGAGAGAGAGGGGCCCCTGGGGGATTTGCACTTTGCACGCCCTCAGAGGCCGGAGAGGCTGGCAGTGACGGGGCCCCCAGGTGAGCCCGGGAGAGAGAGAGGGGGGCCCCTGGGGGGATCTGCACTCTGCACACCCTCAGAGGCCGGAGAAGCTGGCAGGGACGGGGCCCCCAGGTGAGCCCGGGAGAGAGAGGGGCCCCTGGGGGGTGGATCCTGCACTCTGCACTCCCTCAGAGGCCGGAGAGGCTGGCAGGGACGGGGCCCCCAGGTGAGCCCGGGAGAGAGAGGGGCCCCTGGGGGGATCTGCACTCTGCACGCCCTCAGAGGCCGGAGAGGCTGGCAGGGACGGGGCCCCAGGTGAGCCCGGGAGAGAGAGGGGCCCCTGGGGGGTGGATCCTGCACTCTGCACGCCCTCAGAGGCCGGAGAGGCTGGCAGGGACGGGGCCCCCAGGTGAGTCTGGGAAAGAGAGGGGCCCCTGGGGGATTTGCACTCTGCACGCCCTCAGAGGCCGGAGAGGCTGTCAGGGACGGGGCCCCCAGGTGAGCCCGGGAGAGAGAGAGAGGGGGCCCCTGGGGGGATCTGCACTCTGCACGCCCTCAGAGGCCAGAGAGGCTGGCAGGGACGGGGCCCCCAGGTGATCCCGGGAGAGAGAGGGGCCCCTGGGGGGATCTGCACTCTGCACGCCCTCAGAGGCGAGAGAGGCTGGCAGGGACGGGGCCCCCAGGTGAGCCCGGGAGAGAGAGGGGCCCCTTGGGGGTGAATCCTGCACTCTGCACGCCCTCAGAGGCCAGAGAAGCTGGCAGGGACGGGGCCCCCAGGTGAGCCCGGGAGAGAGATAGAGGGGCCCCTGGGGGGGGTTCCTGCACTCTGCACACCCTCAGAGGCCGGAGAGGCTGGCAGGGACGGGGCCCCCAGGTGAGACTGGGAGAGAGAGGGGCCCCTGGGGGGGGTTCCTGCACTCTGCACGCCCTCAGAGGCCGGAGAGGCTGGCAGGGACGGGGCCCTCAGGTGATCCCGGGAGAGAGAGGGGCCCCTGGGGGATTTGCACTCTGCACGCTCTCAGAGGTCGGAGAGGCTGGCAGGGACGGGGCCCTCAGGTGAGCCCGGGAGAGAGAGGGGCCCCTGGGGGGGGGTTCCTGCACTCTGCACGCCCTCAGAGGCCGGAGAGGCTGGCAGGGACGGGGCCCCCAGGTGAGTCTGGGAAAGAGAGGGGCCCCTGGGGGTGGATCCTGCACTCTGCACGCCCTCAGAGGCCAGAGAGGCTGGGAGGGACGGGGCCCTCAGGTGAGCCCGGGAGAGAGAGGGGCCCCTGGGGGGGGATCCTGCACTCTGCACGCCCTCAGAGGCCAGAGAGGCTGGCAGGGACGGGGCCCCCAGGTGTGCCCGGGAGAGAGAGGGGCTCCTGGGGGGATCTGCACTCTGCACACCCTCAGAGGCGAGAGAGGCTGACAGAGCAGGGCCCCCAGCTGAGCCCGGGAGAGAGAGGGGCCCCTGGGGGGATCTGCACTCTGCACGCCCTCAGAGGCCGGCGAGGCTGACAGAGCAGGGCCCCCAGGTGAGCCCAGGAGAGAGAGGAGCCCCTGGGGGGATCTGTACTCTGCACGCCCTCAGAGGCCGGAGAGGCTGACCGAGCAGGGCCCCAGGTGAGCCCAGGAGAGAGAGGAGCTCCTGGGGGGATCTGTACTCTGCACGCCCTCAGAGGCCGGAGAGGCTGACAGAGCAGGGCCCCCAGGTGAGCCCAGGAGAGAGAGGGGCCCCTGGGGGTGGATCCTGCACTCTGCACGCCCTCAGAGGCCGGAGAGGCTGGCAGGGACGGGGCCCCCAGGTGAGCCCGGGACAGAGAGGGGCCCCTGGGGGGATCTGCACTCTGCACGCCCTCAGAGGCCGGAGAGGCTGGCAGGGACGGGGCCCCCAGGTGAGACCGGGAGAGAGAGGGGCCCCTGGGGGGGGTTCCTGCACTCTGCACGCCCTCAGAGGCCGGCGAGGCTGGTAGGGACGGGGCCCCCAGGTGATCCCGGGAGAGAGAGGGGCCCCTGGGGGGATTTGCACTCTGCACGCCCTCAGAGGCCGGAGAGGCTGGCAGGGACGGGGCCCTCAGGTGAGCCTGGGAGAGAGAGGGGGCCAGGGGGGGGTTCCTGCACTCTGTACGCCCTCAGAGACCAGAGAGGCTGAGAGGGACGGGGCCCTCAGGTGAGCCCGGGAGAGAGAGGGGCCCCTGGGGGGATTTGCACTCTGCACGCCCTCAGAGGCCGGAGAGGCTGGCAGGGATGGGGCCCCCAGGTGATCCCGGGAGAGAGAGGGGCCCCTGGGGGGATTTGCACTCTGCACACCCTCAGAGGCCGGAGAGGCTGGCAGGGACGGGGCCCCCAAGTGATCCCGGGAGAGAGAGGGGCCCCTGGGGGGATCTGCACTTTGCACACCCTCAGAGGCCGGAGAGGCAGGCAGGGACGGGGCCCCAGGTGAGCCCGGGAGAGAGAGGGGCCCCTGGCGGGATCTGCACTCTGCACGCCCTCAGAGGCGAGAGAGGCTGACAGAGCAGGGCCCCCAGCTGAGCCCGGGAGAGAGAGGGGCCCCTGGGGGGATCTGCACTCTGCACGCCCTCAGAGGCCGGCGAGGCTGACAGAGCAGGGCCCCCAGGTGAGCCCAGGAGAGAGAGGAGCCCCTGGGGGGATCTGTACTCTGCACGCCCTCAGAGGCCGGAGAGGCTGACAGAGCAGGGCCCCCAGGTGAGCCCGGGAGAGAGAGGGGCCCCTGGGGGGATCTGCACTCTGCACACCCTCAGAGGCCAGAGAGGCTGGCAGGGACGGGGCCCCAGGTGAGCCCGGGAGAGAGAGAGAGGGGCCCCTGGGGGGATTTGCACGCCCTCAGAGGCCGGAGAGGCAGGCAGGGACGGGGCCCCCAGGTGAGCCCGGGAGAGAGAGGGGCCCCTGGGGGGATCTGCACTCTGCATGCCCTCTGAGGCCGGAGAGGCTGGCAGGGACGGGGCCCCAGGTGAGCCCGGGAGAGAGAGGGGCCCCTGGGGGGATCTGCACTCTGCACACCCTCAGAGGCGAGAGAGGCTGACAGAGCAGGGCCCCCAGCTGAGCCCGGGAGAGAGAGGGGCCCCTGGGGGGATCTGCACTCTGCACGCCCTCAGAGGCCGGAGAGGCTGTCAGAGCAGGGCCCCCAGGTGAGCCCAGGAGAGAGAGGGGCCCCTGGGGGTGGATCCTGCACTCTGCACTCCCTCAGAGGCCGGAGAGGCTGGCAGGGACGGGGCCCCAGGTGAGCCCGGGAGAGAGAGGGGCCCCTGGGGGGATCTGCACTCTGCACACCCTCAGAGGCCGGAGAGGCTGACAGAGCAGGGCCCCCAGGTGAGCCCAGGAGAGAGAGGGGCCCCTGGGGGTGGATCCTGCACTCTGCACGCCCTCAGAGGCCAGAGAGGCTGGCAGGGACGGGGCCCCCAGGTGAGCCCGGGACAGAGAGGGGCCCCTGGGGGGATTTGCACTCTGCACACCCTCAGAGGCCGGAGAGGCTGGCAGGGATGGGGCCCCCAGGTGACCCCGGGAGAGAGAGGGGCCCCTGGGGGGATTTGCACTCTGCACGCCCTCAGAGGCCGGAGAGGCAGGCAGGGACGGGGCCCCCAGGTGAGCCCGGGAGAGAGAGGGGCCCCTGGGGTTATTTGCACTCTGCACACCCTCAGAGGCCGGAGAGGCTGGCAGGGGAAGGGACCCCAGGTGAGTCTGGGAAAGAGAGGGGCCCCTGGGGGGATCTGCACTCTGCACGCCCTCAGAGGCCAGAGAGGCTGGCAGGGACAGGGCCCCCAGGTGAACCCGGGAGAGAGAGGGGCCCCTGGGGGGATCTGCACTCTGCACGCCCTCAGAGGCCGGAGAGGCTGGCAGGGACGGGGCCCCCAGGTGAGCCCGGGAGAGAGAGGGGCTCCTGGGGGGATCTGCACTCTGCATGCCCTCAGAGGCCGGAGAGGCTGGCAGGGACGGGGCCCTCAGGTGAGCCTGGGAGAGAGAGGGGCCCCTGGGGGGGGGTTCCTGCACTCTGCACGCCCTCAGAGGCCGGAGAGGCTGGCAGGGACGGGGCCCCCAGGTGAGTCTGGGAAAGAGAGGGGCCCCTGGGGGTGGATCCTGCACTCTGCACGCCCTCAGAGGCCAGAGAGGCTGGGAGGGACGGGGCCCTCAGGTGAGCCCGGGAGAGAGAGGGGCCCCTGGGGGGTGGATCCTGCACTCTGCACGCCCTCAGAGGCCAGAGAGGCTGGCAGGGACGGGGCCCCCAGGTGAGCCCGGGAGAGAGAGGGGCCCCTGGGGGGATCTGCACTCTGCACGCCCTCAGAGGCCAGAGAGGCTGGCAGGGACGGGGCCCCCAGGTGAGCCCGGGAGAGAGAGGGGCCCCTGGGGGGATCTGCACTCTGCACGCCCTCTGAGGCCGGAGAGGCTGGCAGGGACGGGGCCCCAGCTGAGCCCGGGAGAGAGAGGGGCCCCTGGGGGGATCTGCACTCTGCACGCCCTCAGAGGCCGGCGAGGCTGACAGAGCAGGGCCCCCAGGTGAGCCCAGGAGAGAGAGGAGCCCCTGGGGGGATCTGTACTCTGCACGCCCTCAGAGGCCGGAGAGGCTGACAGAGCAGGGCCCCCAGGTGAGCCCGGGAGAGAGAGGGGCCCCTGGGGGGATCTGCACTCTGCACGCCCACAGAGGCCGGAGAGGCTGACAGAGCAGGGCCCCCAGGTGAGCCCAGGAGAGAGAGGGGCCCCTGGGGGTGGATCCTGCACTCTGCACGCCCTCAGAGGCCAGAGAGGCTGGCAGGGACGGGGCCCCCAGGTGAGCCCGGGACAGAGAGGGGCCCCTGGGGGGATCTGCACTCTGCACGCCCTCAGAGGCCGGAGAGGCTGGCAGGGACGGGGCCCCCAGGTGAGACCGGGAGAGAGAGGGGCCCCTGGGGGGGGGTTCCTGCACTCTGCACGCCCTCAGAGGCCGGAGAGGCTGACAGAGCAGGGCCCCCAGGTGAGCCCAGGAGAGAGAGGGGCCCCTGGGGGGATTTGCACTCTGCACGCCCTCAGAGGCCGGAGAGGCTGGCAGGGACGGGGCCCTCAGGTGAGCCTGGGAGAGAGAGGGGCCCCGGGGGGGGGTTCCTGCACTCTGTACGCCCTCAGAGGCCAGAGAGGCTGAGAGGGACGGGGCCCTCAGGTGAGCCCGGGAGAGAGAGGGGCCCCTGGGGGGATTTGCACTCTGCACGCCCTCAGAGGCCGGAGAGGCTGGCAGGGATGGGGCCCCCAGGTGATCCCGGGAGAGAGAGGGGCCCCTGGGGGGATTTGCACTCTGCACACCCTCAGAGGCCGGAGAGGCTGGCAGGGACGGGGCCCCCAGGTGATCCCGGGAGAGAGAGGGGCCCCTGGGGGGATCTGCACTCTGCACACCCTCAGAGCCCGGAGAGGCTGGCAGGGACGGGGCCCCAGGTGAGCCCGGGAGAGAGAGGGGCCCCTGGGGGATCTGCACTCTGCACGCCCTCAGAGGCCGGAGAGGCTGACACA
The DNA here is from genome assembly GCF_964252035.2 of Podarcis erhardii. Taxonomy (NCBI): domain Eukaryota; kingdom Metazoa; phylum Chordata; class Lepidosauria; order Squamata; family Lacertidae; genus Podarcis; species Podarcis erhardii. Next base: position 4,239,772 of record NC_138512.1, on the reverse strand, counting down.
GCAGGGCCCCCAGGTGATCCCGGGAGAGAGAGGGGCCCTGGGGGGAACTGCACTCTGCACACCCTCAGAGGCCAGAGAGGCTGGCAGGGACGGGGCCCCCAGGTGACCCCGGGAGAGAGGGGGGCCCCTGGGGGGATCTGCACTCTGCACGCCCTCAGAGGCCGGAGAGGCAGGCAGGGACGGGGCCCCCAGCTGAGCCCTGGAGAGAGGGGGGCCCCTGGGGGGATCTGCACTCTGCACGCCCTCAGAGGCCGGAGAGGCTGGCTGGGGAAGGGACCCCAGGTGAGTCTGGGAAAGAGAGGGGCCCCTGGGGTGGGGGGATCCTAATAATAATCATCATCATCATCATCATCATCATCATCATAATAATATTGCTTTCCCTGGCCACTCTGGGCGGCTCCCAACAGAATATTCAAAGCACTCTCCAAATGACAGCCACAACATGCATTTCAAGCATTTTGGGAGCTCTAAATTGCAGGTCAAACACCTGGCGGGTGGCCCAGGCCATTTTGGCCTCTGTTGTCCAGGGCGCCGGAGCCGCGGGACGTCGGGAAAAGGGGGAAGCCCTTCTAGGTGCCTCCAAGGGAATGAGGAAAAGGACGAGGTCTCTGGGAGGCTTCCTGGGTTAGGTGGGTTGAGTAGTCGAAGAATTGGTTCTTCTGAGTTGATGAGCAGGCCAGGAGGAAGGTTGCGCAGGGCAGCCTGGGAAGGGCGAGGGAAAGGCTGGGAGGAAAAGCCGCCTCTCTTTTTCCATCGCTCTGCCCCTCCATCAAGTTTAAATGGAAGAATCCAAATACGCCTAGAGAAAAAGAAAATGATAGGAAACAGGATCCTTGTTTGGAGAAGAAGGGGCAGCAAAGCATGCTGGGAAGAAGGACATGAGGGAAATCAAACCTAACAAAGGATAATTTACCAATAAAGCTAATAAGTGAAACCTAACAAAAGACACCTTGGGATTTATTTATTCAGTTATATGTTGGAAAATGGGTAAATTTCAAGTATAGGAAGCTGGATCCATGTTTGTGAGAAGAAGGGGTAGCAAAGCATGCTGGGAAGAAGGACGTGAGGGAAATGAAACCTAATAAAGGACAATTTATCAATAAAGCTAATAAGTGAAACCTAACGAAAGACACTTTCAGATGTATTTATTCAGTTAAACATTGGAAAATAGGTAAATTTCAATTATAGGAAACAGGATCCTTGTTTGGAGAAGAAGGGGCAGCAAAGCATGCTGGGAAGAAGGACCTGAGGGAAATGAAACCTTATAAGGGATAATTTACCAATAAAGCTAATAAGTGAAACCTAACCAAAGACAATTTGGGATTAATTTATTTAGTTATACATTGGAAAATGAGTAAATTTCAATTATAGGACACAGGATCTTTGTTTGTGAGAAGATGGGGCAGCAAAGCATGCTGGGAAGAAGGACCTGAGGGAAATGAAATGAAACCTAATAGAGGTTAATTTATCCATGAAGCTAATAAGCGAAGCCAAACATAAGACTCCTTGAGATTGAATTATTTGGTTATACAGAGAGAGGGGCCCCTGGGGGGTGGATCCTGCACTCTGCACGCCCTCAGAGGCCGGAGAGGCTGGCAGGGACGGGGCCCCCAGGTGAGCCCGGGAGAGAGAGCGGCCCCTGGGGGGATCTGCACTCTGCACACCCTCAGAGGCCGGAGAGGCTGGCAGGGACGGGGCCCTCAGGTGAGCCCGGGAGAGAGAGGGGCCCCTGGGGGATTTGCACTCTGCAAAAAATGCATAATTTCGTTAAATATAAAGACAGAAATAAATGAAGCTCTAAATTCATCGGATGATGACGTGTGCCACAAACTGGGAAGCAGGCAGAGGGGCTTCTCGGTGGTGGCGCCTGCCCTGTGGAACGCCCTCCCCGCCTCCTTTCACAATGACTCACCCAGATTGGCGCCTGCCTCGCCTGCCTCGCCCGCCCCTAACCCGATCCCTAACCCTGGCCAGTGCAATAAAATTCACTGGATCCCAGTCACGGCTTGGCTAAGCTCAGTTGCTACTCTTTGGAACAGGGAGCAGAGCTTACACAATACAGAAATTAAAACAACAGACTACGGAAGATGTCTTAAATGAATTTCTCAGTTTATTTACAAACTAAGGGCAGTAGACCAGGACTCATTGTAGTCCTTGGCAAAGCAAGGGAGCAAATCATTTCCTCCCATCTTAGTGTTCATGTCAACAGGACTTCCTAAAGTCCAGGCTAAGAAGGAACACAATCTCTTTCAGAGATGGAGAATAAACAGCATGGGTGAGTAGCTGTGTTTCCTTTATGCACTTCTGGACATCATGAACATGGACTATTTTAAGAATCAGATGTCCCCTTAATTCCTTGTTGTCAGGTGCTCCTTTGTGTTCAGATCAGGCCTCAGCACAATAATGTAGCACTTGGGAAGGAAGATGCAGCCCAGAAGCCCAGCGCTGGAGGCCAACATAGAGAAGATCTGCACGGCCACCATGTACTTGCCCTTGGTGCTCAGGTAGGTGGGCACAAAAGACACCCAAACACTGCAGAAGACCAGCATGCTGAAGGTGATCAGCTTGGCTTCGTTGAAGGAGCCAGGCAGCTTCCTGGCTAGGAAAGCCACCGTGAAGCAGGTGGCAGCCAAGAAGCCCAGGTAGCCGAGGGCAACGTAGAACATGGCCACAGACCCTTCGTTGCATTGCAGGATGATCTCTTCCAACTGGGAGCGCATGTCGGGCTCTGGGAATGGGGGAGAAGAGCCCAGCCAGATGGTGCAGATGAGAACTTGCCCCCCAGAACAGGAGATGACAATGGAGTTGGCCAGACTCTGGCCCAGCCATCTCCTCAGCCTGTTCCCGGGCTTTGTGGCCAGGAAGGCCAGCACCACCGTGATGGTCTTTGCCAAGACAGAAGAAACAGCAACTGAGAAGATGATGCTGAAGGCCGTTTGTCGGAGAAGGCAGGTCTCTTTCCTTGGGCGCCCGATGAAGAGGAAGGAGGACCAAAAGGAAAGCAGGAGGGAGACGAGGAGGATGCAACAAAGAGGAAGGTGCAACAAAGAGGAACAGTTAGGAGTATTTGTGGGTATGTGATGCACTCATGGAATGAATTCAAACGGATCTCTGGAATGCAGCCTTTGAATCCCTCTTCAGGGTCCTTTCTGTCGGGAAATCAAGCCCATATCAGGAGAAACTGGCAACTCTCCAAGGCACCCGGCATGATTCCCTGTTGACCTCCCTGGCTGCATTCCCCAGCAGGCGCAGGCAAGGTCTCGATCGGCGATTCTTCTCAAACGTGAGAAGAACACCCCCCCTCTTTCCTGCCCCCTGGCAGGGGAAAGAGATAGACAGAAACGTATTTACATGCCTTTATTTCTGTCTTTGCAGCGTTACAAAAAACATGACTGCTGTCTTCAAACTATAGCTGTGTAGAGACAAAACACTTCCTGTACTTCCAGGACAGGAATAAACGGAAGAGCTCATATTACACTCTGAGCTAATTCCGGTGCTTCGCACTGTGAGTTGACTGTCCCTCTGTTTCCCACGGACAGTCCCAACATTCCCATCATGTTTACTTTTCAAGCTAGCACTTTGCAGCTGCATTGCATCCATATCGTAACAGTTTCTACCCCCCACTGACCATTGGGGTGACCAGAATATCTTTTTCTTCGTAATTCGTCAGGACAACTGAGGTTTGCGCCACAGAACTCTGTTTCCTCTTCTCCGTTTACCTGCTTCCCTGCTTAATAAATCTTCAAAGAAAATGGCAATGGAGTCTGAAATGTGATTTCCCAAATTTCAGGATTCTGATAATCTCTCAACCACTAATTAAGATAAATTTAATACGAGTCTCCCAAGATGGCGTCGTTAGAAGAAGCATTGATTTGAGCTCCGTGTTAGTTGTGCGGTTTTTATTAGTTTTTATTAGTTTTTACTAGTTTTATCAGCTTTTTTATTACCTTCATCAGCATTTTTATTATTTTTACAAAAAAAGGATCTCTGCAGCTGCTGGGAAACACTTCACTGGCAGGCAGGCTGAGTTAAGCCAAAGACATATTAAGAAAAACTGCGCTCGGAAAGCCCTATGGGAACTCCCGTTCGTGTGTCGCCGCTCTCTACTCTAATTGTTTTAAGTGATAAGGAAGATTAACAGCTGAAGGAAACCTGCTGTGAACTTCTACTGCAGCCGAGTTCGGAATCCAGACCAAGCTCGAAGCTGCATGACGAGAAACTCCCCTGTTCAAGGTGAGGCCTTTGTGAGTTTCCCTTTCATCTGAGAGTTTCCCTTTCATCTGAGACCGAACTGCGGTGGGCCCTGCGATAAGCTTTGAAGAAGAATCTTATATTAGTCTTAGTCCTGGTGGGAGTAGGACTTCTAAGGAATGGTCTGTGTTGCTTACTGGTAGTCTCCTTGTAGATCTAAATAGACCTAAATTGCCGGCCTGTGAGGGTGAGGGTGAAGACGCCGACTTTCATATGAACAGGCAGCGAAATATACCCCCATTGCAAGTGCTGGCTGGCTAGAAGGAAATATTTATCACCTGAGTTGACGTTGAAATACTATCCCCCCTCTTCTCGATATCTGAACCATGGGATATGGGAAACGTCTTAGAGATCCCGAGGAGATGGTCCCCGCTCCCTTTCCGAGATCAAAGCAAATAAGGGTCGAACCATGTCACTTTAAAGAAGGGAGTAATCTACTGGATTGTTCCTACATGGTAGAAACGCAGAACCGTTTCAACCCACTGATTGACTGCGCGTCAGCACTTAAAGACGAAGAGCGAATAATTCCACAAACAACAAGCGATGCGGCCAACAGTAAGAGTGTAGTCTCTCCTCAGAAGGAGGAACTGGTCCTTGGCATGGCCAATCATATGACATTTGAACAGTCCCATTTAATAATCAAAACCTTGCACTGTATATTCAAAAGACTAGATGATCTTTCGTCCCAGCTGCACAGCCTCCAACAAAAGCTAGTTACTACTTCCCCAGCGTCAGCCGGTGTTAAGTCCCTTGAAGAGAGGAAGGGGACGAGGAGTTTGTCCTTAAATAACAAGCGTACTGACAAATTTAAATACAACCTTAACCTTCAATTAGGTCATCAATCCTTGATCTTAACACCAAGGAAAGTGAGCCTAACTATACAAAATGGGGACCCAAGATGGAGAACTCTGGGGGGTGCCAAGGATCTCTTAAAGGTGCTTTTAAATATGGAGGCAACACAAATTGACCTCTGTGCAGTCCTCCCCCTTGTCCATCATCATAAATCTCAGAGAGTCCTGCTTGCGTTCCAATCCACAAAAATTCCCACTATCATACTACGCAAGAAAGCATTTTTGTTTTGCTGTGGGATAGTACCAACGAGAGCTTTTATAGACTCTACGCCTAAACCCCTACTGTTGGAGGCAATAACCAAAGAGGGCTCAAAATCTGCTAAACCCGATCCACCAGTGGTCACCGGAGGGGGTGTTCTACTCCAGGAGAAGAGCTATGTAGCCTCCTCTCCCCTAGCAAAGGACAATGACCATCCGGAAAGTGGCCTGACACCACCAGAAGAGATCGAACTCATTGCCTCCTTTGCAGATTTACCAGTGGTGGAACAAAAAGAAATTATTAAAAGACTGGAATCGCTTAAAACCCAACTTATTTCTTTATTTTAAACAATAATCAAAAATTATATAATGCTTTGTATCTTCCCTTTACACGTTCCCTCTCACTTATTTCTTCCCACCCCTTTTTATTTTCTGCCTTTCCTTTCAAAGTCTTCCCTTAATACCTTCCCCCCTCCCTTAAATCCCTCCTTTATAGGCTTATCACCTAAGAAAACAGTTCAACAATATAATACAGAATTATACATAAAAAGTAAATAGAACATTGCAGGACCATCAGCAAGCTGGGGGGGGGGGGGGAAGGAAACTCAGTTTCCTTCTCATTGTAGTTTCTTTGACCCCCAGAAGGTCTCGCTGTCTCTTTTCTCAGTTCTTTCTTTAGCTGTCCCTTCTTCTTGCTCGCTTGCTTTCCTCCTTTCCTTCCTCCTCCTTTGGGCGTGGGCAGCGTGGCGCTGTCGTTCTCTCGCACTTCTCGCAGACGCTGTCGTTCTCTCGCACTTCTCCTTCGCCGTCCACCCTTTGCCCGCTGTCTTCTCTGTTCCGCTCCATAATCTCAAAAGGTGACAGGCTCTAGGACTGGGGCTGGCCGTGTGGGACGCCGGCGTAAGATTAAGACCTGTGCAAGGACAACAAAAAGGAAATGTCCCTTAGGGACTCGCGCGCCTCCAGGTGCTACTTCCCCAGCCACCACTGGCGGAGGAAGGTGGGGTGCGGGGGGGGTATTGCCCCGAGTGTCATCCCTTGGGGGGAGGGCTGACAAAATCCCCCCGGGCGTAGGGCCACGAGAGTTTGGGTTTCTCGCCCCGCTTTCCTCCGCGTTCTGATCTTTCCTCTCCAGTTCAGCCCACAAGGATTAAGACCTGTGCAAGGACAACAAAAAGGAAATGTCCCTTAGGGACTCACGCGCCTCCAGGTGCTACTTCCCCAGCCACCACTGGCGGAGGAAGGTGGGGTGCGGGGGGGGGGGTATTGCCCCGAGTGTCATCCCTTGGGGGGGGGCTGACAAAATCCCCCCGGGCGGATCGGTGCAAGTCTCCCAACTCCTCCTCACCTTGGTTCGGGGTGGACACAGCTGCGATGCTGCCGCATCCAGCGCCTGAGCCGCGTGCAGAGTGGCCTCCGTTCTGCCTGCGCCCCGCTGCTGGCTCTTGTACTGGGTTGCCCCGGTGGCACTGGTGGTGCTGGCGGCGGCGCTCTTCTGAAGATCTTGTGAATCCGGGAGATGATGGAAGCCAGGCAACTGGGGGTCTTCGGGGGCCTCTCTTCCTCGCAGTCCTGTGAGAAAAGTAAACAATTCACCTCCAGATTCTGGGAAAATGCCACAATCTTTAATAAATCAATCAATCAATTGGTTGATTAATTAAACCCTGAAGCTCTCAGGGCGGCTTACAGGATAAAAATACAAAATAAAAACACAACATATGTATTAAAAACAAAAACGAAGTCATAAGCCAACCTCCCAATCCACAAGCATGTTGAAAAGGCCATGCATTGTTCAATTAGCCAAAGGCTGGTTCTAGAGCAGAACTTTCCATGTTGGTGACACACTTTGGAGACATGCCTCATTTCGCAACATAGGGATTCAGTTCAACTAGCCCTTTTCCAGCCCTGGGAGGAGCACAAAGGTTCTGCGACACACAGTTTGGAAAGCTCTGTTCTAGAGAAACGTCTTTGCTTGGTACCTAAAGATACATAATGAAGGTGCCAGATGAGCCTCCCTGGAGAGAGCATTCCCCAAGTGGGAGCCACCACAGAAAAGGCCCCTTCTTGTGTTGCTGCCCTCCAGACCGTTTGTGAAGGTGCCACACGAAGAAGGGCCTGTGTGGTGGCAGGCTGTCATAATCCCTCCTTTTCTGTTTGGGGGCGAGGCGTTATATGAAAGGGTTGTAGTCAGGAGGGAACACTCCTCTCCCAAGTTCTCATGTGGCCGGCCTTGGAGAGATCTGAACGAGACACAAAACCAAGAACAAGCGGATGGGGGGAAGGTATAGGAGGCAGGAAAACCCCAGAGAGAACCGGCTTTGCAAAGTGCCAACATGGTTTTATTATCGCCAAACCCACTTTGCAATTACTAACTTCATTTGGCAGGAGCCACCTGGAAACGCATTCAAAAGAGTTATCTTACAAAACAAATACCAAACGAAAAGCAACCCAGGAGAATTATCTCCACCCCCATCGTTCTGCCCGGACACTGAGATCCAGCGCTGAGGGCCTTCTGGCGGTTCCCCACTGCGATAAGCCAAGTTACACCCGCCCAGTGGAATGCCCTCCCGCCAGATGTCAAAGAAATAAACAACTATCTGACTTTTAGAAGACATCTGAAGACAGCCCTGTTCAGGGAAGCTTTTCATATGTCATGAATGAATGTTTCGTCTGACCTCAATTACGCTTGCCTCCAGGTGTTCTCCAGGTGGGGGGCACGCCAAATCAAGGTCCTCCCTGTCCTCTTTGTCCTCCCCGTCCTCCTCTGGGGGGCTCCCTGATTCTTCTTGTGGCTCTTCCTCCTTGATAGCCACTTCAGAGGCTGACTGCTGCTAGAGACAGGACCCCAGAGGTGGTGGTGGGGAGAGGGGAGAAAGAGAGCAGCCCAAAATGAGAGAGGAACCCACATTGAGTCGCTAGCCAGGGAAGCCCTACAGCCCTGGCGCCATGGGGGGGGGGCTGGTCCATCAGGACGAGTGGGGCAGCAAGCATACCCTTAGCAGCCCCCTGCCTGCCTGCCTGCCCCCTTGCTCCTGACCAGTCCAGAAGGTGGCCTGACCGGCCGGCCGGCTTCCTCCTCCTCCTCCTCCCCGGCCTCAGGGTTGCCCAGCTCAGCAGGGCTTCCCTCCTGCTCTGTCTGCTACGTACCTCATTGAGGGAGTCCCAAAGGGAATCCAGGGAGGACAGGGAGGAAACACTGGAAAAGGGTGACATACTTGGAACCTGCAAGGAAAGATGCAAAAAACGAGCAATTAAAAAACCAAACCAAACATTAAAACTCAAAGCACCCCTAACTGAAACAACAGTTTCATCCTGCGGCCACTTAGGCCACGGCCACTTACCCAGTCAGGACTGAGGAGATCCAGCCGTCTTGCGGTCTCCTCCTCGCCGTTTCCTTCATCCTCCTTTACATGGGAAATGTCCTCCTTGATGGCTGACTGCTGGCAGAGACCCAGTGGTGGTGGCAGGGAGAAAGGAGAAAGAGAGCAGCCCAAAATGAGACAGGAACCCACACTAAGTCGCTAGCCAGGGAAGCCCTACAGCCCTGGCGCCATGGGGGGCTGGTCCATCAGGACAAGTGGGGCAGCAAGCATACCCTTAGCAGCCCCCTGCCTGCCTGCCTGCCCCCTTGCTCCTGACCAGTCCAGAAGGTGGCCTGACCGGCTGGCCGGCTTCCTCCTCCTCCTCCTCCCCAGCCTCAGGGTTGCCCAGCTCAGCAGGGCTTCCCTCCTGCTCTGTCTGCTACGTACCTCATTGAGGGAGTCCCAAAGGGAATCCAGGGAGGACAGGGAGGAAACACTGGAAAAGGGTGACATACTTGGAACCTGCAAGGAAAGATGCAAAAAATGAGCAATTAAAAAACCAAACCAAACATTAAAACTCAAGGCACCCCTAACTGAAACAACAGTTTCATCCTGCGGTTGATATGCCCCCCTCCCCTTCTGCCTATCACCGCTTAGGCCACGGCCACCTACCCAGTCAGGACTGAGGAGATCCAGCCGTCTTGCGGACTCCTCCTCGCCTTTTCCTTCATCCTCCTTTTCATGGAAAATGTCCTCCTCGATGGCTGACTGCTGGCAGAGACCCAGTGGTGGTGGCAGGCAGAAAGGAGAAAGAGAGCAGCCCAAAATGTTTATTGCTTTTAAACATTACAAAGAAGAAGAAAAAGAAGAGAAGAAAAAAAAACCCAATACAATGCAATATATAAACAATACACAACACAACACTAACACAATAAACTAAACATAAGCAAACAAAAACATTTTAAAACACACTTCTTACCATACCAATATCTTAACTTTCATTCCCTTGTTTCATCGACCTCCTCACACCTCCCTTTTTGTATTCCACTTCTGTTAATTATTTCAGCAAATCCTTTCCATCTTCCTCTATTTCTGTCATATAATTGTCTTAACATATTTTAACCTTATTTTCCCTTTAATACTCTAATAATCTATCTATACTTAATTCCTTATAACATTTCTACTAAAGCCGTATAACTTCATTCCAACATTTTTCAAACACTCATTAATTTTACATTATTTCTATAAATAGTCTTTAAACTTTTTCCAATCTTCTTCCACCGTCTCTTCTCCCTGGTCTCGGATTCTGCCAGTCCATTCCGCCAATTCCATATAGTCCACCAACCTGGTGATCTTCTGTCCGATGCTCTTAACTCTTTTCCAAGTCCCTTCTGCGGGTCTTCTTCGTACTTATACAAGAACTTTACTTTGTCTTCTACTGATCTTATTTTTGTTTTCCTTCCTTTGAGGCTGAAGAGTAGGTCTTGGGGAAACTCCCACCTAAAGATAATTTTATTCCATCTCGACAGGGTAACCAAATCTCCATAGTTAAACCTAAGATCCAAAAGGTATTTCAGGACGTCTTTCAAAATTTCCACTCTTGACTGTTGTTCTTCTAAGTTCTTCTGGTAAAGTCTGAAAACCCTCACAATTTTAGTCTCTTCTTGGCCCAATTCCAGGTCCCAAAAATCAGCAGATTCCTGAGTAAGAAAGTCCATCAAAACTTCCCTCTCCAGTTCAGGCAGGGCTCTGATCCTCAAAGTCTGTTTTCCTTTAGATTCAATCATAACAGGCATCAACTTATGATCATCAAATTGCATGTATGAGGCTGGGACTCTTTCTCTCTCCAATTGTGTTACTTTAGGTTCAACGGCAACAGCTTTCTCCCTAGCCTTCTCCGCAGTTTGCCAAGTCAAAGTAGATTCCTGTGTCAATTTCTGGATAGTTTCTGTATTGGTATTCACCTTTTGTCCCAAAAAATCCACCTTCTTGTGAAGCTGTTCCAATGAATCCTTTATCTTACATAATACAGCCACTAAGGCCTCTTCTGTCGACATTCTTAACCGATTCAAGGTCATTCCCAAAGTCTCACAGCCTTATCTTGCAGCTGGAAATTCCCCCAGCTCAGCTCTTGTAATCGTTTCAAAGGCTTCTTCTAGAGGGAAACAGTTTCTATTTGTATCAATCCTTTTAAGCACAGTTCAAACAATAAAGTTAGTTTCAATTTTCAGTTACTTTTACTCCTTTTTAAGAGCAGACGGAGAGAATAGAAACAATGTATCTCTCTTATTTAGCTAGCTGTCAGCGAATGTTCTATTCACTGTCAACGACCAATCCAAAAACGTCAGTCTTACTAGCTGCCCGTTTCCAGGTTCGGAGCGGTGGTATTTTGACTTTCGTCACTCTCTCCTGCAGGCACACACAATCCAAAACTTCCCCCCTCTTCTCCTGCTTCCAAGGGGGGTTTGATGTTTTCTACCGATGGAAATTTAGTCCTGTACAATAGGCTTTCCAAGACTTTAGCTTACAGTCTCTTTGCTGTGATCTATTTACAAAAGGGGAAGGCGGACTTCCTGTTTGGAACCTCCCCGTTTCGGTGTCAAATTAAGACGTTTAAAAATCCAATTCTCCGCTCTACTCACGGGTAGTTGCTTTAACATCAAATTGTCCACAGGAAAACGTCAGCGCTCTCCGGCAACAGCTATGCAGCTTTGCTCCGTGGAAGAAGCAGTCAATTCGAAGCACCGTGACACTCACCCCACGTTGCTCCGGAACCCCGAAACCGGGTTTCCCCACGAGTGGGGGAGGCGCAAAAGGTGCCAGCCGAATCCCAGGTTCACAGGCTTCACCCGCCGGTGATTTTTAGTGGGTCTCCGCCTTCGCCATGGCGCCAGACCCAGATTTCCACGAGGCAAATGCCTCCCGATCAGAGGAATTCAGCCATTGCCGGAGGCGCCAACCCGGAAGTCCGAGAGCAGCCCAAAATGAGACAGGAACCCAGAAGGCAAACTCTCCTGCCCACATTGAGTAGCTAGCCAGGGAAGACCTACAGCCCTGGTGCCATGGGGGGCTGGTCCATCAGGACGAGTGGGGCAGCAAGCACAGCACATTAACTCTCAAGGCACCCATAATTGAAACAACAGAACAGCGGCATAGCCAGCCGCTCGGGTGCCCAGTTCAACGCGGGGGTCCTGCAGGTGGGGGGCGCTACCTGGAGCCTATCTGCTGCCTCCCCCTCAGCTGTAGGGCAGCTGAGGGAGAGGCAGAGGGCAGACGCAAGCCCCACGCTGGTGTTTCAGGCAGCGCCCAGCCTGCAGGGGCCCACGCCACCATGTCACTCCCAGGAGAGACGCTAGGATCAGGCACTCTACAGCCCCCCCCCCCCCGGTAAGTGCCAGCCCCCACGGTGTGGCGCCCAGTGCCAGCCGCGTTTTTTGACTCAACTAAAAGGTTTGGTGAGCCCAATTTTTATTTTTATTTTAAACTCGGCTTTTTGTCCTTTTGCCACCCCCCTCAGTGATGACACCTGGGGTGGCCCCCAACCCCCCACCCTCCTTTCTCTGCAACTGCAACAGAATAAAAGGACTCCAAACTCCCTTAGCAGTTTCCTGCTGGTCCCCTCACCATTTTCCCAGGCGTCAATCTTCTCACTTTGCAGTTGCAGATAAGGCACCCAAAGGCTGCTGATCAAGGCAGGGGTTGGCTTCAACTGCCAAGTGAGGTTGGGATTCTGAGCCGATGTCACAGCCAGGTTCCGATCAGTCCATTTCCTCCAAGGGGGGGGGACCTGCTTCCCCTGAGGGTGACCGCTGAACACACCACCCAAGAGAAAAAGAAGGAGAAAAGGAGAGAAATCTTTTAATTCTGTAGCAAGAAAGAATGAGTGCCAGGAGTTTTCTTTTCCCTGCACTCCTCCATTGCAACACCTATTATTATTATTATTATTATTATTATTATTATTATTATTATTCTAGATTTAATGAACACTCATATCAGAGTACATTGTAAATTGATAGCCATAGTCTTTATATACTAACATTTTATGTTCTTCCACATCCATTTAATGCTCCTAAACCCTTCTTTTAGATTCTGTTAGCTTCTTTTAGACTTTTATATATACTTTGTGTTTAATACTTTTTAGCTGTCCAAAACGTTTTACAGACTGTAAATGATTGTACCTCACCCTACTGATGCTGGTCTACTAAGGTAATAAAGATCTGATTGATTGAAATGAAATATCCTAGTAATGCAGTGATCGCACACTAATGTAATGTATTCCTCTCCCCCCAAATTCATACTTCATTACTCATTAATATTAGTAATAATAATGAAATAAGTCCGGCCAGAGGCTCCTCCCAGCTTTGCCTGGACCCTCCCAGTGGGCGTGACCACTCCCCACTAAGCCCCGCCCACCTCTTGCCTTCCCCAGCTCCACTCTCCCCGCCTCCTTTCACAATGGCTCGCCCGGATTGGCGTAGGCGGCCTGCCACTCTCGCGAGCACAGGAGCCTCCCCTCCCCTCCCTTCCCGCTTGCCTCGCCCGCCCCGCCCTTCGCCCTTGCCCCGCGCTGATTGGCCAAGACGGGGGGCCTGTAAGGGGCGTGGCCTGGCGGAGGGAGGCGGAGCGAGGGCGCCAGAAGCAGCTGGAGGAAGGAGGCAGCTGAAGGGGGGGGCTGAGTCCTCAGCGTGGTCGGCAGCGGGAGGCGCATGGGGGAAATGGGGGGGGGAGTAACAGAGTTGGACCCCCCTTTTAAAGACAAACAGAACCCCTCCAGCACCAGAATTCAAAAGCATCCATTCTTCTGGATGGTCCAGCTCTCACTTCCATCCATCACTCCTGGGAAAACCACGGCTTTAACTATATGGACCCTTGTTGGCAAGGTGATGTCTCTGCTTTTAAAGATGCTGTCCAGGTTTGTCATTGCTTTTCTCCCAAGAAGCAGGCGTCTCTAAATTTCGTGGCTGCTGTCACCATCTGCAGTGATCATGGAGCCCAAGCAAGTGAAATCTCTCCCTGCCTCCATTTCTTCCCCTTCTATTTGCCAGGAGGTGAGGGGACCAGTGGCCAGGATCTTCGTTTTTTGGATGTTGAGCTTCAGACCAATAGCTTAGGGGACTTAAAGTCTGTGGCTCTGACCCCTCCCCATTTTAACGGCCCCTTCCAGCTGAGGGGAGGGGGCGGCTTGCTTCCTGGCCTCCCCTCCCCTCTGGGTTGAATTTGGGGCTGATGCCCTTGCTGATCCATGGGGGGGGGGGCTTATAAATGTGACTCTCCCCCCATTCTGAAATCAGGGAGGTTGTAACCGGAGGAAAGAACAGAGGACTGACTTCGCCGGTGGCGCCCTGAATTTTGATCCTGTGTTTTGTTCGCCGACTCTTTGTTGTTGTTTTTTAAAGATATTTATTGGAGTTTCAAAAAGGTTACAAAATAAGGAAAAAAGAGAAAAAAGAGAAAAAATACAAAGTACAAACAATTAAAAACAAATCAATCTTTTCATGTCTTGTCTTTCATTTGCTTGTTTCCTTGACCTCCTCACACCTCCCTTTTTTGTATTCCAATTCAGTTAGTTAATCCAGCAAATCCTTTCCTTCCTTATTTTTATCTTCATCCTTTACCTTAATGTATTATAGCTTTGTATTCTCACCTAGTAACAATCCATTTTTACATATTCCTTTATAACATTACTGCTAAAAGCACTTAACTTCATTCCGACATCATTCTAACATTCATTAATTTGGCAGTATTTATGTAAGTAGTCTTTAAATTTCTTCCAATCTTCTTCCCCCGACTCTTCTCCCTGGTCTCGGATTCTTTCGCCGACTCTTTGCACGTGTTGCAGACCTGCACGTCTGTAGCTCAACCCCGTGCAGCGCAGCGTACAGCGATCCCCTTCGTTTCCTCCTTTCCCCCATTCATCAAGGGCTTGACCAATCCCCAAGCGCCCTTCCTGACAGAGCCCTCTTTCCTTTGCCAATCCGAAGCGCGGGATCAGGAGAGGTTGCGAAACATCGCCCTCTAGCGACGACTGCGCTGGTACTGCAGCTGCCCAAGCAGGGAAGGGCGAAGAAGCCATGGACACCCACGGGCTGCATTGGAGCGACCCTCCATTGAGGAGGAATCTGGAGAAAGAAATCAGCAGAAATCCTTCCCGGGACGGGTTGGCATCCTGCCAAGGCTGCTTCTTCAGGGGGAAGGTGGCCATCCGAGGAGGGGCTTGGGGCTGAGCCTGGCATTGCCCTCATCTCTGAAGCTTATGCTCACGTCCCCACCTGCCCTATGGCATAAGGGTCAAGCCCTCCAGCCGGACACCAACCCATCCCGGAAACCATGTCCTCCCGGTCTCCGTGTATTGGAAAGAGAAAGGTCTGGAGGGTCAGAGATGCCTTACATTTGGGATGGACACGGCATCCGTTTTCACCCCAGTACCACACCTGTTCTATGACATGTTCACGACATGTGTGTGATGCTTCCCACAAGGTGTGGGGGGTAACCTGGAGAAACTTGTTCAAAGGAGGAGCCCCCCTTGTTCGGGGCTTCTCTCTGCATCTTCTATGCTGGATTCGCGAGTCATTGTTATCGGAAAGTTTTTCCTGATGTTGGTTTGGAATCTCCTTTCTTGTAACTTTACAATAATGTTCTGACTTTATATACATACAGTGGTACCTCGGGTTACAGACGCTTCAGGTTACAGACTCCCCTAACCCAGAAATAGTACCTCGGGTTAAGAACTTTGCTTCAGGATGAGAACAGAAATCACGTGGCAGCGGCGAGGCGGCAGCAGGAGGCCCCATTAGCTAAAATGGTACCTCAGGTTAAGAACAATTTCAGGTTAAGAACAGAATTTGTATCTATAAACCAATAGCAAGAGATTCAGATGACGTTAAAGAATGAGTTTATCAATCAGGTACCAATCAGAACAAAGTGAATGGTCAGAAATAACATCTCAACTGCGAAAAGAAGAATGGTTGGTGTAAACCCGAAACCAAGTTAATAATTGCATTTCAATGGGTCTGCTTTAGGTTTCATTGCAATCAAGGCGATGAGATGATAATAATAATAATAATAATAATAATAATAATAATAATAATATTGCTTTCCCTGGCCACTCTGGGCGGCTCCCAACAGAATATTAAAAGCACTATCCAAATCACAGCCACAACATGCATTTCAAGCATTTTGGGAGCTCTAAATTGCAGGTCAAACAACTGGCGGGTGGCCAAGGCCATTTTGGCCTCTGTTGTCCAGGGCGCCGGAGCCGCGGGACGTCGGGAAAAGGGGGAAGCCCTTCTAGGTGCCTCCAAGGGAATGAGGAAAAGGACGAGGTCTCTGGGAGGCTTCCTGGGTTATGTGGGTTTATTAGTATAATAATTGGTTATTCTTAGTGTTAAGTTGTGGGTTGACATAGCAGACGACACAGCGATTTCTCCAAGTAGCTCTTTATTTCGTAAGCTGGAATAGAACTGACTGCAAACAGCTCAGCCGGCCTGCTTTTATAGGCAGCCGGCTGTCAACATTGTAGCAACAACAGCCCAGAGTTCCCGCCTATAATAACTGATGCGGACCTGAGTGAAAACTATCGACAGACCTGAGTGAAAACTATATACAGTATCCCCCTGCTGGCCCAGGGTGAAACTTCACTACATAACACCCCTCCCCACCGAGATAAGGCGTTAGTTACAATCGTAATGGTTTCCTTATATACAGCACTACGCGTAATGGTTCAATTAGGCACAAAAGCATATCGGTTACATTTCCCATACTTAGACCAACAGTGATACCTGTCCAACAACATAGTCCTTTAAATAAGTTGGGCGCTTGGAAACTCTGCCAGACCGCCGGGGACTGGTAGCCAAGTCCGGAGGGCCACACAGTTCTTGCTGAGGCTGTGGTGCGACCCTAGATGGCGTTGGAACCAACTCCCCTGGATCCGCTGCTGTGGGTGGAGCCTCCGCAAGTGGAGTGGTCTGAGTCTGTGGTAAGTCTGGCAGACCCTCTGAAGCGGCTCGGTTCGGCTCCACGCTGGCAGTTTGCAAGGGAGGTGTAGGTGGGGCCTCGCCATCTGTACGTGTCTCTTCTGGAGCCGCAGGCGCAGTTGGGGGCACCTCGGTAGTGTCCAAGTCCCCAACCCTGCGCCTAAGCTGGTCTATGTGCCGTTGCCACAAGCGTCCGTCTTCGAGTGCCACCTGGTACGAGCGAGGTCCAGTGACTCCCACTACTGTGGCTGGCACCCAAGGAATGTCCCCCACATAGTTCCGGGCAAAGACTTGGTTTCCTGGGACAAATGACCGTGGCGCGTTGGCACAGCCTGGGGGTTCAGCCACGGCAAAGTCCGGGTGTAGCCGGTCGAGTGGTGACCTGAGGCGGCGGCCCATAAGCAGTTCAGCAGGACTCCGCCCTGTGGCCGCATGAGGGGTGATGTGTTGCACGAACAAGTATTCGGCGACCTGCTCATGCCAGTCTCCCCGGTCCAGGCGCGCCAGTGCCTCTTTTGCCGAGTGCACCATTCTTTCCGCTTGCCCGTTGCTGGATGGATGAAAGGGTGCCGTTAGGGCATGGCGGATGCCCAGTCCCAAAAGGTACCGCTCAAACGTGCCTGACGTGAACTGCGGTCCGTTGTCAGAGACAAGGACATCAGGACACCCATGCGTTGCAAACAGGCCTCGCAGCACCCGGATGACAGCTTCGGTAGTGGTGGAGGGCATCAGGGCGACCTCCAGCCATTTGGAATAGGCATCCACCACTACCATAAAGGTCCGGCCGTGAAAGGGGCCAGCCAGATCGATGTGTACCCTCGACCAGGGTGTCTTTGGCGTCTCCCAGGTGTGTCCCTTAGCTGCCGGTGGTGCAGGCCTCGACTCTTGGCACGCTTGACAGGCGGACACCCAGGCAGTGATGGCATCGTCCATATTAGGCCACCAGACGTAACACCGAGCCAACGCCTTCATTTTGACAATTCCCGGGTGGCCAACGTGCAGAGCCTTCAGGACGCGCTGACGGAGTCCCTGGGGAATCACGACGCGGTCTCCCCACAGCAGACAGCCGCGATGAGCTGAGAGTTCATGTTGTCTGGTTGCGAAGGGCTGGAACTCTGATGCAAAAGGCCCTTGTGGCCACCCCCTCCACACCCAGTTGAGCACCCGGCTGATGGTGCGATCCTGGGCAGACGTGGAGGCCACAGTGGCAGCCGATACAGGCGCTGCCGGAAGATCCTCAATCAGAAGGAGCGATGAAGCTGGAGCCGGGTCTTCCACAAATGCTGGAAGAGGGCAACGGCTGAGGGCGTCGGCATGGCCCATCGATTTCCCCGGGCGATGGATGAGCCGGTAGTGGTAGGCAGCCAGGAAAACAGTCCATCGCAGCATGCGTGGCGAGAGGACCGGTGGAGTTGGACGATCACCGGCGAGGAGGCCCAGGAGTGGCTTGTGGTCAGTGATGAGGTCAAAAGTCCTGCCATAGAGGTATTCATGGAACCTCTTCACTCCAGCCACAAGTGCCAGTGCCTCCTTGTCGAGCTGGCTGTAATTCCGTTCCGTCGGAGATAGCGTCCTGGAAAAGTAGGCGAGCGGTGCTTCTCTTCCGTCTGGAAAACGGTGACTAAGGACAGCACCGATGCCAAAAGGTGAGGCGTCGCAGGCAAGGACCAGCGGCCTGGATTCACTGTACTGTACCAGCACACTGTCTGATGAAAGGAGAGCCTTGACCGCGTTGAAGGCCGCCGTCTCCCGATGACCCCAGGCCCAAGGCGTCTTAGTGCTAAGGAGTCGGTGAAGAGGCTCAGCCACTGTGGCTTTGTGGGGCAGGAACATGTTGTAAAAGTTCAGCAGCCCCAGGAACGCCTGCAACTCCGTCTTGTTCTTTGGGATGGGGGCCTGCTGGATAGCGTGGATCTTGGATTTGGTCGGGTGAAGGCCGGAGGCATCGATAAGATAGCCCAGGAACTCTACCTGTGGAACGGCGATCTGGCACTTCTCCCTCTTTACCTTGAGCCCGGCCTCTTGGAACCTGGTCAGCACGGCACGGAGGCGCTCGAACAGCTGCTGGTGTGAGTCTGCAGACACCAAGACATCATCAAAATATGGTACCACGCCCGGAAGCCCTTGCAGGAGACGCTCCATAAGGCTTTGGAAGATGCCAGGAGCCACACTCACCCCGAACTGCAACCGGCGGCAACGGAATGCCCCCCGGTGGGTGACGATCGTCTGGGCTTCAGCAGTGGCATCATCGACGGGCAGTTGTTGATAGGCTTGGGCAAGGTCCAGCTTAGCGAA
The DNA here is from genome assembly GCF_964252035.2 of Podarcis erhardii. NCBI lineage: Eukaryota > Metazoa > Chordata > Lepidosauria > Squamata > Lacertidae > Podarcis > Podarcis erhardii. The sequence goes on along the minus strand of NC_138512.1, from coordinate 4,220,902 downwards.
GACCTTACCCTCACCCAGGGAATGCAGCAGGTGTTGGACAACAGGAACCGGATAAGCGTGCTGCTGAAGTGCCTTGTTGATCGTGCACTTGTAGTCAGCGCAGATTCTCACCGACCCATCTGGCTTGACAGGCGTGACGACGGGGGTTTCCCACTTGGCGTGGTCAACCGGCTCCAAAACTCCTTGGGCGATCAGTTTGTCCAGTTGTTCGTCCACCTTAGCCTTGAGAGCAAAGGGAACCCGGCGTGGCTTTAGCTTGATGGGGGCGACTTGTGGATCAAGGCTAAAGGAGATGGGCGTACCTGTATATTGCCCCAAGGTGCAAAGTTTATTAGCAGGCCAGGAGGAAGGTTGCGCAGGGCAGCCTGGGAAGGGCGAGGGAAAGGCTGTGAGGAAAAGCCTTCTCTCTTTTTCCATCGCTCTGCCCCTCCATCAAGTTTAAATGGAAGAATCCAAATACGCCTAGAGAAAAATAAAATGATAGGAAACAGGATCCTTGTTTGTGAGAAGAAGGGGCAGCAAAGCATGCTGGGAAGAAGGACCTGAGGGAAATGAAACCTAATAAGGGATAATTTACCAATAAAGCTAATAAGTGAAACCTAACCAAAGACAATTTGGGATTAATTTATTTAGTTATACATTGGAAAATGAGTAAATTTCAATTATAGGACACAGGATCTTTGTTTGTGAGAAGATGGGGCTGCAAAGCATGCTGGGAAGAAGGACGAGAGAGAAATGAAATCAAACCTAATAGAGGTTAATTTATCCATGAAGCTAATAAGCGAAGCCACACATAAGACTCCTTGAGATTGAATTATTTGGTTATACACTGGAAAAACGAGTAAATTTCAAATTACTTCATGCTGGGATTCAACCATTGGCCTAATGGAGCTGGCAGTGCATGCTGGGAAGTCTGCCGGCGGAGGCTGGCGGGAGTTGCAGGGCCTTTTGAAGGTGGCCCCTTCCCCTCCGAGGGCCACATGACCCTCCTCGTCCGCCAGGGACACCAGCGCCTGCAGCCCGTCCAGCTGGCCAGAGTCACCCAAGGGCCGGAGAGGCTGGCAGGGACGGGGCCCCCAGGTGAGCCCGGGACAGAGAGAGAGGGGCCCCTGGGGGGATCTGCACTCTGCACGCCCTCAGAGGCCGGAGAGGCTGGCAGGGACGGGGCCCCCAGGTCAGTCTGGGAAAGAGAGGGGCCCCTGGGGGATTTGCACTCTGCAAGCCCTCAGAGGCCGGAGAGGCTGGCAGGGACGGGGCCCCCAGGTGAGCCCGGGAGAGAGAGGGGCCTCTGGGGGGTGGATCCTGCACTCTGCACACCCTCAGAGGCCGGAGAGGCTGGCAGGGACGGGGCCCCAGGTGAGCCCGGGAGAGAGAGAGAGGGGCCCCTGGGGGATCTGCACTCTGCACGCCCTCAGAGGCCGGAGAGGCTGGCAGGGACGGGGCCCCAGGTGAGCCCGGGAGAGAGAGAGAGGGGCCCCTGGGGGGATCTGCACTCTGCACGCCCTCAGAGGCCGGAGAGGCTGGCAGGGACAGGGCCCCCAGGTGAGCCAGGGGTGAGAGGGGCCCCTGGGGGGATCTGCACTCTGCACGCCCTCAGAGGCCAGAGAGGCTGGCAGGGACGGGGCCCCCAGGTGAGCCCGGGAGAGAGAGAGAGGGGCCTCTGGGGGGATCTGCACTCTGCACACCCTCAGAGGCCAGAGAGGCTGGCAGGCACGGGGCCCCCAGGTGAGCCCGGGAGAGAGAGAGAGGGGCCCCTGGGGGGATCTGCACTCTGCACACCCTCAGAGGCCGGAGAGGCTGGCGGGGACGGGGCCCCCAGGTGAGCCTGGGAGAGAGAGGGGCCCCTGGGGGTGGATCCTGCACTCTGCACGCCCTCAGAGGCCGGAGAGGCTGGCAGGGACGGGGCCCCAGGTGAGCCCGGGGGATAGAGGGGCCCGTGGGGGGATCTGCACTCTGCACACCCTCAGAGGCCGGAGAGGCTGGCAGGGACGGGGCCCCAGGTGAGCCCGGGAGAGAGAGAGAGGGGCCCCTGGGGGGATTTGCACGCCCTCAGAGGCCGGAGAGGCAGGCAGGGACGGGGCCCCCAGGTGAGCCCGGGAGAGAGAGGGGCCCCTGGGGGGATCTGCACTCTGCACACCCTCAGAGGCTGGAGAGGCTGGCAGGGACGGGGCCCCCAGGTGAGCCCGGGAGAGAGAGGGGCCCCTGGGGGGATCTGCACTCTGCACACCCTCAGAGGCCGGAGAGGCTGGCAGGGACGGGGCCCCCAGGTGAGCCCGGGAGAGAGCGGGGCCCCTGGGGGGTGGATCCTGCACTCTGCACGCCCTCAGAGGCCAGAGAAGCTGGCAGGGACGGGGCCCACAGGTGAGCCCGGGAGAGAGAGAGAGGGGCCCCTGGGGGGCGGATCCCACACTCTGCACGCCCTCAGAGGCCAGAGAGGCTGGCAGGGACGGGGCCCCCAGGTGAGCCCGGGAGAGAGAGGGGCCCCTGGGGGATTTGCACTCTGCACACCCTCAGAGGCCGGAGCGGCTGGCAGGGACGGGGCCCCCAGGTGAGCCCGGGAGAGAGAGGGGCCCCTGGGGGATTTGCACTCTGCACGCCCTCAGAGGCCGGAGAGGCTGGCAGGGACGGGGCCCCCAGGTGAGCCCGGGAGAGAGAGAGAGGGGCCCCTGGGGGGTGGATCCTGCACTCTGCACGCCCTCAGAGGCCAGAGAGGCTGGCAGGGACGGGGCCCCCAGGTGAGCCCGGGAGAGAGAGGGGCCCCTGGGGGGATCTGCACTCTGCACACCCTCAGAGGCCGGAGAGGCTGGCAGGGACGGGGGCCCCAGGTGAGCCCGGGAGAGAGAGGGGCCCCTGGGGGATTTGCACTCTGGACGCCCTCAGAGGCCGGAGAGGCTGGCAGGGACGGGGCCCCCAGGTCAGTCTGGGAAAGACAGGGGCCCCTGGGGGGTGGATCCTGCACTCTGCACACCCTCAGAGGCCGGAGAGGCAGGCAGGGATGGGGCCCCCAGGTGAGCCCGGGAGAGAGAGGGGCCCCTGGGGGGATCTGCACTCTGCACGCCCTCAGAGGCCGGAGAGGCTGGCAGGGACGGGGCCCCCAGGTGAGCCCGGGAGAGAGAGAGAGGGGCCCCTGGGGGGATTTGCACTCTGCACGCCCTCAGAGGCCGGAGAGGCTGGCAGGGACGGGGCCCCCAGGTGAGCCCGGGAGAGAGAGGGGCCCCTGGGGGATTTGCACTCTGCACGCCCTCAGAGGCCGGAGAGGCTGGCAGGGACGGGGCCCCCAGGTGAGCCCGGGAGAGAGAGGGGCCCCTGGGGGATTTGCACTCTGCACGCCCTCAGAGGCCGGAGAGGCTGGCAGGGACGGGGCCCCCATGTGAGCCCGGGAGAGAGAGGGGCCCCTGGGGGATTTGCACTCTGAACGCCCTCAGAGGCCGGAGAGGCTGGCAGGGACGGGGCCCCCAGGTGAGCCCGGGAGAGAGAGGGGCCCCTGGGGGATTTGCACTTTGCACGCCCTCAGAGGCCGGAGAGGCTGGCAGGGACGGGGCCCCCAGGTGAGCCCGGGAGAGAGAGGGGTCCCTGGGGGGATCTGCACTCTGCACACCCTCAGAGGCCGGAGAGGCTGGCAGGGACGGGGCCCCCAGGTGAGCCCGGGAGAGAGAGGGGCCCCTGGGGGATCTGCATTCTGCACGCCCTCAGAGGCCGGAGAGGCTGGCGGGGGGGGGCAGTTGAGCCTGGGAGAGAGAGGGGCCCCTGGGGGGTGGATCCTGCACTCTGCACGCCCTCAGAGGCCGGAGAGGCTGGCAGGGAAGGGGCCCCAGGTGAGCCCGGGAGATAGAGGGGCCCCTGGGGGGATCTGCACTCTGCACACCCTCAGAGGCCGGAGAGGCTGGCAGGGACGGGGCCCCAGGTGAGCCCGGGAGAGAGAGGGGCCCCTGGGGGGATCTGCACTCTGCACACCCTCAGAGGCTGGAGAGGCTGGCAGGGACGGGGCCCCCAGTTGAGCCCGGGAGAGAGAGGGGCCCCTGGGGGGATCTGCACTCTGCACACCCTCAGAGGCCGGAGAGGCTGGCAGGGACGGGGCCCCCAGGTGAGCCCGGGAGAGAGAGGGGCCCCTGGGGGGTGGATCCTGCACTCTGCACGCCCTCAGAGGCCAGAGAAGCTGGCAGGGACGGGGCCCCCAGGTGAGCCCGGGAGAGAGAGAGAGGGGCCCCTGGGGGGTGGATCCCACACTCTGCACGCCCTCAGAGGCCAGAGAGGCTGGCAGGGACGGGGCCCCCAGGTGAGCCCGGGAGAGAGAGGGGCCCCTGGGGGATTTGCACTCTGCACACCCTCAGAGGCCGGAGCGGCTGGCAGGGACGGGGCCCCCAGGTGAGCCCGGGAGAGCGAGGGGTCCCTGGGGGGTGGATCCTGCACTCTGCACGCCCTCAGAGGCCAGAGAGGCTGGCAGGGACGGGGCCCCCAGGTGAGCCCGGGAGAGAGAGAGAGGGGCCCCTGGGGGGTGGATCCTGCACTCTGCACGCCCTCAGAGGCCAGAGAGGCTGGCAGGGACGGGGCCCCCAGGTGAGCCCAGGAGAGAGAGGGGCCCTTGGGGGGATCTGCACTCTGCACGCCCTCAGAAGCCAGAGAGGCTGGCAGGGACGGGGCCCCCAGGTGAGCCCGGGAGAGAGAGGGGCCCCTGGGGGATCTGCATTCTGCACGCCCTCAGAGGCCGGAGAGGCTGGCAGGGACGGGGCCCCAGGTGAGCCCGGGAGAGAGAGAGAGGGGCCCCTGGGGGGATCTGCACTCTGCACGCCCTCAGAGGCCGGAGAGGCTGGCAGGGACGGGGCCCCCAGGTGAGCCAGGGGTGAGAGGGGCCCCTGGGGGGATCTGCACTCTGCACGCCCTTAGAGGCCAGAGAGGCTGGCAGGGACGGGGCCCCCAGGTGAGCCCGGGAGAGAGAGAGAGGGGCCTCTGGGGGGATCTGCACTCTGCACACCCTCAGAGGCCAGAGAGGCTGGCAGGCACGGGGCCCCCAGGTGAGCCCGGGAGAGAGAGAGAGGGGCCCCTGGGGGGATCTGCACTCTGCACACCCTCAGAGGCCGGAGAGGCTGGCAGGGACGGGGCCCCCAGGTGAGCCCGGGAGAGAGAGGGGCCCCTGGGGGAGCTGCATTCTGCACGCCCTCAGAGGCCGGAGAGGCTGGCAGGGACGGGGCCCCCAGGTGAGCCCGGGAGAGAGAGGGGCCCTGGGGGATTTGCACTCTGCACGCCCTCAGAGGCCGGAGAGGCTGGCAGGGACGGGGCCCCCAGGTGAGCCCGGGAGAGAGAGGGGCCCCTGGGGGATTTGCACTCTGCACGCCCTCAGAGGCCGGAGAGGCTGGCAGGGACGGGGCCCCCAGGTGAGCCCGGGAGAGAGAGGGGCCCCTGGGGGATCTGCACTCTGCACACCCTCAGAGGCCGGAGAGGCTGGCGGGGACGGGGCCCCCAGGTGAGCCTGGGAGAGAGAGGGGCCCCTGGGGGTGGATCCTGCACTCTGCACGCCCTCAGAGGCCGGAGAGGCTGGCAGGGACGGGGCCCCAGGTGAGCCCGGGAGATAGAGGGGCCCGTGGGGGGATCTGCACTCTGCACACCCTCAGAGGCCGGAGAGGCTGGCAGGCACGGGGCCCCAGGTGAGCCCGGGAGAGAGAGAGAGGGGCCCCTGGGGGGATTTGCACGCCCTCAGAGGCCGGAGAGGCAGGCAGGGACGGGGCCCCCAGGTGAGCCCGGGAGAGAGAGGGGCCCTGGGGGGATCTGCACTCTGCACACCCTCAGAGGCCGGAGAGGCTGGCAGGGACGGGGCCCCCAGGTGAGCCCGGGAGAGAGCGGGGCCCCTGGGGGGTGGATCCTGCACTCTGCACGCCCTCAGAGGCCAGAGAAGCTGTCAGGGACGGGGCCCCCAGGTGAGCCCGGGAGAGAGAGAGAGGGGCCCCTGGGGGGTGGATCCCGCACTCTGCACGCCCTCAGAGGCCAGAGAGGCTGGCAGGGACGGGGCCCCAGGTGAGCACGGGAGAGAGAGGGGCCCCTGGGGGATTTGCACTCTGCACACCCTCAGAGGCCGGAGCGGCTGGCAGGGACGGGGCCCCAGGTGAGCCCGGAGAGAGAGGGGCCCCTGGGGGATTTGCACTCTGCACGCCCTCAGAGGCCGGAGAGGCTGGCAGGGACGGGGCCCCCAGGTGAGCCCGGAGAGAGAGGGGTCCCTGGGGGGTGGATCCTGCACTCTGCACGCCCTCAGAGGCCAGAGAGGCTGGCAGGGACGGGGCCCCCAGGTGAGCCCGGGAGAGAGAGAGAGGGGCCCCTGGGGGGTGGATCCTGCACTCTGCACGCCCTCAGAGGCCAGAGAGGCTGGCAGGGACGGGGCCCCCAGGTGAGCCCAGGAGAGAGAGGGGCCCTTGGGGGGATCTGCACTCTGCACGCCCTCAGAAGCCAGAGAGGCTGGCAGGGACGGGGCCCCCAGGTGAGCCCGGGAGAGAGAGGGGCCCCTGGGGGGATCTGCACTCTGCACACCCTCAGAGGCCGGAGAGGCTGGCAGGGACGGGGCCCCAGGTGAGCCCGGGAGAGAGAGGGGCCCCTGGGGGATTTGCACTCTGGACGCCCTCAGAGGCCGGAGAGGCTGGCAGGGACGGGGCCCCCAGGTCAGTCTGGGAAAGACAGGGGCCCCTGGGGGGTGGATCCTGCACTCTGCACACCCTCATAGGCCGGAGAGGCAGGCAGGGATGGGGCCCCAGGTGAGCCCGGGAGAGAGAGGGGCCCCTGGGGGGATCTGCACTCTGCACGCCCTCAGAGGCCGGAGAGGCTGGCAGGGACGGGGCCCCCAGGTGAGCCCGGGAGAGAGAGAGAGGGGCCCCTGGGGGGATCTGCACTCTGCACGCCCTCAGAGGCCGGAGAGGCTGGCAGGGACGGGGCCCCCAGGTGAGCCCGGGAGAGAGAGGGGCCCTGGGGGATTTGCACTCTGCACGCCCTCAGAGGCCGGAGAGGCTGGCAGGGACGGGGCCCCCAGGTGAGCCCGGGAGAGAGTGGGGCCCCTGGGGGATTTGCACTCTGCACGCCCTCAGAGGCCGGAGAGGCTGGCAGGGACGGGGCCCCCAGGTGAGCCCGGGAGAGAGAGGGACCCCTGGGGGATCTGCACTCTGCACGCCCTCAGAGGCCGGAGAGGCTGGCAGGGACGGGGCCCCAGGTGAGCCCGGGAGAGAGAGAGAGGGGCCCCTGGGGGGATCTGCACTCTGCACGCCTCAGAGGCCGGAGAGGCTGGCAGGGACGGGGCCCCCAGGTGAGCCAGGGGTGAGAGGGGCCCTGGGGGGATCTGCACTCTGCACGCCCTTAGAGGCCAGAGAGGCTGGCAGGGACGGGGCCCCCAGGTGAGCCCGGGAGAGAGAGAGAGGGGCCTCTGGGGGGATCTGCACTCTGTACACCCTCAGAGGCCAGAGAGGCTGGCAGGCACGGGGCCCCCAGGTGAGCCCGGGAGAGAGAGAGAGGGGCCCCTGGGGGGATCTGCACTCTGCACACCCTCAGAGGCCGGAGAGGCTGGCAGGGACGGGGCCCCAGGTGAGCCCGGGAGAGAGAGGGGCCCCTGGGGGATCTGCATTCTGCACGCCCTCAGAGGCCGGAGAGGCTGGCGGGGACGGGGCCCCCAGGTGAGCCTGGGAGAGAGAGGGGCCCCTGGGGGTGGATCCTGCACTCTGCACGCCCTCAGAGGCCGGAGAGGCTGGCAGGGACGGGGCCCCAGGTGAGCCCGGGAGATAGAGGGGCCCGTGGGGGGATCTGCACTCTGCACACCCTCAGAGGCCGGAGAGGCTGGCAGGCACGGGGCCCCAGGTGAGCCCGGGAGAGAGAGAGAGGGGCCCCTGGGGGGATTTGCACGCCCTCAGAGGCCGGAGAGGCAGGCAGGGACGGGGCCCCCAGGTGAGCCCGGGAGAGAGAGAGAGGGGCCCCTGGGGGGATCTGCACTCTGCACACCCTCAGAGGCTGGAGAGGCTGGCAGGGACGGGGCCCCCAGGTGAGCCCGGGAGAGAGAGGGGCCCCTGGGGGGTGGATCCTGCACTCTGCACACCCTCAGAGGCCGGAGAGGCTGGCAGGGACGGGGCCCCAGGTGAGCCCGGGAGAGAGCGGGGCCCCTGGGGGGTGGATCCTGCACTCTGCACGCCCTCAGAGGCCAGAGAAGCTGTCAGGGACGGGGCCCCCAGGTGAGCCTGGGAGAGAGAGAGAGGGGCCCTGGGGGGTGGATCCCGCACTCTGCACGCCCTCAGAGGCCAGAGAGGCTGGCAGGGACGGGGCCCCCAGGTGAGCCCGGGAGAGAGAGGGGCCCCTGGGGGATTTGCACTCTGCACACCCTCAGAGGCCGGAGCGGCTGGCAGGGACGGGGCCCCAGGTGAGCCCGGGAGAGAGAGGGGCCCCTGGGGGATTTGCACTCTGCACGCCCTCAGAGGCCGGAGAGGCTGGCAGGGACGGGGCCCCCAGGTGAGCCCGGGAGAGAGAGGGGCCCCTGGGGGATTTGCACTCTGCACGCCCTCAGAGGCCGGAGAGGCTGACAGAGCAGGGCCCCAGGTGAATCTGGGAAAGAGAGGGGCACCTGGTGGATTTGCACTCTGCACGCCCTCAGAGGCCGGAGAGGCAGGCAGGGACGCGGCCCCCAGGTGAGCCCGGGAGAGAGAGGGGCCCCTGGGGGATTTGCACTCTGCACGCCCTCAGAGGCCGGCGAGGCTGGCAGGGACGGGGCCCCCAGGTGATCCCGGGAGAGAGAGGGGCCCCTGGGGGGATTTGCAATCTGCACGCCCTCAGAGGCCGGAGAGGCTGGCAGCTACGAGGCCCCCAGGTGAGCCTTGGAGAGAGAAGCGCCCCTGGGGGGATCTGCACTCTGCACGCCCTCAGAGGCTGGAGAGGCTGGCAGGGACGGGTCCCTCAGGTGAGCCTGGGAGAGAGAGGGGCCCTGGGGGGATCTGCACTCTGCACACCCTCAGAGGCCAGAGAGGCTGGCAGGGACGGGGCCCCCAGGTGAGCCCGGGAGAGAGAGAGAGGGGCCTCTGGGGGGGGGTTCCTGCACTCTGCACGCCCTCAGAGGCCGGAGAGGCTGGCAGGGACGGGGCCCCCAGGTGAGTCTGGGAAAGAGAGGGGCCCCTGGGGGGTGGATCCTGCACTCTGCACGCCCTCAGAGGCCGGAGATGCTGGCAGGGAAGGGGCCCCCAGGTCAGTCTGGGAAAGAGAGGGGCCCCTGGGGGGATCTGCACTCTGCACGCCCTCAGAGGCGGAGAGGCTGGCAGAGCAGGGCCCCCAGGTGAGCCAGGGAGAGAGAGGGGCCCCTGGGGGATTTGCACTCTGCACGCCCTCAGAGGCCGGAGAGGCTGGCAGGGACGGGGCCCCCAGGTGAGCCCAGGAGAGAGAGAGAGGGGCCCCTGGGGGATTTGCACTCTGCACGCCCTCAGAGGCCGGAGAGGCTGGCAGGGATGGGGCCCTCAGGAGAGCCCGGGAGAGAGAGAGAGGGGCCCCTGGGGGATTTGCACTCTGCACGCCCTCAGAGGCCGGAGAGGCTGGCAGGGACGGGGCCCTCAGGTGAGTCCGGGAGAGAGAGAGAGGGGCCCTGGGGGATTTGCACTCTGCACGCCCTCAGAGGCCGGAGAGGCTGGCAGGGACGGGGCCCTCAGGTGAGCCCGGGAGAGAGAGAGAGGGGCCCCTGGGGGATTTGCACTCTGCACGCCCTCAGAGGCCAGAGAGGCTGGCAGGGACGGGGCCCCCAGGTGAGCCCGGGACAGAGAGTGGCCCCTGGGGGGATCTGCACTCTGCACGCCCTCAGAGGCTGGAGAGGCTGACAGAGCAGGGCCCCCAGGTGAGCCCAGGATAGAGAGGGGCCCTGGGGGTGGATCCTGCACTCTGCACGCCCTCAGAGGCCAGAGAGGCTGGAAGGGACGGGGCCCCCAGGTAAGCCCGGGAGAGAGAGGGGCCCCTGGGGGATTTGCACTCTGCACACCCTCAGAGGCCGGAGAGGCTGGCAGGGACGAGGCCCCCAGGTGAGCCCGGGAGAGAGAGGGGCCCCTGGGGGATTTGCACTCTGCACGCCCTCAGAGGCCGGAGAGGCTGGCAGGGACGGGGCCCCCAGGTAAGCCCGGGAGAGAGAGGGGCCCCTGGGGGATTTGCACTCTGCACGCCCTCAGAGGCCGGAGAGGCTGGCAGGGACGGGGCCCCCAGGTGAGCCCGGGAGAGAGAGAGAGGGGCCCCTGGGGGGGGTTCCTGCACTCTGCACGCCCTCAGAGGCCGGAGAGGCTGGCAGGGACGGGGCCCCCAGGTGAGCCCGGGAGAGAGAGTGGCCACTGGGGGATTTGCACTCTGCACGCCCTCAGAGGCCGGAGAGGCTGGCAGGGACGGGGCCCCCAGGTGAGCCCAGGAGAGAGAGGGGCCCCTGGGGGGATTTGCACTCTGCACGCCCTCAGAGGCCGGAGGGGCTGGCAGGGACGGGGCCCCCAGGTGAGCCCGGGAGAGAGAGGGGCCCCTGGGGTGATCTGCACTCTGCACGCCCTCAGAGGCCAGAGAGGCTGGCAGGGACGGGGCCCCAGGTGAGCCCGGGAGAGAGAGGGGCCCCTGTGGGTGGATCCTGCACTCTGCACGCCCTCAGAGGCGAGAGAGGCTGGCAGGGACGGGGCCCCTGGGGGGATCTGCACTCTGCACGCCCTCAGAGGCCGGAGAGGCTGGCAGGGACGGGGCCCCCAGGTGAGCCCGGGAGAGAGAGGGGCCCCTGGGGGATTTGCACTCTGCACGCCCTCAGAGGCCGGAGGGGCTGGCAGGGACGGGGCCCCCAGGTGAGCCCGGGAGAGAGAGGGGCCCCTGGGGTGATCTGCACTCTGCATGCCCTCAGAGGCCAGAGAGGCTGGCAGGGACGGGGCCCCAGGTGAGCCCGGGAGAGAGAGGGGCCCCTGGGGGTGGATCCTGCACTCTGCACGCCCTCAGAGGCGAGAGAGGCTGGCAGGGACGGGGCCCCCAAGTGAGCCCGGGAGAGAGAGGGGCCCCTGTGGGGATCTGCACTCTGCACGCCCTCAGAGGCCAGAGAGGCTGACAGAGCAGGGCCCCCAGGTGAACCAGGGAGAGAGAGGGGCCCCTGGGGGGATCTGCACTCTGCACACCCTCAGAGGCCGGCGAGGCTGGCAGGGCCGGGGCCCCCTGGTGAGCCCGGGAGAGAGAGGGGCCCCTGGGGGGGGTTCCTGCACTCTGCACGCACTCAGAGGCCGGAAAAGCTGACAGAGCAGGGCCCCCAGGTGAATCTGGGAAAGAGAGGGGCTCCTGGTGGATTTGCACTCTGCACGCCCTCAGAGGCCGGAGAGGCAGGGAGGGACGCGGCCCCTAGGTGAGCCCGGGAGAGAGAGGGGCCCCTGGGGGATTTGCACTCTGCACGCCCTCAGAGGCCGGCGAGGCTGGCAGGGACGGGGCCCCCAGGTGATCCCGGGAGAGAGAGGGGCCCCTGGGGGGATTTGCAATCTGCACGCCCTCAGAGGCCGGAGAGGCTGGCAGCTACGAGGCCCCCAGGTGATCCCGGGAGAGAGAGGGGCCCCTGGGGGGATTTGCAATCTGCACGCCCTCAGAGGCCGGAGAGGCTGGCAGCTACGAGGCCCCCAGGTGAGCCTTGGAGAGAGAAGGGCCCCTGGGGGGATCTGCACTCTGCACACCCTCAGAGGCCAGAGAGGCTGGCAGGGACGGGGCCCCCAGGTGAGCCCGGGAGAGAGAGGGGCCCCTGGGGGGATCTGCACTCTGCACACCCTCAGAGGCCAGAGAGGCTGGCAGGGACGGGGCCCCCAGGTGAGCCTTGGAGAGAGAAGGGCCCCTGGGGGGATCTGCACTCTGCACACCCTCAGAGGCCAGAGAGGCTGGCAGGGACGGGGCCCCCAGGTGAGCCCAGGGGAGAGAGGGGCCCCTGGGGGGATTTGCACTCTGCACGCCCTCAGAGGCCGGAGAGGCTGGCAGGGAAGGGGCCCCCAGGTCAGTCTGGGAAAGAGAGGTGCCCCTGGGGGGATCTGCACTCTGCACGCCCTCAGAGGCCGGAGAGGCTGGCAGAGCAGGGCCCCCAGGTGAGCCAGGGAGAGAGAGGGGCCGCTGGGGGATTTGCACTCTGCACGCCCTCAGAGGCCGGAGAGGCTGGCAGGGACGGGGCCCCCAGGTGAGCCCAGGAGAGAGAGAGAGGGGCCCCTGGGGGATTTGCACTCTGCACGCCCTCAGAGGCCGGAGAGGCTGGCAGGGATGGGGCCCTCAGGTGAGCCCGGGAGAGAGAGAGAGGGGCCCCTGGGGGATTTGCACTCTGCACGCCCTCAGAGGCCGGAGAGGCTGGCAGGGACGGGGCCCCCAGGTGAGCCTGGGAGAGAGAGGGGCCCCTGGGGGGGGTTCCTGCACTCTGCACACCCTCAGAGGCCAGAGAGGCTGGCAGGGACGGGGCCCCCAGGTGAGCCCGGGAGAGAGAGGGGCCCCTGGGGGGGGTTCCTGCACTCTGCACGCCCTCAGAGGCCGGAGAGGCTGGCAGGGACGGGGCCCCCAGGTGAGTCTGGGAAAGAGAGAGGCCCCTGGGGGGTGGATCCTGCACTCTGCACGCCCTCAGAGGCCGGCGAGGCTGGCAGGGACGGGGCACCCAGGTGAGCCCAGGGGAGAGAGGGGCCCCTGGGGGGATTTGCACTCTGCACACCCTCAGAGGCCGGAGAGGCTGGCAGGGACGGGGCCCTCAGGTGAGCCCGGGAGAGAGAGAGAGGGGCCCCTGGGGGATTTGCACTCTGCACGCCCTCAGAGGCCGGAGAGGCTGGCAGGGACGGGGCCCCCAAGTGAGCCCGGGAGAGAGAGAGAGGGGCCCCTGGGGGGATTTGCACTCTGCACACCCTCAGAGGCCGGAGAGGCTGGCAGGGACGGGGCCCCCAGGTGAGCCCTGGAGAGAGAGAGAGGGGCCCCTGGGGGATTTGCACTCTGCACGCCCTCAGAGGCCGGAGAGGCTGGCAGGGACGAGGCCCCCAGGTGAGCCCAGGAGAGAGAGAGAGGGGCCCCTGGGGGGATTTGCACTCTGCACACCCTCAGAGGCCGGAGAGGCTGGCAGGGAAGGGGCCCCCAGGTCAGTCTGGGAAAGAGAGGGGCCCCTGGGTGATTTGCACTCTGCACGCCCTCAGAGGCCGGAGAGGCTGGCAGGGACGGGGCCCCCAGGTGAGCCCAGGAGAGAGAGAGAGGGGCCCCTGGGGGATTTGCACTCTGCACGCCCTCAGAGGCCGGAGAGGCTGGCAGGGACGGGGCCCCCAGGTGAGCCCAGGAGAGAGAGAGAGGGGCCCCTGGGGGATTTGCACTCTGCACGCCCTCAGAGGCCAGAGAGGCTGGCAGGGACGGGGCCCCCAGGTGAGCCCGGGACAGAGAGGGGCCCCTGGGGGATCTGCACTCTGCACGCCCTTAGAGGCCGGAGAGGCTGACAGAGCAGGGCCCCCAGGTGAGCCCAGGAGAGAGAGGGGCCCCTGGGGGGGGTTCCTGCACTCTGCACGCCCTCAGAGGCCAGAGAGGCTGGCAGGGACGGGGCTCCCAGGTGAGCCCGGGACAGAGAGGGGCCCCTGGGGGATCTGCACTCTGCACGCCCTCAGAGGCCGGAGAGGCTGACAGAGCAGGGCCCCCAGGTGAGCCCAGGAGAGAGAGGGGCCCCTGGGGGGGGTTCCTGCACTCTGCACGCCCTCAGAGGCCAGAGAGGCTGGCAGGGACGGGGCCCCCAGGTAAGCCCGGGAGAGAGAGGGGCCCCTGGCGGTGGATCCTGCACTCTGCACGCCCGGAGAGGCCGGAGAGGCTGGCAGGGACGAGGCCCCCAGGTGAGCCCGGGAGAGAGAGGGGCCCCTGGGGGATTTGCACTCTGCACGCCCTCAGAGGCCGGAGAGGCTGGCAGGGACGGGGCCCCCAGGTAAGCCCGGAAGAGAGAGGGGCCCCTGGGGGATTTGCACTCTGCACGCCCTCAGAGGCCGGAGAGGCAGGCAGGGAGGGGGCCCCCAGGTGAGCCCGGGAGAGAGAGAGAGGGGCCCCTGGGGGATTTGCACTCTGCACGCCCTCAGAGGCCGGAGAGGCTGGCAGGGACGGGCCCCCAGGTGAGCCCGGGAGAGAGAGAGAGGGGCCCCTGGGGGATTTGCACTCTGCACGCCCTCAGAGGCCGGAGAGGCTGGCAGGGGAAGGGACCCCAGGTGAGTCTTGGAAAGAGAGGGGCCCCTGGGGGGTGGATGCTGCACTCTGCACGCCCCCAGAGGCCGGCGAGGCTGGCAGGGACGGGGCCCCCAGGTGAGCCCGGGAGAGAGAGGGGCCCCTGGGGTGGGGGGATCCTAATAATAATAATAATAATCATAATCATAATCATAATAATATTGCTTTCCCTGGCCACTCTGGGCGGCTCCCAACAGAATATTAAAAGCACTCTCCAAATCACAGCCACAACATGCATTTCAAGCATTTTGGGAGCTCTAAATTGCAGGTCAAACACCTGGCGGGTGGCCCAGGCCATTTTGGCCTCTGTTGTCCAGGGCGCCGGAGCCGCGGGACGTCGGGAAAAGGGGGAAGCCCTTCTAGGTGCCTCCAAGGGAATGAGGAAAAGGACGAGGTCTCTGGGAGGCTTCCTGGGTTATGTGGGTTTATTAGTATAATAATTGGTTCTTCTGAGTTGATGAGCAGGCCAGGAGGAAGGTTGCGCAGGGCAGCCTGGGAAGGGCGAGGGAAAGGCTGGGAGGAAAAGCCTTCTCTCTTTTTCCATCGCTCTGCCCCTCCATCAAGTTTAAATGGAAGAATCCAAATACGCCTAGAGAAAAAGAAAATGATAGGAAACAGGATCCTTGTTTGTGAGAAGAAGGGGCAGCAAAGCATGCTAGGAAGAAGGACGTGAGGGAAATGAAACCTAATAAGGGATAATTTACCAATAAAGCTAATAAGTGAAACCTAACCAAAGACAATTTGGGATTAATTTATTTAGTTATACATTGGAAAATGAGTAAATTTCAATTATAGGACACAGGATCTTTGTTTGTGAGAAGATGGGGCAGCAAAGCATGCTGGGAAGAAGGACCTGAGGGAAATGAAATGAAACCTAATAGAGGTTAATTTATCCATGAAGCTAATAAGCGAAGCCAAACATAAGACTCATTGAGATTGAATTATTTGGTTATACAGAGAGAGGGGCCCCTGGGGGGTGGATCCTGCACTCTGCACGCCCTCAGAGGCCGGAGAGGCTGGCAGGGACGGGCCCCCAGGTGAGCCCGGGAGAGAGAGCGGCCCCTGGGGGATTTGCACTCTGCAAAAAATGCATCATTTCTTTAAATATAAAGACAGAAATAAATGAAGCTCTAAATTCATCGGATGATGACGTGTGCCACAAACTGGGAAGCAGGCAGAGGGGCTTCTCGGTGGTGGCGCCTGCCCTGTGGAACGCCCTCCCCGCCTCCTTTCACAATGACTCACCCAGATTGGCGCCTGCCTCGCCTGCCTCGCCCGCCCCTAACCCGATCCCTAACCCTGGCCAGTGCAATAAAATTCACTGGATCCCAGTCACGGCTTGGCTAAGCTCAGTTGCTACTTCCTAAAATCCAGGCTAAGAAGGAACACAATCTCTTTCAGAGATGGAGAATAAACAGCATGGGTGAGTAGCTGTGTTTCCTTTATGCACTTCTGGACATCATGAACATGGACTATTTTAAGAATCAGATGTCCCCTTCATTTCTGGTTGTCAGGTGCTCCTTTGTGTTCAGATCAGGCCTCAGCACAATAATGTAGCACTTGGGAAGGAAGATGCAGCCCAGAAGCCCAGCGCTGGAGGCCAACATAGAGAAGATCTGCACGGCCACCATGTACTTGCCCTTGGTGCTCAGGTAGGTGGGCACAAAAGACACCCAAACACTGCAGAAGACCAGCATGCTGAAGGTGATCAGCTTGGCTTCGTTGAAGGAGCCAGGCAGCTTCCTGGATAGGAAAGCCACCGTGAAGCAGGTGGCAGCCAAGAAGCCCAGGTAGCCGAGGGCAACGTAGAACATGGCCACAGACCCTTCGTTGCATTGCAGGATGATCTCTTCCACCTGGGAGCGCATGTCGGGCTCTGGGAATGGGGGAGAAGAGCCCAGCCAGATGGTGCAGATGAGAACTTGCCCCCCAGAACAGGAGATGACAATGGAGTTGGCCAGACTCTGGCCCAGCCATCTCCTCAGCCTGTTCCCGGGCTTTGTGGCCAGGAAGGCCAGCACCACCGTGATGGTCTTTGCCAAGACAGAAGAAACAGCAACTGAGAAGATGATGCTGAAGGCCGTTTGTCGGAGAAGGCAGGTCTCTTTCCTTGGGCGCCCGATAAGAGGAAGGAGGACCAAAAGGAAAGCAGGAGGGAGACGAGGAGGATGCAACAAAGAGGAAGGTGCAACAAAGAGGAACAGTTAGGAGTATTTGTGGGTATGTGATGCACTCATGGAATGAATTCAAACGGATCTCTGGAATGCAGCCTTTGAATCCCTCTTCAGGGTCCTTTCTGTCGGGAAATCAAGCCCATATCAGGAGAAACTGGCAACTCTCCAAGGCACCCGGCATGATTCCCTGTTGACCTCCCTGGCTGCATTCCCCAGCAGGCGCAGGCAAGGTCTCGATCGGCGATTCTTCTCAAACGTGAGAAGAACACCCCCCCTCTTTCCTGCCCCCTGGCAGGGGAAAGAGATAGACAGAAACGTATTTACATGCCTTTATTTCTGTCTTTGCAGCGTTACAAAAAACATGACTGCTGTCTTCAAACTATAGCTGTGTAGAGACAAAACACTTCCTGTACTTCCAGGACAGGAATAAACGGAAGAGCTCATATTACACTCTGAGCTAATTCCGGTGCTTCGCACTGTGAGTTGACTGTCCCTCTGTTTCCCACGGACAGTCCCAACATTCCCATCATGTTTACTTTTCAAGCTAGCACTTTGCAGCTGCATTGCATCCATATCGTAACAGTTTCTACCCCCCACTGACCATTGGGGTGACCAGAATATCTTTTTCTTCGTAATTCGTCAGGACAACTGAGGTTTGCGCCACAGAACTCTGTTTCCTCTTCTCCGTTTACCTGCTTCCCTGCTTAATAAATCTTCAAAGAAAATGGCAATGGAGTCTGAAATGTGATTTCCCAAATTTCAGGATTCTGATAATCTCTCAACCACTAATTAAGATAAATTTAATACGAGTCTCCCAAGATGGCGTCGTTAGAAGAAGCATTGATTTGAGCTCCGTGTTAGTTGTGCGGTTTTTATTAGGTTATATTAGTTTTTACTAGTTTTATCAGCTTTTTTATTACCTTCATCAGCATTTTTATTATTTTTACAAAAAAAGGATCTCTGCAGCGGCTGGGAAACACTTCAGTGACAGGCAGGCTGAGTTAAGCCAAAGACATATTAAGAAAAACTGCTCGGAAAGCCCTATGGGAACTCCCGTTCGTGTGTCGCCGCTCTCTACTCTAATTGTTTTAAGTGATAAGGAAGATTAACAGCTGAAGGAAACCTGCTGTGAACTTCTACTGCAGCCGAGTTCGGAATCCAGACCAAGCTCGAAGCTGCATGACGAGAAACTCCCCTGTTCAAGGTGAGGCCTTTGTGAGTTTCCCTTTCATCTGAGAGTTTCCCTTTCATCTGAGACCGAACTGCGGTGGGCCCTGCGATAAGCTTTGAAGAAGAATCTTATATTAGTCTTAGTCCTGGTGGGAGTAGGACTTCAAAGGAATGGTCTGTGTTGCTTACTGGTAGTCTCCTTGTAGATCTAAATAGACCTAAATTGCCGGCCTGTGAGGGTGAGGGTGAAGACGCCGACTTTCATATGAACAGGCAGCGAAATATACCCCCATTGCAAGTGCTGGCTGGCTAGAAGGAAATATTTATCACCTGAGTTGACGTTGAAATACTATCCCCCCTCTTCTCGATATCTGAACCATGGGATATGGGAAACGTCTTAGAGATCCCGAGGAGATGGTCCCCGCTCCCTTTCCGAGATCAAAGCAAATAAGGGTCGAACCATGTCACTTTAAAGAAGGGAGTAATCTACTGGATTGTTCCTACATGGTAGAAACGCAGAACCGTTTCAACCCACTGATTGACTGCGCGTCAGCCCTTAAAGACGAAGAGCGAATAATTCCACAAACAACAAGCGATGTGGCCAACAGTAAGAGTGTAGTCTCTCCTCAGAAGGAGGAACTGGTCCTTGGCATGGCCAATCATATGACATTTGAACAGTCCCATTTAATAATCAAAACCTTGCACTGTATATTCAAAAGACTAGATGATCTTTCGTCCCAGCTGCACAGCCTCCAACAAAAGCTAGTTACTACTTCCCCAGCGTCAGCCGGTGTTAAGTCCCTTGAAGAGAGGAAGGGGACGAGGAGTTTGTCCTTAAATAACAAGCGTACTGACAAATTTAAATACAACCTTAACCTTCAATTAGGTCATCAATCCTTGATCTTAACACCAAGGAAAGTGAGCCTAACTATACAAAATGGGGACCCAAGATGGAGAACTCTGGGGGGTGCCAAGGATCTCTTAAAGGTGCTTTTAAATATGGAGGCAACACAAATTGACCTCTGTGCAGTCCTCCCCCTTGTCCATCATCATAAATCTCAGAGAGTCCTGCTTGCGTTCCAATCCACAAAAATTCCCACTATCATACTACGCAAGAAAGCATTTTTGTTTCGCTGTGGGATAGTACCAACGAGAGCTTTTATAGACTCTACGCCTAAACCCCTACTGTTGGAGGCAATAACCAAAGAGGGCTCAAAATCTGCTAAACCTGATCCACCAGTGGTCACCGGAGGGGGTGTTCTACTCCAGGAGAAGAGCTATGTAGCCTCCTCTCCCCTAGCAAAGGACAATGACCATCCGGAAAGTGGCCTGACACCACCAGAAGAGATCGAACTCATTGCCTCCTTTGCAGATTTACCAGTGGTGGAACAAAAAGAAATTATTAAAAGACTGGAATCGCTTAAAACCCAACTTATTTCTTTATTTTAAACAATAATCAAAAATTATATAATGCTTTGTATCTTCCCTTTACACGTTCCCTCTCACTTATTTCTTCCCACCCCTTTTTATTTTCTGCCTTTCCTTTCAAAGTCTTCCCTTAATACCTTCCCCCCTCCCTTAAATCCCTCCTTTATAGGCTTATCACCTAAGAAAACAGTTCAACAATATAATACAGAATTATACATAAAAAGTAAATAGAACATTGCAGGACCATCAGCAAGCTGGGGGGGGGGGAAGGAAACTCAGTTTCCTTCTCATTGTAGTTTCTTTGACCCCCAGAAGGTCTCGCTGTCTCTTTTCTCAGTTCTTTCTTTAGCTGTCCCTTCTTCTTGCTCGCTTGCTTTCCTCCTTTCCTTCCTCCTCCTTTGGGCGTGGGCAGCGTGGCGCTGTCGTTCTCTCGCACTTCTCGCAGATGCTGTCGTTCTCTCGCACTTCTCCTTCGCCGTCCACCCTTTACCCGCTGTCTTCTCTGTTCCGCTCCATAATCTCAAAAGGTGACAGGCTCTAGGACTGGGGCTGGCCGTGTGGGACGCCGGCGTAAGATTAAGACCTGTGCAAGGACAACAAAAAGGAAATGTCCCTTAGGGACTCGCGCGCCTCCAGGTGCTACTTCCCCAGCCACCACTGGCGGAGGAAGGTGGGGTGCGGGGGGGGGGGTATTGCCCCAAGTGTCATCCCTTGGGGGGAGGGCTGACAAAATCCCCCCGGGCGTAGGGCCACGAGAGTTTGGGTTTCTCGCCCCGCTTTCCTCCGCGTTCTGATCTTTCCTCTCCAGTTCAGCCCACAAGGATTAAGACCTGTGCAAGGACAATAAAAAGGAAATGTCCCTTAGGGACTCACGCGCCTCCAGGTGCTACTTCCCCTGCCACCATTGGCGGAGGAAGGTGGGGTGCGGGGGGGGGGGGTATTGCCCCGAGTGTCATCCCTTGGGGGGGGCTGACAAAATCCCCCCGGGCGGATCGGTGCAAGTCTCCCAACTCCTCCTCACCTTGGTTCGGGGTGGACACAGCTGCGATGCTGCCGCATCCAGCGCCTGAGCCGCGTGCAGAGTGGCCTCCGTTCTGCCTGCGCCCCGCTGCTGGCTCTTGTACTGGGTTGCCCCGGTGGCACTGGTGGTGCTGGCGGCGGCGCTCTTCTGAAGATCTTGCGAATCCGGGAGATGATGGAAGCCAGGCAACTGGGGGTCTTCAGGGGCCTCTCTTCCTCGCAGTCCTGTGAGAAAAGTAAACAATTCACCTCCAGATTCTGGGAAAATGCCACAATCTTTAATAAATCAATCAATCAATTGGTTGATTAATTAAACCCTGAAGCTCTCAGGGCGGCTTACAGGATAAAAATACAAAATAAAAACACAACATATGTATTAAAAACAAAAACGAAGTCATAAGCCAACCTCCCAATCCACAAGCATGTTGAAAAGGCCATGCATTGTTCAATTAGCCAAAGGCTGGTTCTAGAGCAGAACTTTCCATGTTGGTGACACACTTTGGAGACATGCCTCATTTCGCAACATAGGGATTCAGTTCAACTAGCCCTTTTCCAGCCCTGGGAGGAGCACAAAGGTTCTGCGACACACAGTTTGGAAAGCTCTGTTCTAGAGAAACGTCTTTGCTTGGTACCTAAAGATACATAATGAAGGTGCCAGATGAGCCTCCCTGGAGAGAGCATTCCCCAAGTGGGAGCCACCACAGAAAAGGCCCCTTCTTGTGTTGCTGCCCTCCAGACCGTTTGTGAAGGTGCCACACGAAGAAGGGCCTGTGTGGTGGCAGGCTGTCATAATCCCTCCTTTTCTGTTTGGGGGCGAGGCGTTATATGAAAGGGTTGTAGTCAGGAGGGAACACTCCTCTCCCAAGTTCTCATGTGGCCGGCCTTGGAGAGATCTGAACGAGACACAAAACCAAGAACAAGCGGATGGGGGGAAGGTATAGGAGGCAGGAAAACCCCAGAGAGAACCGGCTTTGCAAAGTGCCAACATGGTTTTATTATCGCCAAACCCACTTTGCAATTACTAACTTCATTTGGCAGGAGCCACCTGGAAACGCATTCAAAAGAGTTATCTTACAAAACAAATACCAAACGAAAAGCAACCCAGGAGAATTATCTCCACCCCCATCGTTCTGCCCGGACACTGAGATCCAGCGCTGAGGGCCTTCTGGCAGTTCCCCACTGCGATAAGCCAAGTTACAGGGAACCAGGCAGAGGGCCTTCTCGGTAGTGGCACCCGCCCAGTGGAATGCCCTCCCGCCAGATGTCAAAGAAATAAACAACTATCTGACTTTTAGAAGACATCTGAAGACAGCCCTGTTCAGGGAAGCTTTTCATATGTCATGAATGAATGTTTCGTCTGACCTCAATTACGCTTGCCTCCAGGTGTTCTCCAGGTGGGGGGCACGCCAAATCAAGGTCCTCCCTGTCCTCTTTGTCCTCCCCGTCCTCCTCTGGGGGGCTCCCTGATTCTTCTTGTGGCTCTTCCTCCTTGATAGCCACTTCAGAGGCTGACTGCTGCTAGAGACAGGACCCCAGAGGTGGTGGTGGGGAGAGGGGAGAAAGAGAGCAGCCCAAAATGAGAGAAGAACCCACATTGAGTCGCTAGCCAGGGAAGCCCTACAGCCCTGGCACCATGGGGGGGGGCTGGTCCATCAGGACAAGTGGGGCAGCAAGCATACCCTTAGCAGCCCCCTGCCTGCCTGCCTGCCCCCTTGCTCCTGACCAGTCCAGAAGGTGGCCTGACCAGCCGGCCGGCTTCCTCCTCCTCCTCCTCCCCGGCCTCAGGGTTGCCCAGCTCAGCAGGGCTTCCCTCCTGCTCTGTCTGCTACGTACCTCATTGAGGGAGTCCCAAAGGGAATCCAGGGAGGACAGGGAGGAAACACTGGAAAATGGTGACATACTTGGAACCTGCAAGGAAAGATGCAAAAAACGAGCAATTAAAAAACCAAACCAAACATTAAAACTCAAAGCACCCCTAACTGAAACAACAGTTTCATCCTGCGGCCACTTAGGCCACGGCCACTTACCCAGTCAGGACTGAGGAGATCCAGCCGTCTTGCGGTCTCCTCCTCGCCGTTTCCTTCATCCTCCTTTACATGGGAAATGTCCTCCTCGATGGCTGACTGCTGGCAGAGACCCAGTGGTGGTGGCAGGGAGAAAGGAGAAAGAGAGCAGCCCAAAATGAGACAGGAACCCACACTAAGTCGCTAGCCAGGGAAGCCCTACAGCCCTGGCGCCATGGGGGGCTGGTCCATCAGGACAAGTGGGGCAGCAAGCACACCCTTAGCAGCCCCCTGCCTGCCTGCCCCCTTGCTCCTGACCAGTCCAGAAGGTGGCCTGACCGGCCGGCTGGCCGGCTTCCTCCTCCTCCTCCTCCCCAGCCTCAGGGTTGCCCAGCTCAGCATGGCTTCCCTCCTGCTCTGTCTGCTACGTACCTCATTGAGGGAGTCCCAAAGGGAATCCAGGGAGGACAGGGAGGAAACACTGGAAAAGGGTGACATACTTGGAACCTGCAAGGAAAGATGCAAAAAACGAGCAATTAAAAAACCAAACCAAACATTAAAACTCAAGGCACCCCTAACTGAAACAACAGTTTCATCCTGCGGTTGATATGCCCCCCTCCCCTTCTGCCTATCACCGCTTAGGCCACGGCCACCTACCCAGTCAGGACTGAGGAGATCCAGCCGTCTTGCGGACTCCTCCTCGCCTTTTCCTTCATCCTCCTTTTCATGGAAAATGTCCTCCTCGATGGCTGACTGCTGGCAGAGACCCAGTGGTGGTGGCAGGCAGAAAGGAGAAAGAGAGCAGCCCAAAATGTTTATTGCTTTTAAACATTACAAAGAAGAAGAAAAAGAAGAGAAGAAAAAAACCCCCAATACAATACAATATATAAACAATACACAACACAACACTAACACAATAAACTAAACATAACCAAACAAAAACATTTTAAAACACACTTCTTACCATACCAATATCTTAACTTTCATTCCCTTGTTTCATCAACCTCCTCACACCTCCCTTTTTGTATTCCACTTCTGTTAATTATTTCAGCAAATCCTTTCCATCTTCCTCTATTTCTGTCATATAATTGTCTTAACATATTTTAACCTTATTTTCCCTTTAATACTCTAATAATCTATCTATACTTAATTCCTTATAACATTTCTACTAAAGCCGTATAACTTCATTCCAACATTTTTCAAACACTCATTAATTTTACATTATTTCTATAAATAGTCTTTAAACTTTTTCCAATCTTCTTCCACCGTCTCTTCTCCCTGGTCTCGGATTCTGCCAGTCCATTCCGCCAATTCCATATAGTCCACCAACCTGGTGATCTTCTGTCCGATGCTCTTAACTCTTTTCCAAGTCCCTTCTGCGGGTCTTCTTCGTACTTATACAAGAACTTTACTTTGTCTTCTACTGATCTTATTTTTGTTTTCCTTCCTTTGAGGCTGAAGAGTAGGTCTTGGGGAAACTCCCACCTAAAGATAATTTTATTCCATCTCGACAGGGTAACCAAATCTCCATAGTTAAACCTAAGATCCAAAAGGTATTTCAGGACGTCTTTCAAAATTTCCACTCTTGACTGTTGTTCTTCTAAGTTCTTCTGGTAAAGTCTGAAAACCCTCACAATTTTAGTCTCTTCTTGGCCCAATTCCAGGTCCCAAAAATCAGCAGATTCCTGAGTAAGAAAGTCCATCAAAACTTCCCTCTCCAGTTCAGGCAGGGCTCTGATCCTCAAAGTCTGTTTTCCTTTAGATTCAATCATAACAGGCATCAACTTATGATCATCAAATTGCATGTATGAGGCTGGGACTCTTTCTCTCTCCAATTGTGTTACTTTAGGTTCAACGGCAACAGCTTTCTCCCTAGCCTTCTCCGCAGTTTGCCAAGTCAAAGTAGATTCCTGTGTCAATTTCTGGATAGTTTCTGTATTGGTATTCACCTTTTGTCCCAAAAAATCCACCTTCTTGTGAAGCTGTTCCAATGAATCCTTTATCTTACATAATACAGCCACTAAGGCCTCTTCTGTCGACATTCTTAACCGATTCAAGGTCATTCCCAAAGTCTCACAGCCTTATCTTGCAGCTGGAAATTCCCCCAGCTCAGCTCTTGTCATAGTTTCAAAGGCTTCCTCTAGAGCGAAACAGTTTCTATTTGTATCAATCCTTTTAAGCACAGTTCAAACAATAAAGTTAGTTTCAATTTTCAGTTACTTTTACTCCTTTTTAAGAGCAGACGGAGAGAATAGAAACAATGTATCTCTCTTATTTAGCTAGCTGTCAGCGAATGTTCTATTCACTGTCAACGACCAATCCAAAAACGTCAGTCTTACTAGCAGCCCGTTTCCAGGTTCGGAGCGGTGGTATTTTGACTTTCTTCACTCTCTCCTGCAGGCACACACAATCCAAAACTTCCCCCCTCTTCTCCTGCTTCCAAGGGGGGTTTGATGTTTTCTACCGATGGAAATTTAGTCCTGTACAATAGGCTTTCCAAGACTTTAGCTTACAGTCTCTTTGCTGTGATCTATTTACAAAAGGGGAAGGCGGACTTCCTGTTTTGAACCTCCCCGTTTCGGTGTCAAATTAAGACGTTTAAAAATCCAATTCTCCGCTCTACTCACGGGTAGTTGCTTTAACATCAAATTGTCCACAGGAAAACGTCAGCGCTCTCCGGCAACAGCTATGCGGCTTTGCTCCGTGGAAGAAGCAGTCAATTCGAAGCACCGTGACACTCACCCCACGTTGCTCCGGAACCCCGAAACCGGGTTTCCCCACGAGTGGGGGAGGCGCAAAAGGTGCCAGCCGAATCCCAGGTTCACAGGCTTCACCCGCCGGTGATTTTTAGTGGGTCTCCGCCTTCGCCATGGCGGCCAGACCCAGATTTCCACGAGGCAAATGCCTCCCGATCAGAGGAATTCAGCCATTGCCGGAGGCGCCAACCCGGAAGTCCGAGAGCAGCCCAAAATGAGACAGGAACCCAGAAGGCAAACTCTCCTGCCCACATTGAGTAGCTAGCCAGGGAAGACCTACAGCCCTGGTGCCATGGGGGGCTGGTCCATCAGGACGAGTGGGGCAGCAAGCACAGCACATTAACTCTCAAGGCACCCATAATTGAAACAACAGAACAGCGGCATAGCCAGCCGCTCGGGTGCCCAGTTCAACGCGGGGGTCCTGCAGGTGGGGGGCGCTACCTGGAGCCTATCTGCTGCCTCCCCCTCAGCTGTAGGGCGGCTGAGGGAGAGGCAGAGGGCAGACGCAAGCCCCACGCTGGTGTTTCAGGCAGCGCCCAGCCTGCAGGGGCCCACGCCACCATGTCACTCCCAGGAGAGACGCTAGGATCAGGCACTCTACAGCCCCCCCCCCCCGGTAAGTGCCAGCCCCCACGGTGTGGCGCCCAGTGCCAGCCGCGTTTTTTGACTCAACTAAAAGGTTTGGTGAGCCCAATTTTTATTTTTATTTTAAACTCGGCTTTTTGTCCTTTTGCCACCCCCCTCAGTGATGACACCTGGGGTGGCCCCCAACCCCCCACCCTCCTTTCTCTGCAACTGCAACAGAATAAAAGGACTCCAAACTCCCTTAGCAGTTTCCTGCTGGTCCCCTCACCATTTTCCCAGGCGTCAATCTTCTCACTTTGCGGTTGCAGATAAGGCACCCAAAGGCTGCTGATCAAGGCAGGGGTTGGCTTCAACTGCCAAGTGAGGTTGGGATTCTGAGCCGATGTCACAGCCAGGTTCCGATCAGTCCATTTCCTCCAAGGCGGGGGGGGGGACCTGCTTTCCCTGAGGGTGACCGCTGAACACACCACCCAAGAGAAAAAGAAGGAGAAAAGGAGAGAAATCTTTTAATTCTGTAGCAAGAAAGAATGAGTGCCAGGAGTTTTCTTTTCCCTGCACTCCTCCATTGCAACACCTATTATTATTATTATTATTATTATTATTATTATTATTATTATTGATTTAATGAACACTCATATCGGAGTACATTGTAAATTGATAGCCATAGTCTTTATATACTAACATTTTATGTTCTTCCACATCCATTTAATGCTCCTAAACCCTTCTTTTAGATTCTGTTAGCTTCTTTTAGACTTTTATATATACTTTGTGTTTAATACTTTTTAGCTGTCCAAAACGTTTTACAGACTGTAAATGATTGTACCTCACCCTACTGATGCTGGTCTACTAAGGTAATAAAGATCTGATTGATTGAAATGAAATATCCTAGTAATGCAGTGATCGCACACTAATGTAATGTATTCCTCTCCCCCCAAATTCATACTTCATTACTCATTAATATTAGTAATAATAATGAAATAAGTCCGGCCAGAGGCTCCTCCCAGCTTTGCCTGGACCCTTCCAGTGGGCGTGACCACTCCCCACTAAGCCCCGCCCACCTCTTGCCTTCCCCAGCTCCACTCTCCCCGCCTCCTTTCACAATGGCTCGCCCGGATTGGCGTAGGCAGCCTGCCACTCTCGCGAGCACAGGAGCCTCCCCTCCCCTCCCTTCCCGCTTGCCTCGCCCGCCCCGCCCTTCACCCTTGCCCCGCGCTGATTGGCCAAGACGGGGGGCCTGTAAGGGGCGTGGCCTGGCGGAGGGAGGCGGAGCGAGGGCGCCAGAAGCAGCTGGAGGAAGGAGGCAGCTGAAGGGGGGGGCTGAGTCCTCAGCGTGGTCGGCAGCGGGAGGCGCATGGGGGAAATGGGGGGGGGGAGTAACAGAGTTGGACCCCCCTTTTAAAGACAAACAGAACCCCTCCAGCACCAGAATTCAAAAGCATCCATTCTTCTGGATGGTCCACCTCTCACTTCCATCCATCACTCCTGGGAAAACCACGGCTTTAACTATATGGACCCTTGTTGGCAAGGTGATGTCTCTGCTTTTAAAGATGCTGTCCAGGTTTGTCATTGCTTTTCTCCCAAGAAGCAGGCGTCTCTAAATTTCGTGGCTGCTGTCACCATCTGCAGTGATCATGGAGCCCAAGCAAGTGAAATCTCTCCCTGCCTCCATTTCTTCCCCTTCTATTTGCCAGGAGGTGAGGGGACCAGTGGCCAGGATCTTCGTTTTTTGGATGTTGAGCTTCAGACCAATAGCTTAGGGGACTTAAAGTCTGTGGCTCTGACCCCTCCCCATTTTAACGGCCCCTTCCAGCTGAGGGGAGGGGGCGGCTTGCTTCCTGGCCTCCCCTCCCCTCTGGGTTGAATTTGGGGCTGATGCCCTTGCTGATCCATGGGGGGGGGGCTTATAAATGTGACTCTCCCCCCATTCTGAAATCAGGGAGGTTGTAACCGGAGGAAAGAACAGAGGACTGACTTCGCCGGTGGCGCCCTGAATTTTGATCCTGTGTTTTGTTCGCCGACTCTTTGTTGTTGTTTTTTAAAGATATTTATTGGAGTTTCAAAAAGGTTACAAAATAAGGAAAAAAGAGAAAAAAGAGAAAAAATACAAAGTACAAACAATTAAAAACAAATCAATCTTTTCATGTCTTGTCTTTCATTTGCTTGTTTCCTTGACCTCCTCACACCTCCCTTTTTTGTATTCCAATTCAGTTAGTTAATCCAGCAAATCCTTTCCTTCCTTGTTTTTATCTTCATCCTTTACCTTAATGTATTATAGCTTTGTATTCTCACCTAGTAACAATCCATTTTTACATATTCCTTTATAACATTACTGCTAAAAGCACTTAACTTCATTCCGACATCATTCTAACATTCATTAATTTGGCAGTATTTATGTAAGTAGTCTTTAAATTTCTTCCAATCTTCTTCCCCCGACTCTTCTCCCTGGTCTCGGATTCTTTCGCCGACTCTTTGCACGTGTTGCAGACCTGCACGTCTGTAGCTCAACCCCGTGCAGCGCAGCGTACAGCGATCCCCTTCGTTTCCTCCTTGCCCCCATTCATCAAGGGCTTGACCAATCCCCAAGCGCCCTTCCTGACAGAGCCCTCTTTCCTTTGCCAATCCGAAGCGCGGGATCAGGAGAGGTTGCGAAACATCGCCCTCTAGCGACGACTGCGCTGGTACTGCAGCTGCCCAAGCAGGGAAGGGCGAAGAAGCCATGGACACCCACGGGCTGCATTGGAGCGACCCTCCATTGAGGAGGAATCTGGAGAAAGAAATCAGCAGAAATCCTTCCCGGGACGGGTTGGCATCCTGCCAAGGCTGCTTCTTCAGGGGGAAGGTGGCCATCCGAGGAGGGGCTTGGGGCTGAGCCTGGCATTGCCCTCATCTCTGAAGCTTATGCTCACGTCCCCACCTGCCCTATGGCATAAGGGTCAAGCCCTCCAGCCGGACACCAACCCATCCCGGAAACCATGTCCTCCCGGTCTCCGTGTATTGGAAAGAGAAAGGTCTGGAGGGTCAGAGATGCCTTACATTTGGGATGGACACGGCATCCGTTTTCACCCCAGTACCACACCTGTTCTATGACATGTTCACGACATGTGTGTGATGCTTCCCACAAGGTGTGGGGGGTAACCTGGAGAAACTTGTTCAAAGGAGGAGCCCCCCTTGTTCGGGGCTTCTCTCTGCATCTTCTATGCTGGATTCGCGAGTCATTGTTATCGGAAAGTTTTTCCTGATGTTGGTTTGGAATCTCCTTTCTTGTAACTTTACAATAATGTTCTGACTTTATATACATACAGTGGTACCTCGGGTTACAGACGCTTCAGGTTACAGACTCCCCTAACCCAGAAATAGTACCTCGGGTTAAGAACTTTGCTTCAGGATGAGAACAGAAATCACGTGGCAGCAGCGAGGCGGCAGCAGGAGGCCCCATTAGCTAAAATGGTACCTCAGGTTAAGAACAATTTCAGGTTAAGAACAGAATTTGTATCTATAAACCAATAGCAAGAGATTCAGATGACGTTAAAGAATGAGTTTATCAATCAGGTACCAATCAGAACAAAGTGAATGGTCAGAAATAACATCTCAACTGCGAAAAGAATAATGGTTGGTGTAAACCCGAAACCAAGTTAATAATTGCATTTCAATGGGTCTGCTTTAGGTTTCATTGCAATCAAGGCGATGAGATGATGATGATGATAATAATAATAATAATAATAATAATAATAATAATAACAATAATAATCATAATAATATTGCTTTCCCTGGCCACTCTGGGCGGCTCCCAACAGAATATTCAAAGCACTCTCCAAATCACAGCCACAACATGCATTTCAAGCATTTTGGGAGCTCTAAATTGCAGGTCAAACACCTGGCGGGTGGCCCAGGCCATTTTGGCCTCTGTTGTCCAGGGCGCCGGAGCCGCGGGACGTCGGGAAAAGGGGGAAGCCCTTCTAGGTGCCTCCAAGGGAAGGAGGAAAAGGACGAGGTCTCTGGGAGGCTTCCTGGGTTATGTGGGTTTATTAGTATAATAATTGGTTCTTCTGAGTTGATTAGCAGGCCAGGAGGAAGGTTGCGCAGGGCAGCCTGGGAAGGGCGAGGGAAAGGCTGGGAGGAAAAGCCGCCTCTCTTTTTCCATCGCTCTGCCCCTCCATCTAGTTTAAATGGAAGAATCCAAATACGCCTAGAGAAAAAGAAAATGATAGGAAACAGGATCCTTGTTTGTGAGAAGAAGGGGCAGCAAAGCATGCTGGGAAGAAGGACATGAGGGAAATGAAACCTAATAAGGGATAATTTACCAATAAAGCTAATAAGTGAAACCTAACCAAAGACAATTTGGGATTAATTTATTTAGTTATACATTGGAAAATGAGTAAATTTCAATTATAGGACACAGGATCTTTGTTTGTGAGAAGATGGGGCAGCAAAGCATGCTGGGAAGAAGGACGAGAGAGAAATGAAATCAAACCTAATAGAGGTTAATTTATCCATGAAGCTAATAAGCGAAGCCAAACATAAGACTCCTTGAGATTGAATTATTTGGTTATACACTGGAAAAACGAGTAAATTTCAAATTACTTCATGCTGGGATTCAACCATTGGCCTAATGGAGCTGGCAGTGCATGCTGGGAAGTCTGCCGGCGGAGGCTGGCGGGAGTTGCAGGGCCTTTTGAAGGTGGCCCCTTCCCCTCCGAGGGCCACATGACCCTCCTCGTCCGCCAGGGACACCAGCGCCTGCAGCCCGTCCAGCTGGCCAGAGTCACCCAAGGGCCAGAGAGGCTGGCAGGGACGGGGCCCCCAGGTGAGCCCGGGAGAGAGAGGGGCCTCTGGGGGTGGATCCTGCACTCTGCACACCCTCAGAGGCCAGAGAAGCTGGCAGAGACGGGGCCCCAGGTGAGCCCGGGAGAGAGAGAGGGGGGCCCCTGGGGGGATCTGCACTCTGCACGCCCTCAGAGGCCAGAGAGGCTGGCAGGGACGGGGCCCCCAGGTCAGTCTGGGAAAGAGAGGGGCCCCTGGGGGATTTGCACTCTGCAAGCCCTCAGAGGCCGGAGAGGCTGGCAGGGACGGGGCCCCCAGGTGAGCCCGGGAGAGAGAGGGGCCTCTGGGGGGTGGATCCTGCACTCTGCACACCCTCAGAGGCCGGAGAGGCTGGCAGGGACGGGGCCCCAGGTGAGCCCGGGAGAGAGAGAGAGGGGCCCCTGGGGGATCTGCACTCTGCACGCCCTCAGAGGCCGGAGAGGCTGGCAGGGACGGGGCCCCAGGTGAGCCCGGGAGAGAGAGAGAGGGGCCCCTGGGGGGATCTGCACTCTGCACGCCCTCAGAGGCCGGAGAGGCTGGCAGGGACGGGGCCCCCAGGTGAGCCAGGGGTGAGAGGGGCCCCTGGGGGGATCTGCAGTCTGCACGCCCTCAGAGGCCGGAGAGGCTGGCAGGCACGGGGCCCCCAGGTGAGCCCGGGAGAGAGAGGGGGCCCTGGGGGGAGCTGCACTCTGCACGCCCTCAGAGGCCGGAGAGGCTGGCAGGGACGGGGCCCCCAGGTGACCCCGGGAGAGAGAGGGGCCCCTGGGGGGATCTGCACTCTGCACGCCCTCAGAGGCCGGAGAGGCTGGCAGGGACGGGGCCCCCAGGTGAGCCCGGGAGAGAGAGGGGCCCCTGGGGGATTTGCACTCTGCACGCCCTCAGAGGCCGGAGAGGCTGGCAGGGACGGGGCCCCCAGGTGAGCCCGGGAGAGAGAGGGGCCCCTGGGGGATTTGCACTCTGCACTCCCTCAGAGGCCGGAGAGGCTGGCAGGGACGGGGCCCCCAGGTGAGCCCGGGTGAGAGAGAGAGGGGCCCCTGGGGGATTTGCACTCTGCACGCCCTCAGAGGCCGGAGAGGCTGGCAGGGACGGGCCCCCAGGTGAGCCCGGGAGAGAGAGGGGCCCCTGGGGGATTTGCACTCTGCACGCCCTCAGAGGCCGGAGAGGCTGGCAGGGACGGGGCCCCCAGGTGAGCCCGGGAGAGAGAGGTTCCCCTGGGGGGATCTGCACTCTGCACACCCTCAGAGGCCGGAGAGGCTGGCAGGGACGGAGCCCCCAGGTGAGCCCGGGAGAGAGAGAGAGGGGCCCCTGGGGTGATCTGCACTCTGCACGCCCTCAGAGGCGAGAGAGGCTGGCAGGGACGGCCCCCTCAGGTGAGTCTGGGAAAGAGAGGGGCCCCTGGGGGGTGGATCCTGCACTTTGCACGCCCTCAGAGGCCAGAGAGTCTGGCAGGGACGGGGCCCCCAGGTGAGCCCGGGAGAGAGAGGGGCCCCTGGCTGATTTGCACTCTGCACGCCCTCAGAGGCCGGAGAGGCTGGCAGGGACGGGGCCCCTAGGTGAGCCCGGGAGAGAGAGGGGCCCCTGGGGGATTTGCACTCTGCACGCCCTCAGAGGCTGGAGAGGCTGGCAGGGGAAGGGACCCCAGGTGAGTCTCTGGATCCATGTTTGTGAGAAGAAGGGGTAGCAAAGCATGCTAGGAAGAAGGACGTGAGGGAAATGAAACCTAATAAGGGATAATTTACCAATAAAGCTAATAAGTTAAACCTAACCAAAGACAATTTGGGATTAATTTATTTAGTTATACATTGGAAAATGAGTAAATTTCAATTATAGGACACAGGATCTTTGTTTGTGAGAAGATGGGGCAGCAAAGCATGCTGGGAAGAAGGACCTGAGGGAAATGAAATGAAACCTAATAGAGGTTAATTTATCCATGAAGCTAATAAGCGAAGCCAAACATAAGACTCATTGAGATTGAATTATTTGGTTATACAGAGAGAGGGGCCCCTGGGGGGTGGATCCTGCACTCTGCACGCCCTCAGAGGCCGGAGAGGCTGGCAGGGACGGGCCCTCAGGTGAGCCCGGGAGAGAGAGCGGCCCCTGGGGGATTTGCACTCTGCAAAAAATGCATCATTTCTTTAAATATAAAGACAGAAATAAATGAAGCTCTAAATTCATCGGATGATGACGTGTGCCACAAACTGGGAAGCAGGCAGAGGGGCTTCTCGGTGGTGGCGCCTGCCCTGTGGAACGCCCTCCCCGCCTCCTTTCACAATGACTCACCCAGATTGGCGCCTGCCTCGCCCGCCCCTAACCCGATCCCTAACCCTGGCCAGTGCAATAAAATTCACTGGATCCCAGTCACGGCTTGGCTAAGCTCAGTTGCTACTTCCTAAAATCCAGGCTAAGAAGGAACACAATCTCTTTCAGAGATGGAGAATAAACAGCATGGGTGAGTAGCTGTGTTTCCTTTATGCACTTCTGGACATCATGAACATGGACTATTTTAAGAATCAGATGTCCCCTTCATTTCTGGTTGTCAGGTGCTCCTTTGTGTTCAGATCAGGCCTCAGCACAATAATGTAGCACTTGGGAAGGAAGATGCAGCCCAGAAGCCCAGCGCTGGAGGCCAACATAGAGAAGATCTGCACGGCCACCATGTACTTGCCCTTGGTGCTCAGGTAGGTGGGCACAAAAGACACCCAAACACTGCAGAAGACCAGCATGCTGAAGGTGATCAGCTTGGCTTCGTTGAAGGAGCCAGGCAGCTTCCTGGCTAGGAAAGCCACCGTGAAGCAGGTGGCAGCCAAGAAGCCCAGGTAGCCGAGGGCAACGTAGAACATGGCCACAGACCCTTCGTTGCATTGCAGGATGATCTCTTCCACCTGGGAGCGCATGTCGGGCTCTGGGAATGGGGGAGAAGAGCCCAGCCAGATGGTGCAGATGAGAACTTGCCCCCCAGAACAGGAGATGACAATGGAGTTGGCCAGACTCTGGCCCAGCCATCTCCTCAGCCTGTTCCCGGGCTTTGTGGCCAGGAAGGCCAGCACCACCGTGATGGTCTTTGCCAAGACAGAAGAAACAGCAACTGAGAAGATGATGCTGAAGGCCGTTTGTCGGAGAAGGCAGGTCTCTTTCCTTGGGCGCCCGATAAGAGGAAGGAGGACCAAAAGGAAAGCAGGAGGGAGACGAGGAGGATGCAACAAAGAGGAAGGTGCAACAAAGAGGAACAGTTAGGAGTATTTGTGGGTATGTGATGCACTCATGGAATGAATTCAAACGGATCTCTGGAATGCAGCCTTTGAATCCCTCTTCAGGGTCCTTTCTGTCGGGAAATCAAGCCCATATCAGGAGAAACTGGCAACTCTCCAAGGCACCCGGCATGATTCCCTGTTGACCTCCCTGGCTGCATTCCCCAGCAGGCGCAGGCAAGGTCTCGATCGGCGATTCTTCTCAAACGTGAGAAGAACACCCCCCCTCTTTCCTGCCCCCTGGCAGGGGAAAGAGATAGACAGAAACGTATTTACATGCCTTTATTTCTGTCTTTGCAGCGTTACAAAAAACATGACTGCTGTCTTCAAACTATAGCTGTGTAGAGACAAAACACTTCCTGTACTTCCAGGACAGGAATAAACGGAAGAGCTCATATTACACTCTGAGCTAATTCCGGTGCTTCGCACTGTGAGTTGACTGTCCCTCTGTTTCCCACGGACAGTCCCAACATTCCCATCATGTTTACTTTTCAAGCTAGCACTTTGCAGCTGCATTGCATCCATATCGTAACAGTTTCTACCCCCCACTGACCATTGGGGTGACCAGAATATCTTTTTCTTCGTAATTCGTCAGGACAACTGAGGTTTGCGCCACAGAACTCTGTTTCCTCTTCTCCGTTTACCTGCTTCCCTGCTTAATAAATCTTCAAAGAAAATGGCAATGGAGTCTGAAATGTGATTTCCCAAATTTCAGGATTCTGATAATCTCTCAACCACTAATTAAGATAAATTTAATACGAGTCTCCCAAGATGGCGTCGTTAGAAGAAGCATTGATTTGAGCTCCGTGTTAGTTGTGCGGTTTTTATTAGTTTTTATTAGTTTTTACTAGTTTTATCAGCTTTTTTATTACCTTCATCAGCATTTTTATTATTTTTACAAAAAAAGGATCTCTGCAGCTGCTGGGAAACACTTCACTGGCAGGCAGGCTGAGTTAAGCCAAAGACATATTAAGAAAAACTGCGCTCGGAAAGCCCTATGGGAACTCCCGTTCGTGTGTCGCCGCTCTCTACTCTAATTGTTTTAAGTGATAAGGAAGATTAACAGCTGAAGGAAACCTGCTGTGAACTTCTACTGCAGCCGAGTTCGGAATCCAGACCAAGCTCGAAGCTGCATGACGAGAAACTCCCCTGTTCAAGGTGAGGCCTTTGTGAGTTTCCCTTTCATCTGAGAGTTTCCCTTTCATCTGAGACCGAACTGCGGTGGGCCCTGCGATAAGCTTTGAAGAAGAATCTTATATTAGTCTTAGTCCTGGTGGGAGTAGGACTTCTAAGGAATGGTCTGTGTTGCTTACTGGTAGTCTCCTTGTAGATCTAAATAGACCTAAATTGCCGGCCTGTGAGGGTGAGGGTGAAGACGCCGACTTTCATATGAACAGGCAGCGAAATATACCCCCATTGCAAGTGCTGGCTGGCTAGAAGGAAATATTTATCACCTGAGTTGACGTTGAAATACTATCCCCCCTCTTCTCGATATCTGAACCATGGGATATGGGAAACGTCTTAGAGATCCCGAGGAGATGGTCCCCGCTCCCTTTCCGAGATCAAAGCAAATAAGGGTCGAACCATGTCACTTTAAAGAAGGGAGTAATCTACTGGATTGTTCCTACATGGTAGAAACGCAGAACCGTTTCAACCCACTGATTGACTGCGCGTCAGCACTTAAAGACGAAGAGCGAATAATTCCACAAACAACAAGCGATGCGGCCAACAGTAAGAGTGTAGTCTCTCCTCAGAAGGAGGAACTGGTCCTTGGCACGGCCAATCATATGACATTTGAACAGTCCCATTTAATAATCAAAACCTTGCACTGTATATTCAAAAGACTAGATGATCTTTCGTCCCAGCTGCACAGCCTCCAACAAAAGCTAGTTACTACTTCCCCAGCGTCAGCCGGTGTTAAGTCCCTTGAAGAGAGGAAGGGGACGAGGAGTTTGTCCTTAAATAACAAGCGTACTGACAAATTTAAATACAACCTTAACCTTCAATTAGGTCATCAATCCTTGATCTTAACACCAAGGAAAGTGAGCCTAACTATACAAAATGGGGACCCAAGATGGAGAACTCTGGGGGGTGCCAAGGATCTCTTAAAGGTGCTTTTAAATATGGAGGCAACACAAATTGACCTCTGTGCAGTCCTCCCCCTTGTCCATCATCATAAATCTCAGAGAGTCCTGCTTGCGTTCCAATCCACAAAAATTCCCACTATCATACTACGCAAGAAAGCATTTTTGTTTCGCTGTGGGATAGTACCAACGAGAGCTTTTATGGACTCTACGCCTAAACCCCTACTGTTGGAGGCAATAACCAAAGAGGGCTCAAAATCTGCTAAACCCGATCCACCAGTGGTCACCGGAGGGGGTGTTCTACTCCAGGAGAAGAGCTATGTAGCCTCCTCTCCCCTAGCAAAGGACAATGACCATCCGGAAAGTGGCCTGACACCACCAGAAGAGATCGAACTCATTGCCTCCTTTGCAGATTTACCAGTGGTGGAACAAAAAGAAATTATTAAAAGACTGGAATCGCTTAAAACCCAACTTATTTCTTTATTTTAAACAATAATCAAAAATTATATAATGCTTTGTATCTTCCCTTTACACGTTCCCTCTCACTTATTTCTTCCCACCCCTTTTTATTTTCTGCCTTTCCTTTCAAAGTCTTCCCTTAATACCTTCCCCCCTCCCTTAAATCCCTCCTTTATAGGCTTATCACCTAAGAAAACAGTTCAACAATATAATACAGAATTATACATAAAAAGTAAATAGAACATTGCAGGACCATCAGCAAGCTGGGGGGGGGGGGAAGGAAACTCAGTTTCCTTCTCATTGTAGTTTCTTTGACCCCCAGAAGGTCTCGCTGTCTCTTTTCTCAGTTCTTTCTTTAGCTGTCCCTTCTTCTTGCTCGCTTGCTTTCCTCCTTTCCTTCCTCCTCCTTTGGGCGTGGGCAGCGTGGCGCTGTCGTTCTCTCGCACTTCTCGCAGACGCTGTCGTTCTCTCGCACTTCTCCTTCGCCGTCCACCCTTTGCCCGCTGTCTTCTCTGTTCCGCTCCATAATCTCAAAAGGTGACAGGCTCTAGGACTGGGGCTGGCCGTGTGGGACGCCGGCGTAAGATTAAGACCTGTGCAAGGACAACAAAAAGGAAATGTCCCTTAGGGACTCGCGCGCCTCCAGGTGCTACTTCCCCAGCCACCACTGGCGGAGGAAGGTGGGGTGCGGGGGGGGGTATTGCCCCGAGTGTCATCCCTTGGGGGGAGGGCTGACAAAATCCCCCCGGGCGTAGGGCCACGAGAGTTTGGGTTTCTCGCCCCGCTTTCCTCCGCGTTCTGATCTTTCCTCTCCAGTTCAGCCCACAAGGATTAAGACCTGTGCAAGGACAACAAAAAGGAAATGTCCCTTAGGGACTCACGCGCCTCCAGGTGCTACTTCCCCAGCCACCACTGGCGGAGGAAGGTGGGGTGCGGGGGGGGGTATTGCCCCGAGTGTCATCCCTTGGGGGGGGGCTGACAAAATCCCCCCGGGCGGATCGGTGCAAGTCTCCCAACTCCTCCTCACCTTGGTTCGGGGTGGACACAGCTGCGATGCTGCCGCATCCAGCGCCTGAGCCGCGTGCAGAGTGGCCTCCGTTCTGCCTGCGCCCCGCTGCTGGCTCTTGTACTGGGTTGCCCCGGTGGCACTGGTGGTGCTGGCGGCGGCGCTCTTCTGAAGATCTTGTGAATCCGGGAGATGATGGAAGCCAGGCAACTGGGGGTCTTCGGGGGCCTCTCTTCCTCGCAGTCCTGTGAGAAAAGTAAACAATTCACCTCCAGATTCTGGGAAAATGCCACAATCTTTAATAAATCAATCAATCAATTGGTTGATTAATTAAACCCTGAAGCTCTCAGGGCGGCTTACAGGATAAAAATACAAAATAAAAACACAACATATGTATTAAAAACAAAAACGAAGTCATAAGCCAACCTCCCAATCCACAAGCATGTTGAAAAGGCCATGCATTGTTCAATTAGCCAAAGGCTGGTTCTAGAGCAGAACTTTCCATGTTGGTGACACACTTTGGAGACATGCCTCATTTCGCAACATAGGGATTCAGTTCAACTAGCCCTTTTCCAGCCCTGGGAGGAGCACAAAGGTTCTGCGACACACAGTTTGGAAAGCTCTGTTCTAGAGAAACGTCTTTGCTTGGTACCTAAAGATACATAATGAAGGTGCCAGATGAGCCTCCCTGGAGAGAGCATTCCCCAAGTGGGAGCCACCACAGAAAAGGCCCCTTCTTGTGTTGCTGCCCTCCAGACCGTTTGTGAAGGTGCCACACGAAGAAGGGCCTGTGTGGTGGCAGGCTGTCATAATCCCTCCTTTTCTGTTTGGGGGCGAGGCGTTATATGAAAGGGTTGTAGTCAGGAGGGAACACTCCTCTCCCAAGTTCTCATGTGGCCGGCCTTGGAGAGATCTGAACGAGACACAAAACCAAGAACAAGCGGATGGGGGGAAGGTATAGGAGGCAGGAAAACCCCAGAGAGAACCGGCTTTGCAAAGTGCCAACATGGTTTTATTATCGCCAAACCCACTTTGCAATTACTAACTTCATTTGGCAGGAGCCACCTGGAAACGCATTCAAAAGAGTTATCTTACAAAACAAATACCAAACGAAAAGCAACCCAGGAGAATTATCTCCACCCCCATCGTTCTGCCCGGACACTGAGATCCAGCGCTGAGGGCCTTCTGGCGGTTCCCCACTGCGATAAGCGAAGTTACAGAGAACCAGGCAGAGGGCCTTCTCGGTAGTGGCACCCGCCCAGTGGAATGCCCTCCCGCCAGATGTCAAAGAAATAAACAACTATCTGACTTTTAGAAGACATCTGAAGACAGCCCTGTTCAGGGAAGCTTTTCATATGTCATGAATGAATGTTTCGTCTGACCTCAATTACGCTTGCCTCCAGGTGTTCTCCAGGTGGGGGGCACGCCAAATCAAGGTCCTCCCTGTCCTCTTTGTCCTCCCCGTCCTCCTCTGGGGGGCTCCCTGATTCTTCTTGTGGCTCTTCCTCCTTGATAGCCACTTCAGAGGCTGACTGCTGCTAGAGACAGGACCCCAGAGGTGGTGGTGGGGAGAGGGGAGAAAGAGAGCAGCCCAAAATGAGAGAGGAACCCACATTGAGTCGCTAGCCAGGGAAGCCCTACAGCCCTGGCGCCATGGGGGGGGGGGGGGCTGGTCCATCAGGACGAGTGGGGCAGCAAGCATACCCTTAGCAGCCCCCTGCCTGCCTGCCTGCCCCCTTGCTCCTGACCAGTCCAGAAGGTGGCCTGACCGGCCGGCCGGCTTCCTCCTCCTCCTCCTCCCCGGCCTCAGGGTTGCCCAGCTCAGCAGGGCTTCCCTCCTGCTCTGTCTGCTACGTACCTCATTGAGGGAGTCCCAAAGGGAATCCAGGGAGGACAGGGAGGAAACACTGGAAAAGGGTGACATACTTGGAACCTGCAAGGAAAGATGCAAAAAACGAGCAATTAAAAAACCAAACCAAACATTAAAACTCAAAGCACCCCTAACTGAAACAACAGTTTCATCCTGCGGCCACTTAGGCCACGGCCACTTACCCAGTCAGGACTGAGGAGATCCAGCCGTCTTGCGGTCTCCTCCTCGCCGTTTCCTTCATCCTCCTTTACATGGGAAATGTCCTCCTTGATGGCTGACTGCTGGCAGAGACCCAGTGGTGGTGGCAGGGAGAAAGGAGAAAGAGAGCAGCCCAAAATGAGACAGGAACCCACACTAAGTCGCTAGCCAGGGAAGCCCTACAGCCCTGGCGCCATGGGGGGCTGGTCCATCAGGACAAGTGGGGCAGCAAGCATACCCTTAGCAGCCCCCTGCCTGCCTGCCTGCCCCCTTGCTCCTGACCAGTCCAGAAGGTGGCCTGACCGGCTGGCCGGCTTCCTCCTCCTCCTCCTCCCCAGCCTCAGGGTTGCCCAGCTCAGCAGGGCTTCCCTCCTGCTCTGTCTGCTACGTACCTCATTGAGGGAGTCCCAAAGGGAATCCAGGGAGGACAGGGAGGAAACACTGGAAAAGGGTGACATACTTGGAACCTGCAAGGAAAGATGCAAAAAATGAGCAATTAAAAAACCAAACCAAACATTAAAACTCAAGGCACCCCTAACTGAAACAACAGTTTCATCCTGCGGTTGATATGCCCCCCTCCCCTTCTGCCTATCACCGCTTAGGCCACGGCCACCTACCCAGTCAGGACTGAGGAGATCCAGCCGTCTTGCGGACTCCTCCTCGCCTTTTCCTTCATCCTCCTTTTCATGGAAAATGTCCTCCTCGATGGCTGACTGCTGGCAGAGACCCAGTGGTGGTGGCAGGCAGAAAGGAGAAAGAGAGCAGCCCAAAATGTTTATTGCTTTTAAACATTACAAAGAAGAAGAAAAAGAAGAGAAGAAAAAAAAACCCAATACAATGCAATATATAAACAATACACAACACAACACTAACACAATAAACTAAACATAAGCAAACAAAAACATTTTAAAACACACTTCTTACCATACCAATATCTTAACTTTCATTCCCTTGTTTCATCGACCTCCTCACACCTCCCTTTTTGTATTCCACTTCTGTTAATTATTTCAGCAAATCCTTTCCATCTTCCTCTATTTCTGTCATATAATTGTCTTAACATATTTTAACCTTATTTTCCCTTTAATACTCTAATAATCTATCTATACTTAATTCCTTATAACATTTCTACTAAAGCCGTATAACTTCATTCCAACATTTTTCAAACACTCATTAATTTTACATTATTTCTATAAATAGTCTTTAAACTTTTTCCAATCTTCTTCCACCGTCTCTTCTCCCTGGTCTCGGATTCTGCCAGTCCATTCCGCCAATTCCATATAGTCCACCAACCTGGTGATCTTCTGTCCGATGCTCTTAACTCTTTTCCAAGTCCCTTCTGCGGGTCTTCTTCGTACTTATACAAGAACTTTACTTTGTCTTCTACTGATCTTATTTTTGTTTTCCTTCCTTTGAGGCTGAAGAGTAGGTCTTGGGGAAACTCCCACCTAAAGATAATTTTATTCCATCTCGACAGGGTAACCAAATCTCCATAGTTAAACCTAAGATCCAAAAGGTATTTCAGGACGTCTTTCAAAATTTCCACTCTTGACTGTTGTTCTTCTAAGTTCTTCTGGTAAAGTCTGAAAACCCTCACAATTTTAGTCTCTTCTTGGCCCAATTCCAGGTCCCCAAAATCAGCAGATTCCTGTGTAAGAAAGTCCATCAAAACTTCCCTCTCCAGTTCAGGCAGGGCTCTGATCCTCAAAGTCTGTTTTCCTTTAGATTCAATCATAACAGGCATCAACTTATGATCATCAAATTGCATGTATGAGGCTGGGACTCTTTCTCTCTCCAATTGTGTTACTTTAGGTTCAACGGCAACAGCTTTCTCCCTAGCCTTCTCCGCAGTTTGCCAAGTCAAAGTAGATTCCTGTGTCAATTTCTGGATAGTTTCTGTATTGGTATTCACCTTTTGTCCCAAAAAATCCACCTTCTTGTGAAGCTGTTCCAATGAATCCTTTATCTTACATAATACAGCCACTAAGGCCTCTTCTGTCGACATTCTTAACCGATTCAAGGTCATTCCCAAAGTCTCACAGCCTTATCTTGCAGCTGGAAATTCCCCCAGCTCAGCTCTTGTAATCGTTTCAAAGGCTTCTTCTAGAGGGAAACAGTTTCTATTTGTATCAATCCTTTTAAGCACAGTTCAAACAATAAAGTTAGTTTCAATTTTCAGTTACTTTTACTCCTTTTTAAGAGCAGACGGAGAGAATAGAAACAATGTATCTCTCTTATTTAGCTAGCTGTCAGCGAATGTTCTATTCACTGTCAACGACCAATCCAAAAACGTCAGTCTTACTAGCAGCCCGTTTCCAGGTTCGGAGCGGTGGTATTTTGACTTTCGTCACTCTCTCCTGCAGGCACACACAATCCAAAACTTCCCCCCTCTTCTCCTGCTTCCAAGGGGGGTTTGATGTTTTCTACCGATGGAAATTTAGTCCTGTACAATAGGCTTTCCAAGACTTTAGCTTACAGTCTCTTTGCTGTGATCTATTTACAAAAGGGGAAGGCGGACTTCCTGTTTTGAACCTCCCCGTTTCGGTGTCAAATTAAGACGTTTAAAAATCCAATTCTCCGCTCTACTCACGGGTAGTTGCTTTAACATCAAATTGTCCACAGGAAAACGTCAGCGCTCTCCGGCAACAGCTATGCAGCTTTGCTCCGTGGAAGAAGCAGTCAATTCGAAGCACCGTGACACTCACCCCACGTTGCTCCGGAACCCCGAAACCGGGTTTCCCCACGAGTGGGGGAGGCGCAAAAGGTGCCAGCCGAATCCCAGGTTCACAGGCTTCACCCGCCGGTGATTTTTAGTGGGTCTCCGCCTTCGCCATGGCGGCCAGACCCAGATTTCCACGAGGCAAATGCCTCCCGATCAGAGGAATTCAGCCATTGCCGGAGGCGCCAACCCGGAAGTCCGAGAGCAGCCCAAAATGAGACAGGAACCCAGAAGGCAAACTCTCCTGCCCACATTGAGTAGCTAGCCAGGGAAGACCTACAGCCCTGGTGCCATGGGGGGCTGGTCCATCAGGACGAGTGGGGCAGCAAGCACAGCACATTAACTCTCAAGGCACCCATAATTGAAACAACAGAACAGCGGCATAGCCAGCCGCTCGGGTGCCCAGTTCAACGCGGGGGTCCTGCAGGTGGGGGGCGCTACCTGGAGCCTATCTGCTGCCTCCCCCTCAGCTGTAGGGCGGCTGAGGGAGAGGCAGAGGGCAGACGCAAGCCCCACGCTGGTGTTTCAGGCAGCGCCCAGCCTGCAGGGGCCCACGCCACCATGTCACTCCCAGGAGAGACGCTAGGATCAGGCACTCTACAGCCCCCCCCCCCCGGTAAGTGCCAGCCCCCACGGTGTGGCGCCCAGTGCCAGCCGCGTTTTTTGACTCAACTAAAAGGTTTGGTGAGCCCAATTTTTATTTTTATTTTAAACTCGGCTTTTTGTCCTTTTGCCACCCCCCTCAGTGATGACACCTGGGGTGGCCCCCAACCCCCCACCCTCCTTTCTCTGCAACTGCAACAGAATAAAAGGACTCCAAACTCCCTTAGCAGTTTCCTGCTGGTCCCCTCACCATTTTCCCAGGCGTCAATCTTCTCACTTTGCAGTTGCAGATAAGGCACCCAAAGGCTGCTGATCAAGGCAGGGGTTGGCTTCAACTGCCAAGTGAGGTTGGGATTTTGAGCCGATGTCACAGCCAGGTTCCGATCAGTCCATTTCCTCCAAGGGGGGGGGGACCTGCTTCCCCTGAGGGTGACCGCTGAACACACCACCCAAGAGAAAAAGAAGGAGAAAAGGAGAGAAATCTTTTAATTCTGTAGCAAGAAAGAATGAGTGCCAGGAGTTTTCTTTTCCCTGCACTCCTCCATTGCAACACCTATTATTATTATTATTATTATTATTATTATTATTATTATTATTATTCTAGATTTAATGAACACTCATATCAGAGTACATTGTAAATTGATAGCCATAGTCTTTATATACTAACATTTTATGTTCTTCCACATCCATTTAATGCTCCTAAACCCTTCTTTTAGATTCTGTTAGCTTCTTTTAGACTTTTATATATACTTTGTGTTTAATACTTTTTAGCTGTCCAAAACGTTTTACAGACTGTAAATGATTGTACCTCACCCTACTGATGCTGGTCTACTAAGGTAATAAAGATCTGATTGATTGAAATGAAATATCCTAGTAATGCAGTGATCGCACACTAATGTAATGTATTCCTCTCCCCCCAAATTCATACTTCATTACTCATTAATATTAGTAATAATAATGAAATAAGTCCGGCCAGAGGCTCCTCCCAGCTTTGCCTGGACCCTCCCAGTGGGCGTGACCACTCCCCACTAAGC
Source organism: Podarcis erhardii (assembly GCF_964252035.2). Classification (NCBI taxonomy): domain Eukaryota; kingdom Metazoa; phylum Chordata; class Lepidosauria; order Squamata; family Lacertidae; genus Podarcis; species Podarcis erhardii. The sequence continues at coordinate 4,177,564 of NC_138512.1, read as the reverse complement.
CCCGCCCACCTCTTGCCTTCCCCAGCTCCACTCTCCCCGCCTCCTTTCACAATGGCTCGCCCGGATTGGCGTAGGCGGCCTGCCACTCTCGCGAGCACAGGAGCCTCCCCTCCCCTCCCTTCCCGCTTGCCTCGCCCGCCCCGCCCTTCGCCCTTGCCCCGCGCTGATTGGCCAAGACGGGGGGCCTGTAAGGGGCGTGGCCTGGCGGAGGGAGGCGGAGCGAGGGCGCCAGAAGCAGCTGGAGGAAGGAGGCAGCTGAAGGGGGGGGCTGAGTCCTCAGCGTGGTCGGCAGCGGGAGGCGCATGGGGGAAATGGGGGGGGGAGTAACAGAGTTGGACCCCCCTTTTAAAGACAAACAGAACCCCTCCAGCACCAGAATTCAAAAGCATCCATTCTTCTGGATGGTCCACCTCTCACTTCCATCCATCACTCCTGGGAAAACCACGGCTTTAACTATATGGACCCTTGTTGGCAAGGTGATGTCTCTGCTTTTAAAGATGCTGTCCAGGTTTGTCATTGCTTTTCTCCCAAGAAGCAGGCGTCTCTAAATTTCGTGGCTGCTGTCACCATCTGCAGTGATCATGGAGCCCAAGCAAGTGAAATCTCTCCCTGCCTCCATTTCTTCCCCTTCTCTTTGCCAGGAGGTGAGGGGACCAGTGGCCAGGATCTTCGTTTTTTGGATGTTGAGCTTCAGACCAATAGCTTAGGGGACTTAAAGTCTGTGGCTCTGACTGTGGGAATGTTCTGGGGTGCAGGAGAGGATATATTGACTAATTATATCCTTATCCAACTTGTGCTAACAAGTTCCCAAAATATCAGCAGAGTTTATAGACATTCCCCTTTAAGTTCGCAACGGTAACGCTTGCACAGGTTCGCTAGAACCTCTATAATAATTACTCTGGTAATTTCCCCTTTGTTCCCTCTTAAAATACAAGACACGACACAGTCTTTATAAAAGTATAAAAGAGTTTACTCACGTTCTGTTCACAATATGATCCCAGAAGGTAGGCAGGCTTAAAAAGGTTACATGCAGTTAGAATCTATCTTGTAGCAAGATATTACTGTCCTCTCTTGGCTGGGAGCCAAGAGGGCATGTTGCTCCTTCAGAAGATGAAGATGGCAGAGAGGCAAGAGGCAAGAGGCAAGAGGCAAGAGAGAGAGTGGCTGCCTGCCCTGTGCTTTTATCATTACCTGCACAGGTGAGGCCACACCCACCTCTGGTCACATGCGGAGGAAGTCCGTCCCCAGGAAGTTTACCTGCTTGCTGGACAGACATCCCTCCCCATGTTCTAACATGTACACTCTAGGAATGTTGTCATTGACTGCTCCTGTGTTTACATCCCACATACCCCTTCTCAGGCAATACAACATTATACAAAACATAAACAACTTTATTCAACCACCCAGAGTCCCAGCTTGACACGTAGATTCTGGAAACTCTCTCTTGGTAGGGGTTTCGTCAGGATGTCAGCAGTCATCTCTTGGGTGCTGCAGTAGGATAGTTCCACAAGTCCATCCTGGATCATCTGGCGTATGTAGTGGTATTTAACCCCAATGTGTTTAGTTCTGGCCAGGAACTTCTCACTCTGCGTCAGCTTCAGGCAACTTTGATTGTCCTCTAGCAAGCTGACAGGCCCTTTTCTCACCAACCCAAAGTCCTTTATGAGTTGATCAAGCCAGGCGATCTCTCTGCAGGCTTCTGTTGCTGCAACGTATTCTGATTCTGTGGAAGATAATGCTACACAGCTCTGTTTATAACTGCCCCATGAAACAGGTCCATCACCAAACATGAAAACATGACCACTTGTTGATTTATAATCAGCATTATCCCCAGCCCAATCCGCATCAGTATACCCAACCAACTTAGGGTCTCTGACGGCTGGTAACCTTAATTTACAATTCATGGTACCCTTCAAATATCGCACCACCCTCTTTACACCTGCCCAATCATGCTCAGTGGGAGAATTCACTTTTCTGCTAAGAATCCCCACAGCATTTGCTAAGTCAGGTCTACATGTGGTAACTAAATACAAAAGTTTACCAATCGCCGACCTGTAGTCATTGTTGTCTGGCAACTGCTTCGAATCCTGCTGATTCTTCAGGAAGTCAGTAGCCATCGGTGTAGCAACTGGATGTGCGTCTTGCATCTGCATGTGCTCAATCAGCTCGTGGATCTTCTGTCTTTGGCTGAGAAGAAATGAGCCGTCCTCTTCTCTTTCCACCTGGATCCCGAGGTAGTACTGGACATCTCCTAGCTCCTTGACCTCCACCTCTTTGCTAAGGTGTTTTACTATCTGTGTATAGTCTTTCTCACTTGCTGTGGCAATAATCAGGTCATCAACAAATGCTAAGATATATGAGAATTGTCCATTATTTGACTTACTGTACAAGCACTTGTCAGCGTCGCCTTGCTTGTACCCAAGTTGCGTCAGCATTTTATGCAACTTCTGGTTCCAGGCTCTAGCAGCCTGTTTAAGTCCATAAAGTCCTTTCTGCAGTTTGCACACTAAATGTGCCTCATGTGGTTTCACAAAACCTTTGGGCTGTTTCATATAGATTTCTTCAGAAATCTGCCCGTGTAGAAAAGCGGTAGCAATGTCTATGTGTTTCACTCTCATTTTCTTGGAGGCTGCAATGCTTAAAAGCATTCTTACGCTGCTGTACCTCACGGTTGGTGCAAAAACTTCATCATAGTCTTCACCAAAACGCTGTGAAAATCCCTGTGCTACAAGTCTAGCTTTGTAGCGCTGCACTTCTCCTTCTGACCCCTTCTTAACCTTGAAAACCCATTTACTGCCAATGGCCTTCTTACCGGGAGGCAGCTCAGTGAGTGTCCAGGTCTTGTTCTGATGCAGTGCATCCATCTCCTCCTGCGCGGCCTTCCTCCAGAGACTGGCTTCTGCAGCTGGCATCTCCTGTATCTCTTCCCAAGTGGAAGGTTCTTGTGGAAACGCCGACCCTGCAAAGTAGGACAACCGTAATGGTGGGACACCTTTGTTGGTTCTGGACGAGCGCCTGACCTCTGGTTCTGCGACCGCATCAGCTTCCTCATCCTCCTCCAACGCAGGCATGTCCCCATCTGAGTCCTCATCTTCGTCTCTGGTGCCGCCAGGGTTCTGGTCCTCTGCGTCTTCTGGTGCGTCGCCTGTAGGGGGCGCTGTAACACTTGAAGGCAGATTATTACTTTGTGGGGTCTCAAAAGGGAAATATACAAATTCTTGAGTCCTTTCTGACTCATCTGAAGAATCCACAACAGTGTTCTTAGTGTCTACCTTTCCATATTCATCAACATAAACCGCATGGTATGCATTTGTCTTACCAGTTTGTAAGTCCATAATTCTATATCCTTTGCCTCCAGAGGCGTATCCCACCAGGATACCTGCTTTTGCCCTGGAGTCAAGCTTGTGTCTGTGTTCCTTGGGCACGTGGAAGTAACACGGACTTCCAAACACACGTATGTGCGACAGATTGGGAGCTTTCCCATGCCAAAGTTCAAATGGTGTGCGCTCTGCACCTTTAGTTGGCAGTCTATTCTGCAAATAGACCGATGTGTACACTCCTTCGGCCCACAGCTTCTGTGGCAAACATGCATCCTTTAGCATGCACCTTGTCATGTCCATAATGGACCTAAACTTTCTCTCAGCTATGGCATTCTGCTGTGGTGTGTAAGGAATTGTGGTTACATGTGCAATTCCTTCCTTGGCCAGGAGAGCCTGCATTTCATTTGAGCAGTACTCACCTCCATTGTCGCTCATTAGCACAGCTGGAGCTCTTTGGAATTTATTCTTGACCATGGCAATGTATTCCTGGAGCTTGTCCACTGTCTCACTCTTCTCTTTGAGGAAATACACAACACAAAATCTTGAAAAGTCATCCAGAAATATTAAAATATATCTATTCTTTCCCAGTGAGGGAACACTCATGGGTCCACATATGTCAGTGTGCACTATGTCAAGCACTTTGTTGCTTCTTTGTTCTGCACAACGTGGAAATGAAGGTTTTACAGCCTTCTCAGTAATACAGCTTATGCACTTTGCTGGAGCTTTGTTGCTCTGCTTTACCTGCAAACCTCTTACAAGATCTCTTTTCTGTAGATCCAGAATGACGTTGGTGTCTCTATGTCCAAGCCTTCTGTGCCACAGGTCCAGATCTGCTTCATTCTTCTGGCTGGAATGTGCCACTTTTGCAGACTGATTCTCTGAAAGATCAAGCTCATATACACCATTGATTAGCTCTGCTTGAGCAAACACTTTGCCATTTCTAGTCACCTTGCATTCTCCATTTCCAAATGTGATCTGGAAACCTTTCTTGTCCAAAGTGGACACGCTGATTAAATTGCAGCTCAGCTCTGGTACATACAAAACTCTAGAGATTGTGTTCTCAATGCATTCATTATTTATATTGCATTTCAGCCTCATGGAACCTGCACCTTTTGCTTTAACAATGTTGCCATCTGCAATTTCAATTTCAGATCCTTCTTCATCATTTATCTCATTAAAATAGTCCTTTTTATATGAAAAATGTGAGCTGGCACCTGAATCAATTATCCATTTATTACGTCTATTTTCACGATTCTGGACAGCTAAATTCCTTTCTTGCAGTAGCCATGTGCATTCGCATTTCCCCTTCTTTTCCCCTTTTGGCTGAAAGGGGTGGGGTTTCTTGGCTTTAGGAGCCTTGCAATTCTTTGCAATGTGTCCTTCTTTGTTACAATTGAAACAAATCACTTTCTTAGGCATCTCTTTGGACTTTGTACATTGCCTAGATGCATAACTACTGTCTTTGCTTCTAGCATTTCTCACTGGAGATTCAGCTCTATCTCTGCATTCTTCTTTTAAATAACCAATCAAGTCTTTAAAAGTCAGACCTTGTCTATGATCCATCAAACTTACAAATGCGCTAAAGCGTGGTCCAAGTGATGATAACAAAAATGCTATCTTTGTATCTTCATCAAAAGCTTTGGGAGTCAAATCAATTCTCTGAATAATCTCAGTGAACTTGTTGATGTGCTCTGTGAATTCCTCTTTTGAATTCATCCTCACTCTGGTTAATTTACACACCAAGTTTCTGAAGCAGTTTATGCTAGATTCTCCATACACGCGCTCAATATCTCTTAAGATTTGAGATGCATCATCTGTACTATTTATTAATGATAGCTGCTCATCACGAAGTCCACTCAAAATTATGTGTCTAGCTTCGCTGTTCATGCGTTTCCAAGCACTTATCTTGGCTAAAGCTTCCTCAGACGATCCCGTAGGTTGAGGGTTTAAAGCTTCCAAAATGTGCTTATAATCTAAACATGCTATCAAGCGCTGCTTCCAGTGCATGAAATTGTGTTCATTCAGCACAGGCATTCCTAGCTTTGCATCACTATCAAAAGCTGCTCTAGCCATCTTAAAATCCAAAAATTTGAAAATTCTTCAAAATTTCAAAATTTCTCAAAATTTTAAAATAAAAATCTCAAAAATCTCAAAATTCAAAACAAATCTTCACTGCCTTGGGTCACTGTGAACTCTGAGGGAAGGGGGGGGTTGCTTAATCCCCACTGCACAATGGAACAAAGGACCATGTGCTTACCAGGAAGTTAACTCAGAAAAATACTACTCAACTCAAAATCACAATCCAACGCAATCCTTCAAAAATACGCAGAAATATGCAATACTGGGGCCCATAACCCTCTGTGGGAATGTTCTGGGGTGCAGGAGAGGATATATTGACTAATTATATCCTTATCCAACTTGTGCTAACAAGTTCCCAAAATATCAGCAGAGTTTATAGACATTCCCCTTTAAGTTCGCAACGGTAACGCTTGCACAGGTTCGCTAGAACCTCTATAATAATTACTCTGGTAATTTCCCCTTTGTTCCCTCTTAAAATACAAGACACGACACAGTCTTTATAAAAGTATAAAAGAGTTTACTCACGTTCTGTTCACAATATGATCCCAGAAGGTAGGCAGGCTTAAAAAGGTTACATGCAGTTAGAATCTATCTTGTAGCAAGATATTACTGTCCTCTCTTGGCTGGGAGCCAAGAGGGCATGTTGCTCCTTCAGAAGATGAAGATGGCAGAGAGGCAAGAGGCAAGAGGCAAGAGGCAAGAGAGAGAGTGGCTGCCTGCCCTGTGCTTTTATCATTACCTGCACAGGTGAGGCCACACCCACCTCTGGTCACATGCGGAGGAAGTCCGTCCCCAGGAAGTTTACCTGCTTGCTGGACAGACATCCCTCCCCATGTTCTAACATGTACACTCTAGGAATGTTGTCATTGACTGCTCCTGTGTTTACATCCCACACTGACCCCTCCCCATTTTAACGGCCCCTTCCAGCTGAGGGGAGGGGGCGGCTTGCTTCCTGGCCTCCCCTCCCCTCTGGGTTGAAATTGGGGCTGATGCCCTTGCTGATCCATGGGGGGGGGCTTATAAATGTGACTCTCCCCCCATTCTGAAATCAGGGAGGTTGTAACCGGAGAAAAGAACAGAGGACTGACTTCGCCGGTGGCGCCCTGAATTTTGATCCTGTGTTTTGTTCGCCGACTCTTTGTTGTTGTTTTTTAAAGATATTTATTGGAGTTTCAAAAAGGTTACAAAATAAGGAAAAAAGAGAAAAAAGAGAAAAAATACAAAGTACAAACAATTAAAAACAAATCAATCTTTTCATGTCTTGTCTTTCATTTGCTTGTTTCCTTGACCTCCTCACACCTCCCTTTTTTGTATTCCAATTCAGTTAGTTAATCCAGCAAATCCTTTCCTTCCTTATTTTTATCTTCATCCTTTACCTTAATGTATTATAGCTTTGTATTCTCACCTAGTAACAATCCATTTTTACATATTCCTTTATAACATTACTGCTAAAAGCACTTAACTTCATTCCGACATCATTCTAACATTCATTAATTTGGCAGTATTTATGTAAGTAGTCTTTAAATTTCTTCCAATCTTCTTCCCCCGACTCTTCTCCCTGGTCTCGGATTCTTTCGCCGACTCTTTGCACGTGTTGCAGACCTGCACGTCTGTAGCTCAACCCCGTGCAGCGCAGCGTACAGCGATCCCCTTCGTTTCCTCCTTTCCCCCATTCATCAAGTGCTTGACCAATCCCCAAGCGCCCTTCCTGACAGAGCCCTCTTTCCTTTGCCAATCCGAAGCGCGGGATCAGGAGAGGTTGCGAAACATCGCCCTCTAGCGACGACTGCGCTGGTACTGCAGCTGCCCAAGCAGGGAAGGGCGAAGAAGCCATGGACACCCACGGGCTGCATTGGAGCGACCCTCCATTGAGGAGGAATCTGGAGAAAGAAATCAGCAGAAATCCTTCCCGGGACGGGTTGGCATCCTGCCAAGGCTGCTTCTTCAGGGGGAAGGTGGCCATCCGAGGAGGGGCTTGGGGCTGAGCCTGGCATTGCCCTCATCTCTGAAGCTTATGCTCACGTCCCCACCTGCCCTATGGCATAAGGGTCAAGCCCTCCAGCCGGACACCAACCCATCCCGGAAACCATGTCCTCCCGGTCTCCGTGTATTGGAAAGAGAAAGGTCTGGAGGGTCAGAGATGCCTTACATTTGGGATGGACACGGCATCCGTTTTCACCCCAGTACCACACCTGTTCTATGACATGTTCACGACATGTGTGTGATGCTTCCCACAAGGTGTGGGGGGTAACCTGGAGAAACTTGTTCAAAGGAGGAGCCCCCCTTGTTCGGGGCTTCTCTCTGCATCTTCTATGCTGGATTCGCGAGTCATTGTTATCGGAAAGTTTTTCCTGATGTTGGTTTGGAATCTCCTTTCTTGTAACTTTACAATAATGTTCTGACTTTATATACATACAGTGGTACCTCGGGTTACAGACGCTTCAGGTTACTGACTCCCCTAACCCAGAAATAGTACCTCGGGTTAAGAACTTTGCTTCAGGATGAGAACAGAAATCACGTGGCAGCGGCGAGGCGGCAGCAGGAGGCCCCATTAGCTAAAATGGTACCTCAGGTTAAGAACAATTTCAGGTTAAGAACAGAATTTGTATCTATAAACCAATAGCAAGAGATTCAGATGACGTTAAAGAATGAGTTTATCAATCAGGTACCAATCAGAACAAAGTGAATGGTCAGAAATAACATCTCAACTGCGAAAAGAAGAATGGTTGGTGTAAACCCGAAACCAAGTTAATAATTGCATTTCAATGGGTCTGCTTTAGGTTTCATTGCAATCAAGGCGATGAGATGATGATGATAATAATAATAATAATAATAATAATAATAATAACAACAACAACAATAACAATAACAATAATAATAATAATAATATTGCTTTCCCTGGCCACTCTGGGCGGCTCCCAACAGAATATTCAAAGCACTCTCCAAATCACAGCCACAACATGCATTTCAAGCATTTGGGGAGCTCTAAATTGCAGGTCAAACACCTGGCGGGTGGCCCAGGCCATTTTGGCCTCTGTTGTCCAGGGCGCCGGAGCCGCGGGACGTCGGGAAAAGGGGGAAGCCCTTCTAGGTGCCTCCAAGGGAATGAGGAAAAGGACGAGGTCTCTGGGAGGCTTCCTGGGTTAGGTGGGTTGAGTAGTCGAAGAATTGGTTCTTCTGAGTTGATGAGCAGGCCAGGAGGAAGGTTGCGCAGGGCAGCCTGGGAAGGGCGAGGGAAAGGCTGGGAGGAAAAGCCGCCTCTCTTTTTCCATCGCTCTGCCCCTCCATCAAGTTTAAATGGAAGAATCCAAATACGCCTAGAGAAAAAGAAAATGATAGGAAACAGGATCCTTGTTTGGAGAAGAAGGGGCAGCAAAGCATGCTGGGAAGAAGGACATGAGGGAAATGAAATCAAACCTAACAAAGGATAATTTACCAATAAAGCTAATAAGTGAAACCTAACAAAAGACACCTTGGGATTTATTTATTCAGTTATACGTTGGAAAATGGGTAAATTTCAAGTATAGGAAGCTGGATCCATGTTTGTGAGAAGAAGGGGTAGCAAAGCATGCTGGGAAGAAGGACGTGAGGGAAATGAAACCTAATAAAGGGTAATTTATCAATAAAGCTATTAAGTGAAACCTAACGAAAGACACTTTCAGATGTATTTATTCAGTTATACATTGGAAAATGGGTAAATTTCAATTATAGGAAGCTGGATCTTTGTTTGTGAGAAGAAGGGGCAGCAAAGCATGCTGGGAAGAAGGACGAGAGAGAAATGAAATCAAACCTAATAGAGGTTAATTTATCCATGAAGCTAATAAGCGAAGCCAAACATAAGACTCCTTGAGATTGAATTATTTGGTTATACACTGGAAAAACGAGTAAATTTCAAATTTCTTCATGCTGGGATTCAACCATTGGCCTAATGGAGCTGGCAGTGCATGCTGGGAAGTCTGCCGGCGGAGGCTGGCGGGAGTTGCAGGGCCTTTTGAAGGTGGCCCCTTCCCCTCCGAGGGCCACATGACCCTCCTCGTCCGCCAGGGACACCAGCGCCTGCAGCCCGTCCAGCTGGCCAGAGTCACCCAAGGGCCGGAGAGGCTGGCAGGGACGGGGCCCCCAGGTGAGCCCGGGAGAGAGAGGGGCCTCTGGGGGGTGGATCCTGCACTCTGCACACCCTCAGAGGCCGGAGAGGCTGGCAGGGACGGGGCCCCAGGTGAGCCCGGGAGAGAGAGAGAGGGGCCCCTGGGGGATCTGCACTCTGCACGCCCTCAGAGGCCGGAGAGGCAGGCAGGGACGGGGCCCCCAGGTGAGCCCGGGAGAGAGAGAGAGGGGCCCCTGGGGGGATCTGCACTCTGCACGCCCTCAGAGGCCGGAGAGGCTGGCAGGGACGGGGCCCCCAGGTGAGCCCGGGAGAGAGAGAGAGGGGCCCCTGGGGGGTGGATCCTGCACTCTGCACGTCCTCAGAGGCCGGAGAGGCTGGCAGGGACGGGGCCCCCAGGTGAGCCCGGGAGAGAGAGAGAGGGGCCCCTGGGGGGATCTGCACTCTGCACGCCCTCAGAGGCCGGAGAGGCTGGCAGGGACGGGGCCCCAGGTGAGCCCAGGAGAGAGAGGGGCCTCTGGGGGGATCTGCACTCTGCACGCCCTCAGAGGCCGGAGAGGCTGGCAGGGACGGGGCCCCAGGTGAGCCCAGGAGAGAGAGGGGCCTCTGGGGGGATCTGCACTCTGCACGCCCTCAGAGGCCGGAGAGGCTGGCAGGGACGGGGCCCCCAGGTGAGCCCGGGAGAGAGAGGGGCTCCTGGGGGGATCTGCACTCTGCACGCCCTCAGAGGCCGGAGAGGCTGGCAGGGACGGGGCCCCAGGTGAGCCCAGGAGAGAGAGGGGCCTCTGGGGGGATCTGCACTCTGCACGCCCTCAGAGGCCGGAGAGGCTGGCAGGGACGGGGGCCCCAGGTGAGCCCTGGAGAGAGAGGGGCCCCTGGGTGGATCTGCACTCTGCACGCCCTCAGAGGCCGAAGAGGCTGTCAGGGACGGGGCCCCCAGTTGAGCCCAGGAGAGAGAGGGGCCTCTGGGGGGATCTGCACTCTGCATGCCCTCAGAGGCCGGAGAGGCTGGCAGGGACGGGGCCCCCAGGTGAGCCCGGGCGAGAGAGGGGCCCCTGGGGGATTTGCACTCTGCACGCCCTCAGAGGCCAGAGAGGCTGGCAGGGACGGGGCCCCCAGGTGAGCCCGGGAGAGAGAGGGGCCTCTGGGGGGATCTGCACTCTGCACACCCTCAGAGGCCGGAGAGGCTGGCAGGGACGGGGCCCCCAGGTCAGTCTGGGAAAGAGAGGGGCCCCTGGGGGGATCTGCACTCTGCACACCCTCAGAGGCCGGAGAGGGTGGCAGGGACGGGGCCCCCAGGTGAGCCCGGGAGAGAGAGAGAGGGGCCCCTGGGGGGATCTGCACTCTGCACACCCTCAGAGGCCGGAGAGGCTGGCAGGGACGGGGACCCCAGGTGAGCCCGGGAGAGAGAGAGAGGGGCCCCTGGGGGGATCTGCACTCTGCACACCCTCAGAGGCCAGAGAGGCTGGCAGGGACGGGGGCCCCAGGTGAGTCTGGGAAAGAGAGGGGCCCCTCGGGGGGTTGCACTCTGCACACCCTCAGAGGCCGGAGAGGCTGGCAGGGACGGGGCCCGCAGGTGAGCCCGGGAGAGAGAGGGTCCCCTGGGGGGATCTGCACTCTGCACACCCTCAGAGGCCAGAGAGGCTGGCAGGGACAGGGCCCGCAGGTGAGCCCGGGAGAGAGAGGGTCCCCTGGGGGGATCTGCACTCTGCACACCCTCAGAGGCCGGAGAGGCTGGCAGGGACGGGGCCCCCAGGTGAGCCCAGGAGAGAGAGGGGCCTCTGGGGGGATCTGCACTCTGCATGCCCTCAGAGGCCGGAGAGGCTGGCAGGGACGGGGCCCCCAGGTGAGCCCGGGAGAGAGAGGGGCCCCTGGGGGATTTGCACTCTGCACGCCCTCAGAGGCCGGAGAGGCTGGCAGGGACGGGGCCCCCAGGTGAGCCCGGCAGAGAGAGGGGCCTCTGGGGGGATCTGCACTCTGCACACCCTCAGAGGCCGGAGAGGCTGGCAGGGACGGGGCCCCCAGGTCAGTCTGGGAAAGAGAGGGGCCCCTGGGGGGATCTGCACTCTGCACACCCTCAGAGGCCGGAGAGGGTGGCAGGGACGGGGCCCCCAGGTGAGCCCGGGAGAGAGAGAGAGGGGCCCCTGGGGGGATCTGCACTCTGCACACCCTCAGAGGCCGGAGAGGCTGGCAGGGACGGGGCCCCCAGGTGAGCCCGGCAGAGAGAGGGGCCTCTGGGGGGATCTGCACTCTGCACACCCTCAGAGGCCGGAGAGGCTGGCAGGGACGGGGGCCCCAGGTGAGCCCAGGAGAGAGAGGGGCCCCTGGGGGATTTGCACTCTGGACGCCCTCAGAGGCCGGAGAGGCTGGCAGGGACGGGGCCCCCAGGTCAGTCTGGGAAAGAGAGGGGCCCCTGGGGGGTGGATCCTGCACTCTGCACACCCTCAGAGGCCGGAGAGGCAGGCAGGGACGGGGCCCCCAGGTGAGCCCGGGAGAGAGAGGGGCCCCTGGGGGGATCTGCACTCTGCACGCCCTCAGAGGCCGGAGAGGCTGGCAGGGACGGGGCCCCCAGGTGAGCCCGGGAGAGAGAGAGAGGGGGGCCCCTGGGGGGATCTGCACTCTGCACGCCCTCAGAGGCCGGAGAGGCTGGCAGGGACGGGGCCCCCAGGTGAGCCCGGGAGAGAGAGGGGCCCCTGGGGGAATTGCACTCTGCACGCCCTCAGAGGCCGGAGAGGCTGGCAAGGACGGGGCCCCCAGGTGAGCCCGGGAGAGAGAGGGGCCCCTGGGGGATTTGCACTCTGAACGCCCTCAGAGGCCGGAGAGGCTGGCAGGGACGGGGCCCCCAGGTGAGCCCGGGAGAGAGAGGGGCCCCTGGGGGATTTGCACTTTGCACACCCTCAGAGGCCGGAGAGGCTGGCAGGGACGGGGCCCCCAGGTGAGCCCGGGAGAGAGAGGGGTCCCTGGGGGGATCTGCACTCTGCACACCCTCAGAGGACGGAGAGGCTGGCAGGGACGGGGCCCCCAGGTGAGCCCGGGAGAGAGAGGGGCCCCTGGGGGATCTGCATTCTGCACGCCCTCAGAGGCCGGAGAGGCTGGCGGGGACGGGGCCCCCAGGTGAGCCTGGGAGAGAGAGGGGCCCCTGGGGGGTGGATCCTGCACTCTGCACGCCCTCAGAGGCCGGAGAGGCTGGCAGGGACGGGGCCCCCAGGTGAGCCCGGGAGAGAGAGGGGCCCCTGGGGGGATCTGCAATCTGCACACCCTCAGAGGCTGGAGAGGCTGGCAGGGACGGGGCCCCCAGGTGAGCCCGGGAGAGAGAGGGGCCCCTGGGGGGATCTGCACTCTGCACACCCTCAGAGGCCGGAGAGGCTGGCAGGGACGGGGCCCCCAGGTGAGCCCGGTAGAGAGAGAGGGGCCCCTGGGGGGTGGATCCTGCACTCTGCACGCCCTCAGAGGCCGGAGAAGCTGGCAGGGACGGGGCCCCCAGGTGAGCCCGGGAGAGAGAGAGAGGGGCCCCTGGGGGGTGGATCCCGCACTCTGCACGCCCTCAGAGGCCAGAGAGGCTGGCAGGGACGGGGCCCCCAGGTGAGCCCGGGAGAGAGAGGGGCCCCTGGGGGATTTGCACTCTGCACACCCTCAGAGGCCGGAGCGGCTGGCAGGGACGGGGCCCCCAGGTGAGCCCGGGAGAGAGAGGGGCCCCTGGGGGATTTGCACTCTGCACGCCCACAGAGGCCGGAGAGGCTGGCAGGGACGGGGCCCCCAGGTGAGCCCGGGAGAGAGAGGGGTCCCTGGGGGGTGGATCCTGCACTCTGCACGCCCTCAGAGGCCAGAGAGGCTGGCAGGGACGGGGCCCCCAGGTGAGCCCGGGAGAGAGAGAGAGGGGCCCCTGGGGGTGGATCCTGCACTCTGCACGCCCTCAGAGGCCGGAGAGGCTGGCAGGGACGGGGCCCCCAGGTGAGCCCGGGAGAGAGAGGGGCCCCTGGGGGATCTGCATTCTGCACGCCCTCAGAGGCCGGAGAGGCTGGCGGGGACGGGGCCCCCAGGTGAGCCTGGGAGAGAGAGGGGCCCCTGGGGGGTGGATCCTGCACTCTGCACGCCCTCAGAGGCCGGAGAGGCTGGCAGGGACGGGGCCCCAGGTGAGCCCGGGAGATAGAGGGGCCCCTGGGGGGATCTGCAATCTGCACACCCTCAGAGGCTGGAGAGGCTGGCAGGGACGGGGCCCCCAGGTGAGCCCGGGAGAGAGAGGGGCCCCTGGGGGAATTGCACTCTGCACGCCCTCAGAGGCCGGAGAGGCTGGCAAGGACGGGGCCCCCAGGTGAGCCCGGGAGAGAGAGGGGCCCCTGGGGGATTTGCACTCTGAACGCCCTCAGAGGCCGGAGAGGCTGGCAGGGACGGGGCCCCCAGGTGAGCCCGGGAGAGAGAGGGGCCCCTGGGGGATTTGCACTTTGCACACCCTCAGAGGCCGGAGAGGCTGGCAGGGACGGGGCCCCCAGGTGAGCCCGGGAGAGAGAGGGGTCCCTGGGGGGATCTGCACTCTGCACACCCTCAGAGGACGGAGAGGCTGGCAGGGACGGGGCCCCCAGGTGAGCCCGGGAGAGAGAGGGGCCCCTGGGGGATCTGCATTCTGCACGCCCTCAGAGGCCGGAGAGGCTGGCGGGGACGGGGCCCCCAGGTGAGCCTGGGAGAGAGAGGGGCCCCTGGGGGGTGGATCCTGCACTCTGCACGCCCTCAGAGGCCGGAGAGGCTGGCAGGGACGGGGCCCCCAGGTGAGCCCGGGAGAGAGAGGGGCCCCTGGGGGGGATCTGCAATCTGCACACCCTCAGAGGCTGGAGAGGCTGGCAGGGACGGGGCCCCCAGGTGAGCCCGGGAGAGAGAGGGGCCCCTGGGGGGATCTGCACTCTGCACACCCTCAGAGGCCGGAGAGGCTGGCAGGGACGGGGCCCCCAGGTGAGCCCGGTAGAGAGAGAGGGGCCCCTGGGGGGTGGATCCTGCACTCTGCACGCCCTCAGAGGCCGGAGAAGCTGGCAGGGACGGGGCCCCCAGGTGAGCCCGGGAGAGAGAGAGAGGGGCCCCTGGGGGGTGGATCCCGCACTCTGCACGCCCTCAGAGGCCAGAGAGGCTGGCAGGGACGGGGCCCCCAGGTGAGCCCGGGAGAGAGAGGGGCCCCTGGGGGATTTGCACTCTGCACACCCTCAGAGGCCGGAGCGGCTGGCAGGGACGGGGCCCCCAGGTGAGCCCGGGAGAGAGAGGGGCCCCTGGGGGATTTGCACTCTGCACGCCCTCAGAGGCCGGAGAGGCTGGCAGGGACGGGGCCCCCAGGTGAGCCCGGGAGAGAGAGGGGTTCCTGGGGGGTGGATCCTGCACTCTGCACGCCCTCAGAGGCCAGAGAGGCTGGCAGGGACGGGGCCCCCAGGTGAGCCCGGGAGAGAGAGAGAGGGGCCCCTGGGGGTGGATCCTGCACTCTGCACGCCCTCAGAGGCCGGAGAGGCTGGCGGGGACGGGGCCCCCAGGTGAGCCTGGGAGAGAGAGGGGCCCCTGGGGGGTGGATCCTGCACTCTGCACGCCCTCAGAGGCCGGAGAGGCTGGCAGGGACGGGGCCCCAGGTGAGCCCGGGAGATAGAGGGGCCCCTGGGGGGATCTGCAATCTGCACACCCTCAGAGGCTGGAGAGGCTGGCAGGGACGGGGCCCCCAGGTGAGCCCGGGAGAGAGAGGGGCCCCTGGGGGGATCTGCACTCTGCACACCCTCAGAGGCCGGAGAGGCTGGCAGGGACGGGGCCCCCAGGTGAGCCCGGTAGAGAGAGAGGGGCCCCTGGGGGGTGGATCCTGCACTCTGCACGCCCTCAGAGGCCAGAGAAGCTGGCAGGGACGGGGCCCCCAGGTGAGCCCGGGAGAGAGAGAGAGGGGCCCCTGGGGGGTGGATCCCGCACTCTGCACGCCCTCAGAGGCCAGAGAGGCTGGCAGGGACGGGGCCCCCAGGTGAGCCCGGGAGAGAGAGCGGCCCCTGGGGGATTTGCACTCTGCACACCCTCAGAGGCCGGAACGGCTGGCAGGGACGGGGCCCCCAGGTGAGCCCGGGAGAGAGAGGGGCCCCTGGGGGATTTGCACTCTGCACGCCCTCAGAGGCCGGAGAGGCTGGCAGGGACGGGGCCCCCAGGTGAGCCCGGGAGAGAGAGGGGTCCCTGGGGGGTGGATCCTGCACTCTGCACGCCCTCAGAGGCCAGAGAGGCTGGCAGGGACGGGGCCCCCAGGTGAGCCCGGGAGAGAGAGAGAGGGGCCCCTGGGGGGTGGATCCTGCACTCTGCACGCCCTCAGAGGCCGGAGAGGCTGGCAGGGACGGGTCCCCAGGTGAGCCCGGGAGATAGAGGGGCCCCTGGGGGGATCTGCACTCTGCACACCCTCAGAGGCTGGAGAGGCTGGTAGGGACGGGGCCCCCAGGTGAGCCCGGGAGAGAGAGGGGCCCCTGGGGGGATCTGCACTCTGCACACCCTGAGAGGCCGGAGAGGCTGGCAGGGACGGGGCCCCCAGGTGAGCCCGGTAGAGAGAGAGGGGCCCCTGGGGGGTGGATCCTGCACTCTGCACGCCCTCAGAGGCCAGAGAAGCTGGCAGGGACGGGGCCCCCAGGTGAGCCCGGGAGAGAGAGGGGCCCCTGGGGGATTTGCACTCTGGACGCCCTCAGAGGCTGGAGAGGCTGGCAGGGACGGGGCCCCCAGGTCAGTCTGGGAAAGAGAGGGGCCCCTGGGGGGTGGATCCTGCACTCTGCACACCCTCAGAGGCCGGAGAGGCAGGGAGGGACGGGGCCCCCAGGTGAGCCTGGGAGAGAGAGGGGCCCCTGGGGGGATCTGCACTCTGCACGCCCTCAGAGGCCGGAGAGGCTGGCAGGGACGGGGCCCCCAGGTGAGCCCGGGAGAGAGAGAGGGGCCCCTGGGGGGATCTGCACTCTGCACGCCCTCAGAGGCCGGAGAGGCTGGCAGGGACGGGGCCCCCAGATGAGCCCGGGAGAGAGAGGGGCCCCTGGGGGGATCTGCACTCTGCACACCCTCAGAGGCCGGAGAGGCTGGCAGGGACGGGGCCCCCAGGTCAGTCTGGGAAAGAGAGGGGCCCCTGGGGGGTGGATCCTGCACTCTGCACACCCTCAGAGGCCGGAGAGGCAGGCAGGGACGGGGCCCCCAGGTGAGCCCAGGAGAGAGAGGGGCCCTTGGGGGGATCTGCACTCTGCACGCCCTCAGAAGCCAGAGAGGCTGGCAGGGACGTGGCCCCCAGGTGAGCCCGGGAGAGAGAGGGGCCCCTGGGGGATTTGCACTCTGGACGCCCTCAGAGGCCGGAGAGGCTGGCAGGGACGGGGCCCCCAGGTCAGTCTGGGAAAGAGAGGGGCCCCTGGGGGGTGGATCCTGCACTCTGCACACCCTCAGAGGCCGGAGAGGCAGGCAGGGACGGGGCCCCCAGGTGAGCCTGGGAGAGAGAGGGGCCCCTGGATCTGCACTCTGCACGCCCTCAGAGGCCGGAGAGGCTGGCAGGGACGGGGCCCCCAGGTGAGCCCGGGAGAGAGAGAGAGGGGCCCCTGGGGGGATCTGCACTCTGCACGCCCTCAGAGGCCGGAGAGGCTGGCAGGGACGGGGCCCCCAGGTGAGCCCGGGAGAGAGAGGGGCCCCTGAGGGATTTGCACTCTGCACGCCCTCAGAGGCCGGAGAGGCTGGCAGGGACGGGGCCCCCAGGTGAGCCCGGGAGAGAGAGGGGCCCCTGGGGGATTTGCACTCTTCACGCCCTCAGAGGCCGGAGAGGCTGGCAGGGACGGGCCCCCAGGTGAGCCCGGGAGAGAGAGGGGCCCCTGGGGGGTGGATCCTGCACTCTGCACGCCCTCAGAGGCCAGAGAGGCTGGCAGGGACGGGGCCCCCAGGTGAGCCCGGAGAGAGAGGGGCCCCTGGGGGATTTGCACTCTGAACGCCCTCAGAGGCCGGAGAGGCTGGCAGGGACGGGGCCCCCAGGTGAGCCGGGAGAGAGAAGGGCCCCTGGGGGATTTGCACTTTGCACGCCCTCAGAGGCGAGAGAGGCTGGCAGGGACGGGGCCCTCAGGTGAGTCTGGGAAAGAGAGGGGCCCCTGGGGGTGGATCCTGCACTCTGCACGCCCTCAGAGGCCAGAGAGGCTGGCAGGGACGGGGCCCCCAGGTGAGCCCGGGAGAGAGAGGGGCCCCTGGGGGGTGGATCCTGCACTCTGCACGCCCTCAGAGGCCGGAGAGGCTGGCAGGGACGGGGCCCCCAGGTCAGTCTGGGAAAGAGAGGGGCCCCTGGGGGTGGATCCTGCACTCTGCACACCCTCAGAGGCCGAAGAGGCTGGCAGGGACGGGGCCCCCAGGTGAGCGCGGGAGAGAGAGAGGGGCCCCTGGGGGATTTGCACTCAGCACGCCCTCAGAGGCCGGAGAGGCTGGCAGGGACGGGCCCCCAGGTGAGCCCGGGAGAAAGAGGGGGCCCTGGGGGAATTGCACTTTGCACGCCCTCAGAGGCCGGAGAGGCTGGCAGGGACGGGGCCCCCAGGTGAGCCCGGGAGAGAGAGGGGCCCCTGGGGATCTGCACTCTGCACACCCTAGAGGCCGGAGAGGCTGGCAGGGACGGGGCCTCCAGGTGAGCCCGGGAGAGAGAGGGGCCCCTGGGGGATCTGCACTCCGCACACCCTCAGAGGCCGGAGAGGCTGGCAGGGACGGGGCCTCCAGGTGAGCCCGGGCGGAGAGGGGCCCCTGGGGGGATCTGCACTCTGCATGCCCTCTGAGGCCGGAGAGGATGGCAGGGACGGGGCCCCCAGGTGAGCCCGGGAGAGAGAGAGAGGGGCCCCTGGGGGGATCTGCACTCTGCACGCCCTCAGAGGCGAGAGAGGCTGGCAGGGACGGGCCCCTCAGGTGAGTCTGGGAAAGAGAGGGGCCCCTGGGGGTGGATCCAGCACTCTGCACGCCCTCAGAGGCCAGAGAGTCTGGCAGGGACGGGGCCCCCAGGTGAGCCCAGGAGAGAGAGGGGCCCCTGGCGGATTTGCACTCTGCACGCCCTCAGAGGCCGGAGAGGCTGGCAGGGACGGGCCCCCAGGTGAGCCAGGGAGAGAGAGGGGCCCCTGGGGGATTGCACTCTGCATGCCCTCAGAGCCGGAGAGGCTGGCAGGGACCGGGCCCCCAGGTGAGCCCGGGAGAGAGAGAGAGGGGCCCCTGGGGGGATCTGCACTCTGCACGCGTAAAGAGGCCGGAGAGGCTGGCAGGGACGGGGCCCCCAGGTGAGCCCGGGAGAGAGAGGGGCCCTCGAGGGTGGATCCTGCACTCTGCACGCCCTCAGAGGCCGGAGAGGCTGGCAGGGACGGGGCCCCCAGGTGAGTCTGGGAAAGAGAGGGGCCCCTGGGGGTGGATCCTGCACTCTGCACACCCTCAGAGGCCGGAGAGGCAGGCAGGGACGGGGCCCCCAGGTGAGCCCGGGAGAGAGAGAGGGGCCCCTGGGGGGATCTGCACTCTTCACACCCTCAGAGGCCGGAGAGGCTGGCAGGGACGGGGCCCCCAGGTGAGCGCGGGAGAGAGAGGGGCCCCTGGGGGATTTGCACTCTGCACGCCCTCAGAGGCCGGAGAGGCTGGCAGGGACGGGGCCCCCAGGTGAGCCCGGGAGAGAGAGGGGCCCCTGGGGGGATCTGCAGTCTGCACGCCCTCAGAGGCAGGAGAGGCTGGCAGGCACGGGGCCCCCAGGTGAGCCCGGGAGAGAGAGGGGGCCCTGGGGGGAGCTGCACTCTGCACGCCCTCAGAGGCCGGAGAGGCTGGCAGGGACGGGGCCCCCAGGTGAGCCCGGGAGAGAGAGGGGCCCCTGGGGGGTGGATCCTGCACTCTGCACGCCCTCAGAGGCCGGAGAGGCTGGCAGGGACGGGGCCCCCAGGTGAGTCTGGGAAAGAGAGGGGCCCCTGGGGGATTTGCACTCTGCACGCCCTCAGAGGCCGGAGAGGCTGGCAGGGACGGGGCCCCCAGGTGAGCCCGGGAGAGAGAGGGGTCCCTGGGGGGATCTGCACTCTGCACACCCTCAGAGGCCGGAGAGGCTTGGAGGCACGGGGCCCCCAGGTGAGCCCGGGAGAGAGAGGGGCCCCTGGGGGGTGGATCCTGCACTCTGCACGCTCTCAGAGGCCAGAGAGGCTGGCAGGAACGGGTCCCTCAGGTGAGCCCGGGAGAGAGAGGGGCCCCTGGGGGGTGGATCCTGCACTATGCACGCCCTCAGAGGCCAGAGAGGCTGGGAGGGACGGGGCCCACAGGTGAGCCCGGGAGATAGAGGGGCCCCTGGGGGGATCTGCAGTCTGCACGCCCTCAGAGTCTGGAGAGTCTGGCAGGCACGGGGAACCCAGGTGAGCCCGGGAGAGAGAGAGAGGGGCCCCTGGGGGGATCTGCACTCTGCACACCCTCAGAGGCTGGAGAGGCTGGCAGGCACGGGGCCCCCAGGTGAGCCCGGGAGAGAGAGAGAGGGGCCCCTGGGGGGATCTGCACTCTGCACACCCTCAGAGGCTGGAGAGGCTGGCAGGGACGGGGCCCCCAGGTGAGCCCGGGAGAGAGAGAGAGGGGCCCCTGGGGGGATCTGCACTCTGCACGCCCTCAGAGGCCGGAGAGGCTGGCAGGGACGGGGCCCCCAGGTGAGACCGGGAGAGAGAGAGAGGGGCCCCGGGGGGGATCTGCACTCTGCACACCCTCAGAGGCCAGAGAGGCTGGCAGGGACGGGGCCCCCAGGTGAGCCCGGGAGAGAGAGGGGCCCCTGGGGGTGGATGCTGCACTCTGCACGCCCTCAGAGGCCGGAGAGGCAGGCAGGGACGCGGCCCCCAGGTGAGCCCGGGAGAGAGAGGGGCCCCTGGGGGATTTGCACTCTGCACGCCCTCAGAGGCCGGCGAGGCTGGCAGGGACGGGGCCCCCAGGTGAGCCCAGGGGAGAGAGGGGCCCCTGGGGGGATTTGCACTCTGCACACCCTCAGAGGCCGGAGAGGCTGGCAGGGACGGGGCCCCCAGGTGAGCCCGGGAGAGAGAGGGGCCCCTGGGGTGATCTGCACTCTGCACGCCCTCAGAGGCCAGAGAGGCTGGCAGGGACGGGGCCCCCAAGTGAGCCCGGGAGAGAGAGGGGCCCCTGGGGGGATCTGCACTCTGCACGCCCTCAGAGGCCGGAGAGGCTGACAGAGCAGGGCCCCCAGGTGAGCCCAGGAGAGAGAGTGGCCCCTGGGGGTGGATCCTGCACTCTGCACGCCCTCAGAGGCCAGAGAGGCTGACAGAGCAGGGCCCCCAGGTGAATCTGGGAAAGAGAGGGGCACCTGGTGGATTTGCACTCTGCACGCCCTCAGAGGCCGGAGAGGCAGGCAGGGACGCGGCCCCCAGGTGAGCCCGGGAGAGAGAGGGGCCCCTGGGGGGATCTGCACTCTGCACGCCCTCAGAGGCCGGCGAGGCTGGCAGGGCCGGGGCCCCCAGGTGAGCACGGGAGAGACAGGGGCCCCTCGGGGATTTGCACTCTGCACGCCCTCAGAGGCCGGAGAGGCTGACAGAGCAGGGCCCCCAGGTGAATCTGGGAAAGAGAGGGGCACCTGGTGGATTTGCACTCTGTACGCCCTCAGAGGCCGGAGAGGCAGGCAGGGACGCGGCCCCCAGGTGAGCCCGGGAGAGAGAGGGGCCCCTGGGGGGATTTGAACTCTGCACGCCCTCAGAGGCCGGAGAGGCTGGCAGGGACGGGGCCCCCATGTGAGCCCGGTAGAGAGAGGGGCCCCTCGAGGGTGGATCCTGCACTCTGCACGCCCTCAGAGGCCGGAGAGGCTGGCAGGGACGGGGCCCCCAGGTGAGTCTGGGAAAGAGAGGGGCCCCTGGGGGTTGGATCCTGCACTCTGCACACCCTCAGAGGCCGGAGAGGCAGGCAGGGACGGGGCCCCCAGGTGAGCCCGGGAGAGAGAGAGGGGCCCCTGGGGGGATCTGCACTCTTCACACCCTCAGAGGCCGGAGAGGCTGGCAGGGACGGGGCCCCCAGGTGAGCGCGGGAGAGAGAGGGGCCCCTGGGGGATTTGCACTCTGCACGCCCTCAAAGGCCGGAGAGGCTGGCAGGGACGGGGCCCCCAGGTGAGCCCTGGAGAGAGAGGGGCCCCTGGGGGGTGGATCCTGCACTCTGCACGCCCTCAGAGGCCGGAGAGGCTGGCAGGGACGGGGCCCCCAGGTGAGTCTGGGAAAGAGAGGGGCCCCTGGGGGATTTGCACTCTGCACGCCCTCAGAGGCCGGAGAGGCTGGCAGGGACGGGGCCCCCAGGTGAGCCCGGGAGAGAGAGGGGTCCCTGGGGGGATCTGCACTCTGCACACCCTCAGAGGCCGGAGAGGCTTGGAGGCACGGGGCCCCCAGGTGAGCCCGGGAGAGAGAGGGGCCCCTGGGGGGTGGATCCTGCACTCTTCACACCCTCAGAGGCCGGAGAGGCTGGCAGGGACAGGGCCCCCAGGTGAGCGCGGGAGAGAGAGGGGCCCCTGGGGGATTTGCACTCTGCACGCCCTCAGAGGCCGGAGAGGCTGGCAGAGCAGGGCCCCCAGGTGAATCTGGGAAAGAGAGGGGCACCTGGTGGATTTGCACTCTGCACGCCCTCAGAGGCCGGAGAGGCAGGCAGGGACGCGGCCCCCAGGTGAGCCCGGGAGAGAGAGGGCCCCTGGGGGGATCTGAACTCTGCACGCCCTCAGAGGCCGGAGAGGCTGGCAGGGACGGGGCCCCCATGTGAGCCCGGTAGAGAGAGGGGCCCCTCGAGGGTGGATCCTGCACTCTGCACGCCCTCAGAGGCCGGAGAGGCTGGCAGGGACGGGGCCCCCATGTGAGCCCGGTAGAGAGAGGGGCCCCTCGAGGGTGGATCCTGCACTCTGCACGCCCTCAGAGGCCGGAGAGGCTGGCAGGGACGGGGCCCCCAGGTGAGTCTGGGAAAGAGAGGGGCCCCTGGGGGTTGGATCCTGCACTCTGCACACCCTCAGAGGCCGGAGAGGCAGGCAGGGACGGGGCCCCCAGGTGAGCCCGGGAGAGAGAGAGGGGCCCCTGGGGGGATCTGCACTCTTCACACCCTCAGAGGCCGGAGAGGCTGGCAGGGACGGGGCCCCCAGGTGAGCGCGGGAGAGAGAGGGGCCCCTGGGGGATTTGCACTCTGCACGCCCTCAAAGGCCGGAGAGGCTGGCAGGGACGGGGCCCCCAGGTGAGCCCGGGAGAGAGAGGGGCCCCTGGGGGGTGGATCCTGCACTCTTCACACCCTCAGAGGCCGGAGAGGCTGGCAGGGACAGGGCCCCCAGGTGACCGCGGGAGAGAGAGGGGCCCCTGGGGGATTTGCACTCTGCACGCCCTCAGAGGCCGGAGAGGCTGGCAGGGACGGGGCCCCCAGGTGAGCCCGGGAGAGAGAGGGGTCCCTGGGGGGATCTGCACTCTGCACACCCTCAGAGGCCGGAGAGGCTTGGAGGCACGGGGCCCCCAGGTGAGCCCGGGAGAGAGAGGGGCCCCTGGGGGGTGGATCCTGCACTCTTCACACCCTCAGAGGCCGGAGAGGCTGGCAGGGACAGGGCCCCCAGGTGACCGCGGGAGAGAGAGGGGCCCCTGGGGGATTTGCACTCTGCACGCCCTCAGAGGCCGGAGAGGCTGGCAGGGACGGGGCCCCCAGGTGAGCCCGGGAGAGAGAGGGGCCCCTGGGGGGATCTGCAGTCTGCACGCCCTCAGAGGCCGGAGAGGCTGGCAGGCACGGGGCCCCCAGGTGAGCCCGGGAGAGAGAGGGGCCCCTGGGGGGATCTGCAGTCTGCACGCCCTCAGAGTCTGGAGAGGCTGGCAGGGACGGGGAACCCAGGTGAGCCCGGGAGAGAGAGAGAGGGGCCCCTGGGGGGATCTGCACTCTGCACACCCTCAGAGGCTGGAGAGGCTGGCAGGGACGGGGCCCCCAGGTGAGCCCGGGAGAGAGAGAGAGGGGCCCCTGGGGGGATCTGCACTCTGCATGCCCTCAGAGGCCGGAGAGGCTGGCAGGGACGGGGCCCCCAGGTGAGACCGGGAGAGAGAGAGAGGGGCCCCGGGGGGGGGGTTCCTGCACTCTGCACTCCCTCAGAGGCCGGAGAGGCTGGCAGGGACGGGGCCCCCAGGTTAAACTGGGAAATAGAGGGGCACCTGGTGGATTTGCACTCTGCACGCCCTCAGAGGCCGGAGAGGCAGGCAGGGACGCGGCCCACAGGAGAGCCCGGGAGAGAGAGGGGCCCCTGGGGGATTTGCACTCTGCACGCCCTCAGAGGCCGGAGAGGCTGGCAGGGACGGGGCCCCCAAGTGAGCCCGGGAGAGAGAGAGAGGGGCCCCTGGGGGATTTGCACTCTGCACACCCTCAGAGGCGAGAGAGGCTGACAGGGACGGGGCCCCCAAGTGAGCCCGGGAGAGAGAGGGGCCCCTGGGGGATTTGCACTCTGCACGCCCTCAGAGGCCAGAGAGGCTGGCAGGGACGGGGCCCCCAAGTGAGTCCGGGAGAGAGAGGGGCCCCTGGGGGGATCTGCACTCTGCACGCCCTCAGAGGCCGGCGAGGCTGACAGAGCAGGGCCCCCAGGTGAGCCCAGGAGAGAGAGGGGCCCCTGGGGGTGGATCCTGCACTCTGCACGCCCTCAGAGGCCAGAGAGGCTGGCAGGGACGGGGCCCCCAGGTGAGCCCGGGATAGAGAGGGGCCCCTGGGGGGATCTGAACTCTGCACGCCCTCAGAGGCCGGAGAGGCAGGCAGGGACGGGGCCCCAGGTGAGCCCGGGAGAGAGAGGGGCCCCTGGGGGGATCTGCACTCTGCACACCCTCAGAGGCGAGAGAGGCTGACAGAGCAGGGCCCCCAGGTGAGCCGGGAGAGAGAGGGGCCCCTGGGGGGATTTGCACTCTGCACGCCCTCAGAGGCCGGAGAGGCTGGCAGGGACGGGGCCCCCAGGTGAGCCCGGGAGAGAGAGGGGCCCCTGGGGTGATCTGCACTCTGCACGCCCTCAGAGGTCGGAGAGGCTGGCAGGGACGGGGCCCCCAAGTGAGCCCGGGAGAGAGAGGGGCCCCTGGGGGGATCTGCACTCTGCACGCCCTCAGAGGCCGGAGAGGCTGACAGAGCAGGGCCCCCAGGTGAGCCCAGGAGAGAGAGCGGCCCCTGGGGGTGGATCCTGCACTCTGCACGCCCTCAGAGGCTGGAGAGGCTGGCAGGGACGGGGCCTCCAGTCGAGCCCGGGAGAGAGAGGGGCCCCTGGGGGGATCTGCACTCTGCAGGCCCTCAGAGGCCAGAGAGGCTGGCAGGGACGGGGCCCCCAGGTGAGCCCGGGAGAGAGAGGGGCCCCTGGGGGGGATTTGCACTCTGCACGCCCTCAGAGGCCAGAGAGGCTGGCAGGGACGGGGCCCCCAAGTGAGCCCGGGAGATAGAGGGGCCCCTGGGGGGATCTGCACTCTGCACGCCCTCAGAGGCCGGAGAGGCTGACAGAGCAGGGCCCCCAGGTGAATCTGGGAAAGAGAGGGGCACCTGGTGGATTTGCACTCTGCACGCCCTCAGAGGCCGGAGAGGCTGGCAGGGACGGGGCCCCCAGGTGAGTCTGGGAAAGAGAGGGGCCCCTGGGGGGTGGATCCTGCACTCTGCACGCCCTCAGAGGCCGGCGAGGCTGGCAGGGACGGGGCCCCCAGGTGAGCCCAGGGGAGAGAGGGGCCCCTGGGGGGATTTGCACTCTGCACACCCTCAGAGGCCGGAGAGGCTGGCAGGGAAGGGGCCCCCAGGTCAGTCTGGGAAAGAGAGGGGCCCCTGGGGGGATCTGCACTCTGCACGCCCTCAGGGGCCGGAGAGGCTGGCAGGGACGGGGCCCCCAAGTGAGCCCGGGAGAGAGAGAGAGGGGCCCCTGGGGGATTTGCACTCTGCACGCCCTCAGAGGCCGGAGAGGCTGGCAGGGACGGGGCCCCCAGGTGAGCCCAGGAGAGAGAGAGAGGGGCCCCTGGGGGATTTGCACTCTGCACGCCCTCAGAGGTCGGAGAGGCTGGCAGGGACGGGGCCCTCAGGTGAGCCCGGGAGAGAGAGAGAGGGGCCCCTGGGGGATTTGCACTCTGCACGCCCTCAGAGGCCGGAGAGGCTGGCAGGGACGGGGCCCTCAGGTGAGTCCGAGAGAGAGAGAGAGGGGCCCCTGGGGGATTTGCACTCTGCACGCCCTCAGAGGCCGGAGAGGCTGGCAGGGACGGGGCCCTCAGGTGAGCCCGGGAGAGAGAGAGAGGGGCCCCTGGGGGATTTGCACTCTGCACGCCCTCAGAGGCCAGAGAGGCTGGCAGGGACGGGGCCCCCAGGTGAGCCCGGGATAGAGAGGGGCCCCTGGGGGATTTGCACTCTGCACGCCCTCAGGGGCCGGAGAGGCTGGCAGGGACGGGGCCCCCAGGTAAGCCCGGGAGAGAGAGGGGCCCCTGGGGGATTTGCACTCTGCACGCCCTCAGAGGCCGGAGAGGCTGGCAGGGACGGGGCCCCCAGGTGAGCCCGGGAGAGAGAGGGGCCCCTGGGGTGATCTGCACTCTGCACGCCCTCAGAGGCCAGAGAGGCTGGCAGGGACGGGGCCCCCAAGTGAGCCCGGGAGAGAGAGGGGCCCCTGGGGGGAACTGCACTCTGCACGCCCTCAGAGGGCGGAGAGGCTGACAGAGCAGGGCCCCCAGGTGAGCCCAGGAGATAGAGGGGCCCCTGGGGGTGGATCCTGCACTCTGCACGCCCTCAGAGGCCAGAGAGGCTGACAGGGACGGGGTCCCCAGTCGAGCCCGGGAGAGAGAGGGGCCCCTGGGGGGATCTGCACTCTGCACGCCCTCAGAGGCCAGAGAGGCTGGCAGGGACGGGGCCCCACTTCCCTGGAGAGGGGGCCCCTTCTGTCAGCCTCTCTGCACTCTG